>NC_056739.1:852402195-852734695 GCF_019279795.1 Protopterus annectens | reverse complement strand
TATGTCTAGGCCCAGACCACAATGTCACTAGTTGTCGGTTTTGTGCTAGATTTAACAAGCACACTATTAAACGTCGGTTTGATTTTGCTCGCCATTATTTTGGCTGAAGGTTCAATTATACCATGCCGTCAGAACAACTGAAGACCGGAATACACAAAAAAACGCAAAGACAAAGATAAGGATAGGCATCCGAGGTCCAAAACCGACAATGAAGCCTCTCCTAGGCCAATCGCCGGCTTGCCGGTTCTCAGTGAGGCGCTTTCGCAGTCCCGGACACCTGCTACCTCAGAGCCACAGGCCGCCTCAGACTCCCACTTGGAGATTACTAGGCCTCTGGAAACTCAAGGTATTGCGCCTACAGAAATTAACCCCTCAGATGGGTCCGGAGCTGCTGAGCAGGCATCGGCTTCTGAGGGTGTTTTCAGACCTTCACAGATTACCATAAAAACAACAACTAAGTCTAAAACTCCATTAAAGACAAACAAGTACAGCATTCACCTGGACAGGCCTCCATGCCTAAAAAACAAATGCTCAAAATGGCTGAAGACCTAATTACTCTGATCAGGGGTTCCCATCCCCCTCCTGATAAAAGGCCTAGGCAGGATACAGACTTGATTCCTCTGACCAGGTTTCCATTTATTCTGATTCCTCTTCAGACCAGGGATACTCTATACCCCCCTATGAGGACTCTGATGCTGAAGAATCAATCCCTTCAGCCACTCCTCCTGAGGATTACTCTTTTGGGGAAACTTTACATACCATGAGGGAGCATTTCCATTGGGAGAGCCAGGATTATTCATAATCCAAGAAAAGGCTCAGAGATTTTCTTTTATTGCCTCAACACAGGGCCCTTGCTATTCTGCCTGTGTTGGATATTGTGGATGATGTGTTCTCCGAATCCAGTTTAACCCCTGATTCTTTGCCCCCAGCACCAGTCAAGCCAGATAGGTACTACAGAGTCCCTGACTCTCTCAAATTTCTTTATAAAAACCCTGTTGCTGACCCAGAAACTATTTCCCAGGGTCCCAAAGGGGTAAAGGCTTCCACTGCTAAAAATCCAGTTCCCTCTGACAGGGATTCTAGAGCATTAGACAGATGGGGGAAGAAAGTTTACACTTCTGCAACTTTAGCAGTAAGGGCTTTAAATTGCCAGTTCCACATGCTTAAATACCAACAATTTTTAATGTCTCTCTTAAAACAGAAAATGCTTACAAGCTCAGAAGGTCCTGATAAGGAAATGCAGGATTTATTGCATGCAGCTGAACAAGTGGGAAAACATACTCTGCAATGTGGTTTTGATTCTTTAGAGGCTTCTTATAGAGCCGCAGTTACAGGATCTGTGATTCGAAGGCATGCTTGGTTAAAAGAACAAGGTTTACCTGATCATGTTAAGCAAAATTATTGGATGCTCCTTTACAGCATGACATCTTGTTTGGTGTTAAGGCAGAAGAGGTATTAAAGAAAATGGAGGATAAGGCAAAATCTATGCAAACAGTGAAGGATTTCTTACAGGTACAGCCACCTCGATTTAGCAGAAATTGTCCTTCCAAAAATTGGTCCTTTCCAGTGTCAGACAGGCCACAAAGAGGCAGATACAGACGCCCAAGAGGCAGATCTCAGCCCCAAGGCTCTTACAGACCACGACAGTGGGGTGCTTCAACCCCAAAAGGAGGAAGAAGACAAGTCACAACCTTATAGGAAACGGTCACAATGACTTCCCTCTTCAAATGCCAAACACTTACCTTTTGGCCGCTCCCTTAGGGGGAAAACTAGCACTTTTTTCACAAAATTGGCATATAATCACCCAAGACAAATGGATTCTGAATATTGTGTCTCAAGGCTACAGGTTCCATTTTCACACTCTACCAAGGCCAGAAGGAATGCCAGACCTGCCACAAAATCAATGGGCAGAGGCACAAAAACAAATTACAGCCCTCATGGAAATGAGTTATTCAAAAAGTGCCACAACAGGAACAAGGATTTTACTGAAGACTTTTCTTGGTCCCCAGAAAGGACAAAGCCTGGAGACCCATACTGGACCTATCTACTCTAAATACTTACCTGGATGTTCCGAAATTCAAAATGTTGACACTACAGCAACTTCTTCCCATGCTGGGCAAGAAAGCTTGGCTTGTTACCTTGGACCTCAAAGAGGCATACCTGCATGTCCCAATCAGACAAAATTGCAGAAGATACCTCAGATTCATAGCTGGTTCAATGCACTATCAATTCTGTGCACTGCCCTTTGGCTTATCTACTGCGCCCAGGGTCTTCACAAAGTGCCTGGCACCAGTAATTGCATTTTGCAGACGGAAAGGAATTCAAATATATCCGTACCTGCACAACTGCCTGATTCAAGTAGAGAGCAAGGACATTCTTCTAAAGCATCTGGCATTTGTAAAAAAGTTAAGTTGCCTAGGGTACACAGTAAATGAAAAGAAATCAAAACTAGTGCCCTCACAATAGATAATATTCTTGGGTGCCAGCTTGAATACAACGGCCCAGATGGCTTATCTCACGCCAGACAAGCAAGGACAACTGACTCTATTTTCAATTGATGGCAACAAGAACCCATCTCCCTGCAAGAAAAATTCTGCAGGCCTTGGGTTACATGGCATTGTGCATACTACTAATTCCATATGCCAGACTGCATATGAGGAAATTACAGTGGTACCTAAAAAGTGTCTGGTCTCAACACTGTCACACTTTGGAAACAGTTATACCACTAATTCCTTGCCTTCAACAGGAGTTTCGATGGTGGGCTCAAGCTTGTCACCTCAACAAGGGACAGCCTTTTACTCAACCCACAGCCAGGCAAACACTGACAACAGATGCTTCGGATTACGCCTGGGGAGCACACATGGCAGGAAAATGTATTCAGGGCAAGTGGGCCACAGATCAAATGCATCTTCACATCAATCAAAAAGAGATGCTAGCTGTACAAAATGCCCTTATAGCTTTCAAGGACCTTCTGCATCCAGGACAACTACTACTAAAGACAGACAACACCACAGTTATGTGGTACATAAACAAGCAAGGGGGCACTCACTCTTATCCCTTCTGCAAGGGGGCACTCACTCTTATCCCTTCTGCAGACAAGCATGTCCTTGTGGAACACAGCACTAAACTGTCAAGTTCATCTGCAAGCACAATTCCTGCCAGGAGAGAAAAACACACTGGCAGACAACTTAAAGCAGAAACATCATGGATCCCCACGAATGGGAATTGAATCCACAAATATTCAGAATGATAACACAAAAATGGTGGAGCCCGGACATAGATCTGTTTGCATCCCCAATGAACTTCCAGCTACAGAAATTCTGCACAAGGACTTACCATCCACAAGCATGGAAAGTGGATGCCCTCTCATTCAGCTGGAAAAACCTACAAGTATATGCTTTCCCACCACTACCTCTCCTTCCAAAGGTACTCATAAACGCCAGGCAAGAAGAGCCAAAGATGATCCTGATTGCACCAGACTGGCCACGCCAGCAATGGTATCCAATCTTGAAGAACTTAGCACAAGGACCACCCTGGATTTTGCCTCAAATCCCATATCTGCTGACTCAGCACAACAATCAGATCCTTCACAACCAGCTAAAGACTTTAAACCTGGCTGCATGGAAGATTCCTTAGTCAAGCAAGCAATGCTTCTCTCCAAAGCTGTTATGGATGTCATTCTGGAGGCCAGAAAGCCTATTCGGATAAATGGAAGAGATTCTGTGCCTGGAACCAGGCTCACAGCCTTGACCCTCTTGTCCCAAATATTCCTCAGATACTACAATATTTAACTGAGATGCTGGACAAAGGCCTCTCCTTCTCATCCATCAAGATCCACACCTCTGCCATCTCTGCTCATTACAACACAGATCCATCTATTTTTTCTAATCCTTTGCTAAAACAGTACCTCAGAGGGGCTAAAAACATAAGACCGACCCGTAGAGCACCTACTCCAACTTGGGACCTCAACTTCGTGTTGGAAAAATTGACTTTACCTCCTTTTGAGCCAGCTAACACAGCAGATTTAAAATATATTTCTTGGAAAACTGCTCTGCTCCTGGCAATAACATAAGCACGAAGAGTTTCAGAATTACAGGCACTAATGGCAGTGGAACCTTTCATCATTTTCCACCAAGACAGGGTGTCTTTAAGAACTAACCCTATATTTTATTGCCAACTTTTTATCCAAATCCACAGAATAAAGGGGAGAGACTACTGCATTCTTTGGACATACACAGGCAGTTACACTTCTACTTGGACAAAACCAAAGCTTTCAGAAAATCTGAGCAATTATTGGTAGCGTATGCTGCAGCAGCAAAGGGAAAAGCCATTTCAAAACAGACTATCTCAAAATGGATAGGACACTGCATAAGTTTCTCCTATGCACACCATGGGAAACCTGTACCTAACCGCATTAGATCTCACTCCACCAGGGCAACAGCCACTTCAACTGCCTACCTCAGAGGAGTACCTACAAGGACATTTTGGAAGCAGCAACTTGGAGTTGTGTACATACCTTCACCAAGCATTACCATCTGCCTCTATACTCTATACTCTAAATCCAGAGCTGGCTTCGCCACTGCAGTGCTGCAGGGCCTTATAGCCACCCCTAATGCCTTATAGAACCAGCCACCCTACCTCAGCTTTGGGATTCTACCCAAGTGTAATGACTGCAGCAGTGTAACACTATGAACATAGTACAGTTTTGTACCTACCATAAATGTAGATGTTCGAGTGTAGACACTGCTGCAGTCCAGGTTACCCTCCCTCCTTCCCCTCTTACTTGCTGGTACGTACCTATGTCTTCTACCCTTTACTACCTATGGGGAGTATTTGCTGGTAACTGAAAGTTGTTGATTGCTGTTCTTATGTATGTTTTATTAGCAATTTGGATTGCCTACCTTTTTGGGGGCAACTGACATCTGGGGCAAGAAAAACTGAAGAAAATGGCGTAGACTGCATCTTATATAGGTTCATAGGTTGGTACTAGTCTATTGGCCCTAGGGCTTATATAAGCCTAGCCAAAGGTACCCTGGCTTTCGCCACCCAAGAAAATTATTTTCCTATATACCCCTGTCGCACTGACGTCAGGGAGGAGGAGACAGCAACCGATGCCAGACCAAGACTTTGGAACTCAGGCCGACTGGGGAACCGCCTGACGGCAGGATAACCCAAGTGTAATGACTACAGCAGTGTCTACACTCTAACATCTATATTTATGGTAGGTACAAAACTGTACTTTCTGCCTTAAACATGCCCAGTTCTGCCGTTAACACGCTCATTTTGTACTTAACACGCTCATTTTGTACTTTAACACAGTTGTTTTGTCAAATACGTTTATCTTAAACATTTTCTTTAGTTAAACTTTGTGCTTTCCTCTTGCCTGATAATGTGGTTTATGCCCTTGTAATGCCTTTTCTTGCCTGTTTGCATCAAGTAAATACTTTGTATTGCTTTTCATTACCTTTAATTCTTTCTGGTTGTGTTCGCACTGTTTTCTTCAGTTTTACCCTCGCTGTCGTCTTTATATCTCATGGCTCCAAATGTTTTGTTCTTTTCTATCCTGGTTCTAACACAGTGTCGCTTTCATGTTGGTACACGAATAGACGAGTCTTCGTGGGCTCTGTTTAAGCAGCTTTATTCTATGCAAACACATCACTGTAAAGGCTTATTTGACTAACTTGTACACAAACTGCTGCAGTCATACATGCTTACTCACTGGCTGCTTCTACAAAATGGCATTAGGGATTGCACGTCTGGAATTTGTACATGCACGGACAGCCTCAAATGCTTCTTAAAGACATAGCACACACACACTACACTCTGATCTACAGATGTTCTTCATCTCACATTGCTGCAGTCCTAACACTTGGGTAGTCCGCTGTCCTTGGTCGGCCCGAATATCAAAGTATAAGGCTGACGTCGGTCAGGGCGCATTTGACTGACGTCAGGACGTCAGGGTACAAATGCGCATGACCGACGTCATATCCTCAGTCTTTTTTGCCGCATGGTCCGATGCAGAAGCAGTATTGCAAGTGCTGGTTGGCGTTCTGAGATTTTTCGATTTAGAAGTTTCAGACAGAGTTCAAAGTTGGCTAAGTACCCCGTTGGGGAATATTTTGGTTTTTTCTTGCCTCAGTCATTTACCGGATGTCAGAAAAAGTTAATAATTGCATTTCTTGTGGGAAACAGATACCGCATAGAGATTATCATACTTTGTGTATTCCTTGCTTAGGGCCTGAGCACGACGTTGTTGGCTGTCGCTCTTGTGCTAGATTTAATAAACGCACTATAAAGAGAAGGTGGGATTGTGCAAGGTTAGTCTTTGGGAAGCGGTGCAACTATAAAATGCCGTCGGATGCTCCGGCCGCTTCTTCGAAGAAGCGCAAGGACAAGGCAGTTAAGCCTAGGCTAGAAGAACCGTCTGTATCAGACGCGGTTCTTTGAGGTGTCTGTGGAGCCGGTGGCTCCACCGGAGGTTTCTTTGTGTTCCCAGGGTGAGACCTTATTATTGCAGGATGTGGCCTCTCAGGAGACTAGTCAGGCTGAGGGGGCTTCTCATCTTACTATACTCCCCTCCCTTCCCAAGGTGGCTAGGCCCTCTCCTTCTGTTTCAAAGGCTTCCCCCAGGGGCAGGCCAGGTTTGGCTTCAGTTGGTGTTACCCCTAGCTCCTCAGGTACTGTGCCCAAGAAGCATATGCTTAAAATGGCAGAAGATTTGATTACTTTGATTAGGGGTTCTATGCCCCCTCCTGATAAGAGACCTAGGGTGGATCCTGAGCTGGGGGGTTTTGAGCAGGCTTCAGATGTTTCAGAGTCTTCGGCTGAAGACTTGCAGGAGTACTCTCCTTATTCTGATTCTGATGTGGATGATTCTACTTCTTCTGCTACTTCTCCTGAGGATTTTTCTTTTTCAGAAACTCTTCATTCCATGAGGGAGCATTTTAAGTGGGAGGGTCAGGACTTCTCTGATTCCAGGAAAAGGCTTAGGGAATTTCTGTTTTTACCCCAGCATAGGCCTTTGGCTATACCTCCTGTTTTGGATGTAGTGGACGATGTTTTTACAGAAGCTTCTCTTAATCCTGATTCTTTGCCTCCTGCTCCTGTTAAGCCGGATAGGTATTACAGGGTGCCTGAAGCTCATAAGTATCTTTTTAAGAGTCCTAGGGCGGACCCAGAGACTGTTAGCCAGGGGCTTAAAGGTGTGAAGGCTTCTGTTGTTAAGAATCCGGTTCCTGCAGACAAGGAGGCTAGGGCCTTGGATAGATGGGGAAAGAAAGTCTATACTTCTTCCACTCTTGCTATGAGGGCTCTGAATTGCCAGTTTCACATGTTGAAATACCAAAATTATCTCCTTTCACTATTGAAGTCTAAGGTTGATGCTCTGGCAGTAGGTATTGATTGTAAGGAGTTGCAAGATTTAGTGCATGTTTCTGAACAGGTGGGTAAGCATTCTTTGCAATGTGGTTTTGATGCTGTACAGGCCTCGTCTAGGGTGGCTGCCACTGGGTCAGTCCTTCGCAGGCACGCCTGGCTGAGGGATCAGAATTTATCTGAACATGTTAAGACAAGGATTTTAGATGCTCCTTTACAATCTGATGTGTTGTTTGGTCCTCCTGTTGAGACAGTCTTAAAGAAAATGGAAGACAAGGCTAAGTCTATGCAGACTGTTAAAGATTTTTTGCAGGTCCAGCCTCCAAAGTTTAGTAGAAATTGGCCTACTAAAGGGTGGACGTATCCTTCTTATGGTTCACAGTCTAGGGGTAGATCTAGACGTGGTAAGGGCAGAGCCCAGGGCTCTTTCAGGCCTAGAACAGGGAGTTCTCCTGCACAGGCTTCGGGTGAGGGCAGGGGTCAGTCCTTTCGTCAGCAGACCCAATGACCTACCTTTTCAGCTGCCAGAGCCTGCTCGTCTGGCAGCACCTTTGGGAGGAAGGTTGGCACTTTTCAAAGAAAATTGGAGTTTAATTACCCAGGACAGATGGGTATTGGATATCATTCACCACGGCTACAGGTTTTATTTCCATACCTTGCCTCCTTTCAAAGGCATGCCAGACGTTCCTCCTCCACAAAGACTAGAGGCTCACAAACAGGTTTCTCTGTTGCTCCAACTAGGGGCCATACAGCCGGTCCCTCTGCCAGAAGTGGGCCTAGGATTTTATTCTCGCCTGTTCCTAGTACCAAAGAAGGGGAACACGTGGAGACCAATTTTGGATTTATCTATCCTCAACACTTATCTGGACATTCCCAAGTTCAAAATGTTGACGTTGCAGCAGCTTTTACCTCTGCTGGGCAAAGATCATTGGATGGTAACTTTGGATCTCAAGGAGGCTTACCTTCATGTTCCTATCAGACTAAGTTGCAGGAAGTATCTGCGTTTTCGAGCTGGGACTTCTCACTATCAGTTCTCTGCATTGCCCTTTGGCTTATCTACTGCCCAGAGTGTTCACGAAAGTTCTGGCTCCAGTGATAGCTTTCTTCAGACAAAAAGGAATACAGATCTATCCTTATTTGGACGACTGCCTAATTCTGGCTCAAGGAAGAGAAGAGCTTCTTCATCATTTGGATTATGTGATAGCAGTGCTAAGATGCCTAGGGTATTCTGTGAACGAGATAAAGTCCAGTCTAGTACCCTCTCAAGACATGTGCTTTCTGGGTGTGAGACTGAATACAGCATCCCAGATGGCCTTTTTAACCCCGGACAAACAAAAGAGTCTATCCCTTTACTTCCATCAACTATCTCATCAGTCCGGGCTGACTGCAAGGACAGTCCTTCAAGCCTTAGGGTTCATGGCATCTTGTATTCTGGTGCTTCCCAATGCCAAACTGCATATGAGGAAGCTACAATGGTATCTCAAAAATGTATGGACACAGCACTGCCAGGATCTAGACACTGTCATTCAAATAATACCTTGCATTCAAAAGGAATTTTTGTGGTGGGCTCAGGAATGTCACCTAAACAAGGGACTCTCTGTGACCCGGCCAGAGGCGAGTCAGATTTTAACGACAGATGCCTCAGACAAAGCTTGGGAGCTCATCTAAATGGAAAGTGGATACAAAACAAGTGGCCTGTCAGACTACAACATCTACATATCAACATGAAGGAGATGTTAGCAGTCCAGTTTGCATTGATTGCTTTCAAGGAATTGCTTCTTCCAGGGCAGGTGTTGATTCTAACAGACAACACAACTGTCATGTGGTACATCAACAAGCAAGGGGAACATTCTTATCCTCTATGCAGGCAAGCAATGATTTTGTGGGAGACTGCTCTCAGTTTACAGCTCAATCTTCAGGCAAGGTTTCTGCCAGGAGCACAGAACTCCTTAGCAGATGTGTTGAGCAGACGAATTATGGATCCCCACGAGTGGAAATTGGATCCTCATGTATTTCAGAAATTGACAGTGTCATGGGGAACTCCAGACATAGATCTGTTCGCTTCTCCACTAAACTATCAGCTGCCAAAGTTTTGCACAAAAAGGTTTCATCCCACAGCTTGGAAAGTGGATGCTCTTTCTTTCAATTGGAGCAATCTTCATGTATATGCCTTTCCACCTCTGCCTCTCCTCCCAAAGGTACTTCTAAAGGTCAGACAGGACAAGCCAAGGATAATTTTAATAGCTCCGGATTGGCCTCGACAACACTGGTACCCATTACTGAGAAGTCTGGTACGGAAGCCTCCATGGCCTTTGCCTTCGATTCCACACCTGTTGTCGCAGGAGGACAGCCATTTGCTAAATGTCAAGCTTCACTCTCTGCACCTAACATCCTGGCATATTCTGTTTTGAACCAAAGTGGGCCTCCACTTCCTCAGCAAGTTTTGAATGTTATTTTGGAAGCTAGGAGGCCTAGTACAAGGAAAGTGTACGCAGACAAATGGAAGAGATTTTTGTTTTGGAGTGCAGCAAAAGATTTTGATGTTTCTGAGCCTAATTTGAGTGTGGCTCTTCAATATCTTACTGAGTTACTGGACAAAGGTTTGTCTTTCTCTTTTATTAAAGTTCATGCTGCAGCAACTTGAGCTCACTATGATTGCAACCCACCATTGTTTTCTCATCCTTTGTTCAAGCAATTTCTTAGAGGGGCAAAGAATATAAGACCCCCACGAAGAGCTCCTACTCCTGCTTGGGATCTCAATTTTGTGTTGGAGAAACTCACTCTACAACCTTTTGAGCCTGCAGCTACTGCTGAGTTGAAATATTTATCTTGGAAGACTGCTTTTTTGTTGGCCATTACCTCTGCAAGAAGGGTTTCTGAATTACAGGCCCTTATGGCAGTTGAGCCTTTCTTGATTTTCCATAAGGATAGGGTATCATTACGTACTAATCCTTCCTTTATGCCTAAGGTGGTTTCTAGTGTGGCTTTAAACCAAACTATTCATTTGCCTACTTTTTATGCAAATCCCCAAAATAAAGGGGAAAAGATTTTGCACACTTTAGATGTCCACAGGCAGTTGCGTTATTATTTGGACAGAACTAAAGGGTTCAGGCAGTCTCAGCAGTTGTTTGTTTCTTTTGCCTTGAGTTCTCAGGGCAAGCCTGTATCAAAACAAACTATTTATAAGTGGATTGGGTTTTGCATTGCTTTCTGTTATTCCCATCATGGCAAGGAGATTCCAGCTGGGATTAGGCCTCATTCCACTAGGGCTACTGCCACTTCAACAGCTTTTTTGAGGGGAGTGGCAACCAAGGATATTTTGGAGGCAGCTACTTGGAGTTCTGTACATACTTTCTCTAGGCATTATCACCTGCCACTTTAAGTCCAGGGCTGGTTTTGCCACTGCTGTTTTGCAGGGCATTTTGGCAGCTCCTGCTTCCTTGTAGTTAGCCATCCTCCCTTACCTCTGCTTTGGGATTCTACCCAAGTGTTAGGACTGCAGCAATGTGAGATGAAGAACATAGTACAGTTTTGTACCTACCATAAATGTAGATGTTCGAAGATCCACATTGCTGCAGTCCAATTCCCTCCCTCCTTCCCCTCTGTAGTTAGAGGCGGTTGTGTGGGTTGGGTTGTACATTTTGTGTATATTGTATATATTGTACATATAGTTAGTGCAGGGGTGGTTGGTTGGTTGTTTGCTGTCTTTTGGTTTTGACCTTTATTTTTAGGGTCTTCTGACATCTGGGGCAAGAAAAGACTGAGGATATGACGTCGGTCATGCGCATTTGTACCCTGACGTCCTGACGTCAGTCAAATGCGCCCTGACCGACGTCAGCCTTATACTTTGATATTCGGGCCGACCAAGGACAGCGGACTACCCAAGTGTTAGGACTGCAGCAATGTGGATCTTCGAACATCTACATTTATGGTAGGTACAAAACTGTACTTTGTCATTTGTGAATGTCGACATGCTTCATGTAAGATGCTTGTTTTACAGATGTATTAGAACTGTATGTCATATTGCACAGATGTGTGCTGAAGAGATATTTTGTAAAGTACTGAGCAGAAGTGTATATACAGTATTGTTAACTGTTTAGATGTATATATTTTAACAACGGAAACTGCAACAGAAGAAGTTAACTTCAGAAGAATAGTTGAGATTGAATTACTTTAGGGCCATAAAAAGAGATGTGATCTTTCATGGTCAGTGCAACAGGAGACATAATGTCTAGAACTAGAAGTTTTTTGTATTGTCCTTAAATGTGGAGGAATGTAAATTATTCTACGACTTCAACCATTTGCCAAAATATCTGAGGTCTGTGTATTTTCACAGGTACATGCTGAATGCTACCCGCTGCATCAGTGGGAGTTTTCACCTGGGATAGAGTCAGATGACAAGAAGTGATGACATTCTGCAAGCTATCCCAGTGGTAATATTTGGGGTATTAATTTAAGAACTCTGAGAGAGAGACTGGGCATTTTGTGTTTTGTCTTTGACCTGACAAGAACAGCCACTCACCAGATCTGCCTTGTTGCTCTGTAAGTAAGTTAACTAGGGTACAGTAATTTCTTTCAGATATAGTCAGGAATATAGTGAAGTATAGCTTAGATGTTTTCTTTGAGACTGCCCTGCAGTCTTGTTTTAAATGTTTCCTGGGATTTCGAATTCTGATGTAACTGTGATTTACTATTTTCTTGTTCTTTTAAATATATTTAATAACAAATAAGAAATCTTTCATTGTGGCTGATATTTGTGAGACATATTTAAGTTCTGAGAGTGCATGCATATTTATTTGGTGACACTGTGGGCCTCTCCTAATAGCCTTGCTCTTGGTCAAACTACAATTTGGATTAGTAGTAGCATAACACTGTAAGATTGGACACCCTTGTTAAGGGCCTTAAAATAGCTGATAAGGACGTAGCTGGTGGCAGTGATAACTACCTTATAGTCTGGGCAGAAAGGGGCATAGATAGTTTTTCCCAGGGTGTGTGTGTGTGTGTGTGTGTGTCAGCTACTTGGGCAGGGACATGTGAAGCACTGGTTGGACAGAGAGGGTTCTGGGGCTCTTGGCTTGGCCACTCAGCTGAGATCTCAACTCTGTAGCTGTGCCAGTGGGGGGAGTCTTATTGGGGATCTGGAGAAAGGGGGAGAAACCAGCCCCAGACTGACTGTGGTCTCTGTGTGGTCTTAAGGGAAATTGCACTTGATTCAGAGAGCTGCATCTGGAAATACTGTGTGTGTACTCATCATCCTACAAATGTACGTCCCCCACTGGTGCTAATGGTCAGGATTGAGGCTTCTTGATTACTGTTGCCAGTGGTGGGGCGTCTGAGGGAAATCTGAAAACAGAAGACCCAAGAAGTCTAGGAAAAGGTCTCTGGATCCAACAGATCTGTTGTCTGGCACCTAAAACTCAAAGGAAATCAGATCCACCAGTTGCTCTGGTCCAGTCTCCCTCACCTCAACCTAGAGTCTCTCCAGAGGTGGTGACTCATAGGCTGCATTCACAGATATTAGAGGAGAGTAGGTACTCTAGATCTCCATCTGTGGGATTGTTATTGAGGTCATCTCCACCAAAAACTTTATTGAAATGAATGTCTATCTAGTACCAAGGGCACAGATTCAGCCAGGAGTTCACTTGGTACCATCCCCACAGGATGCTTTGGGTATGGGGCCAACTATTCCCCTGCTTTTTTCTTTATTACTGGTCCGACCTTCAGATTTAGTCCCCATGGGAATGAACCCTCCTGATTACACCTCAGATGGACCCAGCAGTTTCAGTACCTTCTGCTTCAACAGTATCGCTTACTCTTTGGACCCCAATTCATTAAGATCAAGATGAGTCTCAGAGCTGAAATGTCAGTGCTGTGTTCTCGGTGGTGGAGTCTACTCAGAAGTTTTTGGAGTTGTTTCTGGGCCTTTGATCTTGATAGCTCAGTTCCAAGGTGGTCTTTAAAACTGACCTCAATTGGGCCTGAGAAAGTTCCTGCATCGTCCGATAAGAGGGACGTTTTCATGGCTCTGAACATGGCATTGGCCTTTGGGGCTTTTGAACTGGTCATGGTTCGACCAAAGAGTAAGGCGCTACCTTCGTGTTCAGATCAATCCCAACTCCCAGTGGACCCCCGCCCCCCTTTGAGTTATTTCTCATTCTGAGCAGCGGAGGCAGTCAGTACCTTTACCCCTGGAGTATACTTACCACTTGTTCCCAGTCTGAGGTCCGCCAGAGACAAGGTCATAGAAAAGAGACCTGCAAATGAAAGCTCATAGACTTTCACATAGCTTCCTGTTGAAGACACAGGCTTGGACAAAGGTGAAGATTCCCCTAGATCCTCTCTAGAAGATGTCTTATTTGACAGCCTTCTAGAATTCATGAAACAGCAAGGAGGTTGGTCTGTTGAAATGCCCTCTGCAGTTGAATCCGTGTTCCTTGAGGTGTTTGGTACTGGCTCAATTGCACCCTAGGTGGTATCACCAATGGATGCCCTCATATGTCTTGTGGCACAGCAGCCATGGAAGGACCCTGATGTAATGGAACCTTTGCCTTAGAAGCCAGGTAGGATTTTAGTAGCTCTAAAGGACCAGAAACATTGGAGTTAAAGGACCACTAGTAGATGCAATGGTAATAGTAGCAGCAGCCACAAATACTGTCTGAGGAGAATTCTTCTGTTCATCCCCCTAATGGGGAGTTAAGGGCAGTGGAGACAGATTTTATGCTTCATTGATCTTTGCACTTAGAGTATTGGAATAACTTGCACACACGGCATGTTTTCAGAAAGACCTGAACAAGAAGCAAGCTTAGCAAGTCCCTCGCATGTAACTTACAAGTGAATGTTCAAAAAACATTGAACTAACTGCCTACCCTGCGGTCCACTTCTGACATGGCCATGCATCTGTTGTCCATTACAGCTGATGGCACAACCAGAGTAGCAGGCACAGACATCACCATGCTTTGTCATGCCTGGATGCATCTCTGCAATTTTGTGGAAAGCTTTGAGATCCTTCATTAATATCCCTGTAATGGTTCCACTCTTTTTTGACCAAAAGATAGAGAAATGATTACTATGAGTGATAAGGAAGGTAAAACCCTGTCTGCCATTGGAATCTGCTTCTCCACCCCATAGAGAACCTTTTTTAAGACCCAAAGGGATGGTAGAAAGATGTGGTGCAGAAAATCACAGGGTTATCACAAGGACACTTCTGGAAACAGACCCCTTCCCCCGAGATAGATGGGCAGGCAACTCAAATAGACGTTGCCCTTGGTGCAGAGACTGATTGCTTAACTAGGGGTTTTGTGGTCCTTTCACCAAGAAAGCTGTACCAGCTCTCCTGAAAGGTTACCCAACTCCTGCACTCTGGAGTCTGTCAGGAGGAGGCTTACCCTTACACTTGTAAACTTAGCAAGATATTATATCTGATTTTTGGGTGTTAAGGGCAATCACCAGAGGCTGTGCCATTCCCTTTTCTTCCTCTCCAAAGAGGAAAATAATGATTATCGATGTCCCACCCAGTCAGTTGGAATCTTTAAAAGTTGTTAGAAAAAAAATCATCCAGTAGGTCCCTCGAGACCAGTTAGGATACGGAGTCAATTCCAGGTTTTTAATTCCAAAGAAGACAGGGGACCTCAGGCCTATTTTGGACCCCATTCATTAATGTGTTTGTGAAATGGACAAAGCTTTGGATGGTCACTGTGCAATTCATACTGCCTGTTTTAAGGAAAAATGATTGATGTGCTGTATAGATCTCTAGGGTGCTTACTATCACATAAAGATACAGGAGCGATGCAGGCAATTTCTCCATTTCCAGCTAGCAGCCATTTATTTTCAGTTCAGAACACTGCCCTTCAGTTTCACCATAGCCCACAGGGTGTTCCCAAAAGTTATGGCAGCTGTAGCAGCGCATCTCTGGCTACAAGAGTTCCAGGTATTCCCATACCTAGACGATTAGCTCATTACTGCTGCTTCCAGGATCTACTGGAACAGCACCAGAGTTTATTATTCTGCCTTTTACACTAACTGGGTATCACAGTCAGCCAAATGAAAAGCTAGCTATGTCCCATGCAGCAAGTAGAGTTTATAGAATGCCACATCAGCATGGTTTTCCAAATTGTCAAACTTCTAGACACTAGTACTATCCCTATGCCTAGTGGCCTTTCAGGTTATTCAGCAGCCTCTTATTCAAGCAAAACTGATTCTTCATGTGTTAGATTTGATACCATTACACTAGTTCCCCTAGGTAGATAGCACAAGTGTTACAGTGGGCTCTCAGTTCAGTGGTCTTCACACAAGTTTGCAGAAATCACATCAAATGGTGGATAACTTCTCCCTCAGTAATGGAGGAAAGAACTTTTTGTCCACAAAATCCCTGGACCTCAGTTGCCACAAATGCTTGCTTTTTAGGGTGGGGGGTGCATGTCAAGGGGAAGACTGTTCAAGGTGCTTGATCACCTGTAGAGGCCAATCTTCATATCATTATCTGGGAGATGTAGTCCTCCTAGTATTGAAAGCTTTCCAGGACCTTCTCCCCAAAGGCGCAATGTCCATCCGGGCATATAGTATGGCAGTGGTTTGATGCATCAACAAATAAGGAGGAACACTATTCCAGGGATGTCAAATGTGCTAGCAGGTAAGTAGAGCAGGTCAAGAATACTACCTCACAAGTGGTCTCTCAAACCAGACAGTAGCGATGAAAGTTTTCAGCCGCTTGGGCCAGCCTTGCTGCGACCTATTTACCGCATACCTGAACAAGAACTGTGGCGGTTACTTTGCCCTAATCCCGCCACAGGGACAGTCACTGAGGGATGCTCTAGTCTGCAATTGGCCCACATGTCTCCGGCTTACAGAACCTGTGGCATGTTATACTTCTGCTCAGTTGCCTGCTGTCGAGATCTTGTCAGAAGCTGGTATGGCTCCTGAGGCCTTGCAGACTGCCGATATGTCTGAGCAACCATGCCTAGTTTCAAAGACCGCATGGTGTCACACAAATTTTAGTTGGCGGAAAGATCCCAGGCTCTCTAGATGTCTGACAGGGTTTCAGACCTCCTTGTCTCATCCAGACAATCATCATATCTAGAAAGAAAAAGCAGAAGACTAAGCATATAGTCTGTCCCTCATTAGCTAAGTGAGAAAGAGTAGATGGACTGTTCACAAAGGTTGTTTAAAGTGATAATTTCCTTAAAGCCTCCTTTTGGGTCTCCCTTTATCATAGACTACTCCCGTAAAACCCACCCTGGTCTCCTTTCTTCAGATGAGGAACATAATGAGGATTCAGACCATTCTCTGGACTGTTCTTCTGAGATGCATTCTTCAGGGCAGATTTCCTCTGAAGGGGACAACCTCTCACCTGATTCACCTATTGAGGAAGCTTCCTTTGGTGCGACTATTCAGAACATGATGAAACACTTTGGCAATCTGCTCAAATATCTGATGTCCAGAAAAGTTATTACTCCCTCTTGGAGATGGGTACCTCTTATCCAGTCCCGCCTGTCCTTGAGGTTTTCCAGGATGCTTTTCAGTCCACCTGACACTTAACCTCGAGCTTCTAAAAAACCAGACAGGCTCTACAACGTCCCGATGTCCTAAAATGTTTATATAAAAACCCATTGGCAGACCCTTTGGCAATTTCTCTCTCTCTCTCCAGATAAGCTTCCCTGTAAGCTGCTGCCCTGACTAGTACTAGTACCCTATCCAAACAAAGATAGTAGGGCAGGGCTATGGATAGATGGGGAAAGAAGGTTTGCACCTCTGCTACTCTTGCTTTTAGGGCAATTAATTACCAGACTCAAATGGCTTAGTATTTGATTTCTGTTCTGGTCTTGTAAAACAAAATTACCTTGGATCCTACCACTGCCGACTATAAGCAGCAGATGCAGAGCTTATTTTCGCAGGCTGCTCAGATTGCCAAATACAGCTGTTATGATGCTGTAAATGCTTCCTCTAGGTTAGCTGCCACTAGATCTGTTATCTTCAGATATGCATGACTTCACAATCAGCCTATGCCTGAAGATTTCAAATCTAAAATTCTGGTTCACCTTTGGAGAAAGACTTACTGTTTGGTTCTCAGGCAACCAGTCTGTTCAAAACTCTCCCAGACTGGGGTAAAGCCATGGAAACTGCAGGCAGATCTTACTCTCATCCTTTCCCAAGTACCACAGGAACTACCCAGCCAAATCTCCCTTCATTAGAAGGGACCCCAGGGGGTGCAGAAACAAAGAAAATACACCTAGGAGTAGATACTTTGAAAACCCCCCAAGGGAAAACCTGTTGGGCCACCCTTTGGTGCCAAAAGTCTCTGACTACCTCTGCAACACTCCACTTCCCCTCTCCCTCAAAGACTCTGACCCCTCCCCACCCAGCCATCTGGGAAAATATTACAACAGACAAATGTGTTTTGTCCGTCAGAGACGGCTGTGCCATATCTTGAAAAAGCATTACCTGTTTGAGAGGCATGCCTCAACCTCCTCAAAACCAAATTTCCCTTCTGATCCCCATTATTTCACATCTCGTGAATCAAGTGCCCATCCTGCAAGTACTAAATAATTCATAAGAAAAGTGTTTTATTCCAGGACTTTTCTAGTACCAACAATAAAGAAGTGCAATGGAGACCCATTCTATACCAGTCTACCCTGAACACATATGTAGGTACCCTCTTTCAAAATGCTCTCCCTCCGACACCTTTTCCTTTTATGCTACCACAAACATTTAGTGTCATTAGATCTGAAGGACACCTACCTACACATCCCTATCTTTCCTTCCTGCAGGAGATTCCTTAGGCTTTTCTCTCTCCTCACATTTTCAGTTTATTGTTCTGTGTTTTGGTCTTTCACAGCCCCAAGAGTGTTCACAGTGTGCCTAGCACCTACAGTAGCCTTCTGTCACGCTCAAGGAATTCAAATCTTCCCCTGCCTGGACGACCTTCTGATCCAGGCTCCTCCTTCATCTTTAATTCACTTTTCACATTCTAGTAGGTCTGGGTTTCACCATACACTGCAAAAAAACACACATGGTCCCTACACATCATCTGGTGTTTCTGGGATGAAGACTGGACACAAAGAAAATGAATGCCTTCCTTCCCCAGGGAAAGGTTCTCAGTCTGTCCAAATACTTTCAAGAC
The DNA here is from genome assembly GCF_019279795.1 of Protopterus annectens. Lineage (NCBI taxonomy): Eukaryota > Metazoa > Chordata > Ceratodontiformes > Protopteridae > Protopterus > Protopterus annectens. The sequence continues at coordinate 852,716,205 of NC_056739.1, read as the reverse complement.
CTTTTTTCTTCTGCATCCCATTGCTCTGCAAGAGAGATGCTAAAGACTTTGGGTTGTATGTCAGCCTCCATTCTTACGCTTCCCCTGGCTAGACTTCATATGAGGAAAATATGGCAATATCTCAAATCTGTGTGGTCCCAGCACTGCCACACCTTAGGCATTGATTCCCCTCCTCCCTTGTATCAAAAAAGAACCAATGTGGGAGGGACAGGTTATCTTCAACCTAGGATTACCTTTCTTGTCTCTCTCCATCTTCAACAGGTCCCACATGGATGCTTCAGTTGAAGAGTGGGGGACCTAGGGTGGCTCTCAGAGTGCAGGAGAAATGGCAATCCCGGTTCCTGTAAGACCACATCAACCTAAAGAGTGAGTGCTCTTCTGCAAGTCCTTCAGATTTTCTCCCTCATTTGGAAAGCAGGACTCCACCGAGTGCTCACAGACCACACCACAGTCGTAGTACTTAAACAAGTAAGGAGAGATTAAGTCTTAAATATGCAGGCTTGCACAGAAGGCATGGAATTTAGTAACACAAATGAACATCACACACAGTCGCATGCATCCCTTCTGAGGACTGTATGCTTGCAGACTGATCAAATCACTCCCTGGAGGACCCCCACAAGCAGCAGCCTCTGAATAGGGAGGTTTATCTCAACATCACACTTCAGTGGGGCACTCCTCAGATAGACCTCTTTGCTTGATGAAGCAGCCATCAGCTCCCTTTGTTCTGCACCATAGACCCTTGCCCTACAGCCTGGAGGACAGATGCCTTCTCTTTCATTGTACAAGGAAGTGTCTGCCTTTCCTACTGTGCCTCTTTTTCCAAAGATGCTTCACAAAGTACAAATGAAGACACCCAAGCTCCTGCTAATGGCTGCATTCTGAAAAAGGCAACATTGGTTGCCCCTGCATTTTCACCTAGCAAGGGGAAGTTGCAGGAGAATCCCTTTGCAGCCTGAACTTATAATTCAGCAGAAGGTAATGCTGTTGTATCCAAGTCTTCCATCTCTCAGCCTGACCCAATGGATAATGAGATTTTAATCCCTCAGACATCTTTTCTCTGTAAATGTTCTGCAAGTGTTACAGGAGGCTAGGAAACCTACCAGCAGAAAATCTTGCACTGCAGAGTGGAAACACTTTTCTTTCTGGTGCTGCAAACAGTCTGGTTCCACTCTTAGTGCGGGTCTGTATGGTTCTTTAATAACTCTGTGAACTTCTTTGATCAGGCCTGACCTACTCTTCTGTAAAAGATCATTTGACTGTCATTGTTTTCCTTCCTCTTAGCCTCCCACTTATGACTAGGCCTGAGGTCAGGCGTTTCCTCAGAGGATATTTGTGCCTTAATCCCCCCACCCACCCAAGGAAATCCATTCCCCCCAGGAATCTTATTTTTTTGTAAACAAACCTCTTTATTAAATTATCACATAGGCAGTCGTAAATTTATATAAGAAAAATCATATTGACATTTTTAGTTGCAAACATTATACATCACTCCATCAGTCATAGTCTATCCAGTCATTCACTCAAACATTACATAGCTCATCCAAATCCTGTCGTCTATTAAACCTCATGCCTCCAAAATGTTGTTCTGCATGTATTGTTCCCACAATTCCCATTTTTCCTATGTAATTTGCTCCTGCCCTTTCCTAAAGATCCAATTTCCAGGGATCTTAATTTTGGGATAGAAGAGCTCATTCTGCCTTCCTTTGAGCCAGCTGTTGCTTCTTTGAAACTTGTGAAAGCCATCCTGCTCTTGCCCCTAACCTCTCCCAGGAAAATGTTTGAGTTGCAACTCTCATGGTCATTCCCTACTCTCTATTTTTCACAAAGGGTGACTCTTGAGGCTAACCTGTCCTTCAGGCCTGAGATGGAGAATGAACAGTCTCTCTTAATCAGGCTGTTCATCTCCTCACTCTCTTTCCTAATCCCCAAAACAGGGGAGGAGGATCTTAAAATTTTTAAACATTCACAGGTAACAGATTTCACCTGGACAAAACTAAATTCTCTCTTCTTATTTTATGTTCTGTAAGCTGGGTCAACCAGTCTTTAAACAAAGCATTGCATCTTGAATTTCCAAGGCTATCTCTTGTCTGCTACTCACAATGTGGTAAGACCCTGCCATCCTGCCCTAAAGCACTAGGGAAGTTGCTGCCTCATGGGCTTTCCACAAAGGAGCAGACTTCAAGTCTGTTTTAGAATTGGCTACTTGGTCCTCTGTACACACCTTTATAAAATGATACAAAATTGATGCCTTCTTCAGGTCCAGTGCAGCATTTGCTGGGTCAGTTCTGTCTGGACTACTGGACAACTCTTCTGCTCAATAACCAACTACCCTTACCTCCTTCAGCTCTGAGAATCACCCATTGGTCAGAATACTGCAACTGTGATTTCACTCCAGTCATTGTACAGTTGTACTCTCAAAAATAGGGTCAAATCCCAGGATAGATGAAACAAACAAAGTAATCACAGGAACCAGCTCCAAATCTGGAAAAAAACACCAGTAACGGCACAAACAGCAGATTTTCTCCAATTATATTCCACAAAGTTACAAGACTTGGATCTTTTGTCTTACTGGAAGAGTTATTTGGAAGAGTTATTCAAAATAAAATCACTGTTTTCCACTGAAGTTATACTAAACATGGTACAAGCATAGAACATAATTTCCTGCTTTTAAAAATTACATAATTTTTTGCTTTTAAAAATAATTGCATCATTTCCTATGTTAAAATTGATACAAATTTCCCAGGAAGGTAATGTAAATGAAAGCACATATTTTAAAATGTATATTATGTAAAAAAAAATATGAACACACTTTTTGTACTTATAAAATTATTTTAAAACAATATTTGTTTATACACATTTTTGTCGTAATTTAGCAGCCCTCACTTTTAATACAAGACCTAGTGAAAGCTGCCCATTAAGCTCTGGGGGTGTCCCTGCTTTTAACTGTATTTTCCATAACAATTCACAGTACTCCAATAGGGTTTCCCATTGTCCACCCTTCGGGCTTGGTTCAACCTGTTCTAACACCCAAAGTAAAAATTTCCCACTGGGGCAGTTTTTTTTCAAATGCCTATAAAGTGCATAGGTTTCCATACAGCGGGAAATTTCATAATGGTGTTCATAGACCCCAGTTTTTAATAGTCTTTGTTTTTTCAACACAGGCTGAACACACTTGACAGAACACTAAGCAGACCACCCCTTTAGATGTACAATTAAAATAGTTTTTAGCTATTAAATGGGTCTGCATACTACTTAATTTGGATTTCTTTTCTGTGGGTCATATATTTACACTGATTGCATACCCCACACTTATAGGTCCCAATTTAGGTGGGTTCCTGGCATTCTGTTTCTTAAAAGGGCCTTCCAGTAAATTTTTGATATTGGGCTCTCTTCTATAGCCAGAAAATGGGAGCCTGGCGAACCAAGCAATGGGATATATTTGGTACCCCAACCCCTTTCAATTTCCTCCCTCATTAACTATTGGTTCTGGATAGCCCCACTCAACGAACATCTAGGCACAAAACTAAGTTCTTGTTCTAAGTCTTCTACATTAGATGTTATATGTGCAAATATATACCATTTGCCCTTTAATTATACTGTCTTCTGATGGAAGGGATTGTTACTTGGATACCTTGGCTAGTAATTAGTAAAATTATACTTCCTATAAATCTTGTGTTTAAATTAAATTTGTGGTTAACAAAATCTCTCATTAATTTCACACCCAGTAAGTTTACTTCATCTGACCCAGCATTATAGGTAAATCTTAAATTCCTTGGTTTGGTTTTATATAGGTAATAAAGTCATCCAGTTCATCCCTTGTAACTTTCCAAAGAATAAACATGCCATCCAAAAAGCTTAGGTACACTAACCTTTTAGAAAAATGTGTTAAACTGAGCATACAATTCTGCTCCCAGTTCAATAAAAACAAGTTTCAAACAAGGGAGCACACGCTACCCCCATGGCGACGCCACTGATCTATTTATAGTACTCGCCTTCACAGAAAACCGTTATTGTCTAGCACTATTTATTTTATTTTACATTTGTTAACCAGGATAGTCCGATTGGAAACGTGTCCATTTTCAGCGGAGGCCCAGCGAGAAAAGCTCCAAACTTAAACAGATAAAGACAAGCAAGTTACAGTATATGCACAAACATATTATATTAACATACAAGTTACAGTCTCACATTTCAAGCCTATGAATAATACAGTTTATAACACTAGTTCTAACATTTCCATAACTGCCCACAATTCTGTGTTAGGTAAAAATTTATAATAATGAGTTCAGGCACCCATTCTAAACCATTTGAATGAGGGATCACTGAAAACAAATCTTGGATATCAGTTGTAGCAAACAACACATCAGGCTCATATTTGTCAGAGATTTTAGCCAGAACATCCCATGAATCCATCAAAAGGTGGAGGTTTAAAGGTGGTATAAATTTTAGTTTCCTGTCTACAAGTACCGCTATAGGATATGTTTTTGAACCTGAAGCTGCCACAGTAGGTCTGAGGGGTGGATTGTTTAGGTCTTTATGGACCTTGGGTATCCTGAAAATAGATTGTATCAAAGCCTAGGATTGCTTACAAATTCATAAAGGTTCATAATCGGCCCCCTTTCTCCCATTTTCTACATGGGGGGTCTTTTTATAGTGTTAACTGTCATTGTCTCTCTCGATTCAGTGCCACACTCCTGCCTTCTTCAACACTCATGCCTGACTGTCGCAGATCTGTCTTCACATAATCCATCCACCTCTTAGCTGGAATGCTTGTTTCCTCTTGCAGTCTTCTTGTCGGTCCCAAATCTTCTTCACCAGATTATCTTCTGCTTTTCTGCACATGTCCGAACAACCGTAATCTGTTCTCTGTGATCTTTTCTGCAACTGGAGCTATTTTGGCTTCTGTTCTTGTGCCCTTATTTCTTTGTCTGTCCCACAGTGTGCATCCTGCCACCTTTCTCAGGCACTTCATTTCCATCACCTCTAGCTTCTTCATCTGGTTTGCTTTTACTGCCAAGGTTTCTGTACCATACAGTAGTACTGGTTGCCCCACTGTCTTGTACACCTTACTTTTCAGCTTCTTTGGTATTCTTCTGTCAGATTACACATGAGACTCAATGCCAGTTGGCTGCAGCCCCTCTGATTCTAGCTGTGACCTCTTCATTCAGGCTTCCCATCTCCTCAGCCACCTCTCCCAGCTACTTGAAGCTGTTTACCTGATCCACTGTCTTTCCTTCTATCTCATTTCTCAATTTCTTCCGATTTCTTCAATTTGCTGCCATTAGCATTGTCTTATCTATACTTAGTTTCATCCTGTGTGCCTTCAGTTTTGTATTCCATTTCCCCTATCCTTTACTGAAGTTCTTGCTTAGTCTGCCTGTAATGCCGCATTGTCTGCATAGAGTAACTTTGTTGATCTGTCCCCTCCAACCTGTTTGGTAATGTTGTCCATCAGCAGTATGAACAGCAGTGGGCTCAGAGCTAAACCCTGGTGGGCACCCACTCCCACTGGGAACCCCTTTGAGGCTGAACACTCTTCGTACTTGAGTTATTGGGTCATTGTACATAGCCTGCACTAATTCTGCCAGTGTTTCTGGGACTTTGAGCCACCACAGTACTGCCCAGATCAACTTTCTTGGGACCTTGTCATATGCTTTCACCAAGTCTAGTAATACCTAGTTGGACTCTTTACTCATCTTTAGCTTCATCTAAACTGTCTGTCTCTCTGCAAACATCAGGTCAGTTGTGCTGCGTCCTGATCTTAATCCAGACTGCTAATCTCCCATCTTACATTCTACTACTCTGCGTATCTGTTTCAGTCACCCTCTCCAGAACTTTCATGCAGTGTGATAGGAGTTTGATGCCTCTGTATTGCCCACAGTTGTGGATGTCCCCTTTGTTCTTGTACACTGGCACGCGTATGCTTATTCTCTAGTCGTCTGGGATATGCCTTTCTCTCCAAACTGCTATGAGTGCCCTCAGGAGACACTTCTCCCCAATCTCATCCAACATCTTTATCATATCTGCTGTGACCTCATCTGAGCCTGTTGCTTTCCATGACTTCATTTTCCTTAATGCTATTCTTCTTCTAGGATGGACTCCTCTTCTTCTCTCATCGTAGTCTGTTTTGGGGGCAGTACAGCTTCTGTGGGCTTTTCTTCATCCAGAAGCTGCAAGAAATACTCCTTCCATCTGCCTTTGATGTCGTGTGTACTGGTGAGCAGGTTGTTGCTGGCATTCCTTATGAAGGATGCCTGACTGTCTTTCTGTGTTTGCCGTGCAACCTGATACAGTTTCTTTGTACCACCTACTGAGTCACTTTCCAGAAACTGGTAGAGTGCCTCAAATGTGTTATTCTTTGGTGTTGCAATTCCTTTCTTAGCTTCTTTGTTAGCCAACCATTGTACCTTCCTAGCCTGGTCCGATCTCCCATTTTTTCCTGCACTCCTCTTTTTTTATCATCACTTCCTGGATGTCTGCATTCCACCACCAGCTTTCCTTATATACCTGCCCTTCTTCAACTCTACCAATTTCCTCCTCTTTTTGGAATGACTAATTCCTTGAAATGTACTTTCTCTCCAGTCAACTTCCATGGCTTCAGCCTGGTCTCTGTTGACCTTAGAGCATTCTCTGACCAATGCTTGCAGCTGATTTAAAAATTCATGAAGGTTCTTGTCAATCTGCTGCAACAAGTTGTTGTCCAAGGTCAAAGCAAATTTCCTATAGGCTACATTTATTTTATTTTTGTTTACCTTCGTATACCTGGAGTTACTGTTAAAGAAAAACTCCACCCTAGAACTAAAAAAGTTTTTTTTTTCACTCTATTTTTGTTTCTTGACCTATTTTAACACCTCAAAATCACTCTCTAAGTTCTTTATTTTTAATTTTAGCCTGTTTTCCACAACATGGATACCAATGGGGCTTGATGTATGAATGTGATCTTGTACTCCCTCAACCCTTTCTATTTCCCATAATACTTTGTTCGACTTATGCCAGACTTATTAAGGAAGTAACTTTGAATTCCCATGCCATTAACCTATAATGGGATTTGGGAGGGTCACTGTTCTTTTCTTTACCTTCTGTAAAATGAATGCTTCTTTTCTGTCTATAATCACCCTCATTTATATTTGGCTTGGACCTTGTTTTACACTGTACTTAGACGTTATCCAGCTACAGCCAGAAAAATAACTAAATTGCAAGTCTTTGTTCGGTGTTTTCTTTTGTAGTTCAAGAGGAATTGAGAGTCTCATCCCCCCACACTACTGTAGAGGTGTTAAAACTGTAACTGCACTGAGAGACCCTTGCAGAATCAATTCCTCAGACTACAAAAGATGAGTGTAGAAGCATCTGTGTATTGCCTGTTTGAGGCAAGGTTGGTTATTGTGTAATTTGTAAAAATATTAAATAGGAGTGGTCCCATAATAGAACCCTGTGGGACTCGCACAATAAGTGCTAAGTGTTTGTAAAATCTTGCTATCATTTAACCATTTGTTCCTGGGCAGATAAATAGCTGTGGTGGAACTATGGTAATCATGAAGTACCAAGTCTGAGGGTGTATTTCAACAAGGAGGTTTTGATCAGAGTTTCTGTAGAATGCTTTGCATTGTATAGGTTTGTGAAAGTGGCATCGACTAGCTTACCTTTGCTTCTGGCTTGTTTGATGGTGTTAGCAAAGGTTAGAAGGGTGGTTATAGTACTTTGAGATGAAACAAGTAATGTGCATTTGGTAGAATTTTTTTTGTTGAGATTATTAATGATTTTGGCATGGATACATTTTTCTACTATTTTGGATAGGGGGCCAAGACTGGTAAGGGTCTGTAATTTTGAGAATTCGGTTGAGTTTTCCACCTTTTAGTAAGAGAACGATGTAGGACATTTTCTGTATGGCTGGGCTGTGATTTTCTGTAGTTGAGCCTTTAATAAGTATAGAGATGGTTGGAAAAAGCATCTGAAGTTAGCTTTATTTATTATTCAGCCAGTACTTTATCAGCCATTAAGGTTGCTGTTTTAGCTTGCTGAGCAGTTTTCTTATGGTTGAGTTTCTTTTAAAACTGTCCAAACCTCTGTGTTACATGGAGGTAATGAGGGGAGTATTTGCTTTATCTTTAAGCATTAGAGTTGATGAAATAAGTGTTGATTTGCATTGCTATATTTTATTTGTTGGTGGTGGTCTTGGAGGTTGGAGTGGTGGACTGACAGGGCTGGAGAATTTTTTTTTTTTTTTTTTTTTTTTGTGGAGGTCCTGAATATTTCAGGATTGTTTTGATGTTTCTGTTAGATGTTAGGGTAGTAGGACTGTTTCTCTTTTGTGATATGTTTGATAGATTTCTTAAGTTTAAAGTTTTGTGGGGATTTTTGGGTTTTGTTCGTATACAGTTGTTTCCAAACTTTGTCTCTTTGAAGAACTGCTGATATCGTTTGTTAGTCAGGAAGCTGGTTTTGATTTTACACTTAGTTCTAACTGGTGCCATTTCATTTTGAGATGTGTTATGAAGGTGCTATTAAAGTGACTTGCAGCATTACCCTACATATACTGTTTTTAGTGAATTCCAGTTGCAGAGATGAAGGTGGGTGATGAAGGCTTGCTTGTTAAAAGTTTTTCAGGTTGCATATATGGTTATATGTTGTTCTGGGCTGGAGATGTCTCACAGGTAGGAAGATGGCCACTATTACTGTCTGGGAGGCATCCAAACAGATTTATTTTAGAGGTCTTATTGGATAAGATCCTGTCAAGAATACATTGTGTATTATTTTATTTATTTTTTTATTTTTTTAAGTCTGGTTGGTTGTGGTTTAGATTAATTGGGAGAAACTATGTAAGTTTAGGGAGTTTAAGGGTTTTTTTGAGTTGTAGGTTTGCTAGTCAATGTTGAAATCGCCCATTATGATGATCTTCTGATGAATATTTTTGCGTGTCCAGTGGCGGGCATCTGCTGCTGCTACATTATTACCTGGAGGAATTACTTCCTTTAATAGTAATACATTTTACTATTTATTTTGAGTTTTGCGCGGATGGATAATTTCTGCGTGGCTAATTTTTGCGATGTTAAAAACAATATTGAGGCAGATCTCCATAAACTTGTGTATAATTGGTATTCCACCTCCATGCTGTTTTTTTCTGTCTAATTTGTATTCCACCTCCATGCTGTTTTTTTTTTTCTGTCTCGCCTGTGTATGTAGCCTCTTGGTAAGATTTCATAATCTCATTTCTGGTTTTAGCCAAGTTTCTGTTGTGACAGCTACATCAGGGGAGTATTATACAAGACTGATGAGGAATTTCTTGTTCGATATGCTTCTGAGGCTTATATTAAATAGAAATAAGTTTGTTCCCTTAGAGCTTGCATTTCTTAGGAAGTAGGGATTTATGGTGGAATGGTTGTGGCAGTTTTTTGGGGCTAGGATTTGGATGTATTTAAGTTTGAGATGAGTTACCAAGTTTGCTTGGGAGTACTTCCATTTTGGGTTTAGTTTGTTATTCAACAATATTGTTTTGGGCTGTCATTTGTACTTTGTTAAAAAAAGATCTATATACGTAGTAGAGTAGAACTCTAAAAGTAAAGGAACAGGTATGTATTTTGTGGTGTTTGGGGAGGATTTATGGAATAATGAGCTGTCTATGGTAGGATGTTGTTCAGCCAGACTGAGTAGCAGCAGCATTACTAGATAAATTGAGAACATTATAAAGTGGTTAGACAAAAAGTAAGAAAGTAAGTCCTGTCGGTTGTGTTAGAGGGAGGGCAAGCATAAAGCGGAGAGAGGTAGGCTTAGTTTTATATAATTACAATGGTAAGCAGTGGGGAACAAGGATTACTGTGTATGGAGAATGAGTTAGTTAGGAAGACTAGTTGTGAGAAGAGAGAGACGTGTTGTATTTGTAAATGGAAACTATTTTTTTATATGGTGCCTCAGTAGAGGACAGGACCTATCCCAAGTGGGATCCTCCATTATCCTCAAATGTGTGAGAGCTGTTCACCTCAGGTCTAGCACATACTTCTATTTAAGTGCATTTGTTAGCTATTTGGACTCATCTGCTTATCAGTCTCCCTCTTTTTTCATGTTATGAGATCAAACAGTTTCTTTAAGGGCAACTTGCACATCAGGCCTGCTAGGAAATTTCTTCTTCCTTGTGAGCTGAACTTTGTTCTTCAGAAGTTAACTTTGTCAACCTTTGAACCTGCTGCTTCTGCTTTCATAAAATTTTTAACCAGAATACAACTTTATTGGTGACATTAACCTCTGCTAAAAAAGGTTTGAGTTGCAAGCTCTCGTGTTTTTTCCTCCCGTCTTCTTCATAAAGACAGCATTAGTTACAGAACTTATCCTTCCTTTATACTGAAAGTTGTTAGTGAGCGGTTTCTAAATCAATTCATCCACTATAGATGAAAAAGCATTCTTACATGTAGGATCTAAAACTTGGAACCACCCAACCAAATGAGTCAGTGCTGTCTGCCTTAAAAGAATTTAAAACACTGTGTAAGTAGTTAGTGAAAGCATATGTAGTTTGTTTTAGGGAAAATGGCTGACGGGTCAGGCTTCTGTGATCATTTTTACATTTTTACTATTTGATTTGTGAACCCCGAGTGATAAAAATGTATTTGGGTACATGTAGATCTTTTATCTAACTGTATTACACTATAATCATATTGTTTTTATCGTGTTCTTAATAGTAAGTATGATCAAATTTAACTGTGTAATGTTCTTTAGCTATCCTTATATCTGTAATTGTAAAGGGTATTATGAAATTTGTATCTTTCACTGTATATGCATGACCACCCATTTTTCATTTAACTCTTCACATTGCCTGCTGCTATATGAGCTCAGGTCTTGACTAAAAAGATTCCGTTGACCAGCCCACCTACTCAGTAAACAAATACAAAATAAAGCTAATCCATTGGGTTAGACGGAGTTTGAAAGTACAGTCATGACATTATTGTAGTCAGTATAGTGAAGCTGTCCAGCACATTTCTGTTGCTATTGTAACCAGTCAGTGGGTGCAGTTTGGAGTTTCTTGAACCTAATGTAGACAATATCAGAAGTAATTGAATAAAATAAAATTGAGCTGTATTGTTACATTCAGAGACCAAAAAGCTTTCATTTCACACTAGACGAGCAAGGCTGCATATCTTGTTTACAGTCCAGAAAAAACATAGCTGTGGATTCCCCCAGTATGCTAGAACTTTGCCTTCTTGTATGAGGTTTCGGATTGGTGGTTTGAACAGTGATAGTGAGTCTAATTGTGTACTGAAGCAGATGCGTGTTCTTATCTTTGCCCCTTTCTCTGCTCAAGTCTTCTAAATTATAAAAGTACCAGCATTAATAAATCGTCATTGACACTAGGTGGACTTCAAATGAGGCATATTGAGAGGCAGAAGTCAGAAATAATGATAGAGTACTTGGTCATATTTTAGGCTGCCAACAAGTAATCTGTGTTTATTTGAGCTGCTTTTTCTGAGGGAGATAATCAGTAAAGGTATGAATTCAGTACTTGAGCCATTGAAATAAATGTCTGTATTGGGTTAGTGCAACACTGACTAAGCAAATCCATGAAAACAGTAGGTTGAAATGGATTAGATTGCAGCTTATCCAAGAAACAGGCTTTGTTTCCAGGTTTGGTGGTGTCTGCAGCTAGATGGAAGAATAAGTGCAAGGAGTGGTCCATTTAATAAGTTGCCCTGGCAGCTACATTAAAGCCACATCCTCTTGTTACTTAGAGGAACTCTGTTGAATGCAGTGGGCTTGACCTAGATATTGAAATTACTCAAAACCATGTAGTTGCAATGACTAAAATCTTTGGAAGTCCATCTTGCAGTGAAAATCTTCACACAACCTAGTAGGCATTAGATAAGCAAGTATCTTCAGTTTATTTTTGCACCTAGACTAACTTTGAGTTTCATAGTAGTACCTAAGCTGGTCACAGGCTTAGGGTGGAGGCTGCATGGACCCTGCAGGATTGCAGTGGCAGATCCCTTCCTGCTCCTGAAAAGGTGACCAGCTTTGGTATACTTAGAAAAGGTAAGAATGGAGCATCACAGATATTTTGTGAGACTATCAGTATATGGCCTTTACATTTTCACAGCTGCCTCCACTTCACTACACTTCATGTGTAGGAGCTGGTCTCTTGACCCACATCACTGTTCCGAATAATGATTTGTAAACAGAAAGTGAACACTCTAGGTTTTGACCAGCACCAGCCTTGCATGGATAGACACCATATTGAACAGCTGATGTGTAGAGGTATAACGTGCATCTCTCAGGGGATTCACACGCACTGTTGTTTTACCAACAATAAGGGTTTATTTGTTTAAGCTATTAAATTTTCTCTCTCATAGACATGCGTGCATGTGAACTCACTCACTCACTGCAAAAGGGTAATAATACGTTTTAATAAGACAGTCATGTCTTGTTTTTATGTTCATTCTCTGCCTCCAGCCACACCAGTCTGCTTACCAATGTTGTACATTACTGTACAGTGTTAAAATACAGTATATTATGGCAGGTATAACTAAGCAGCTTCTCTCCAAAAGGCAGATGCCAACACTGTAAATTCAGTAGTGTAGTGTGGTTACCTTAAATGCATTTATAAACAGCTAGACACAATCTGTCTTAAAAATGAGCAATGTGTTTGTTTAAGTATGTATTGGAAGCTTTCAGTGAACACATGTATAAAGCATGATATTCCAGCGTGCAAGTCCTGCAACTGAATGACTTATCTGGGCAGATTTTTTTTTAAATACATATTTGGTATAATCAAGTGCTACAAATGTTTAAAACCTAGCAAAAGTTTAAGACAACTGTATGCATTGTGTACAAGGTGTATCATACCATTCGCATAAATACCAAGATTTTATAAAAACTTGGTTACTTACATCTATGCAGGCCATGTTGTAAAAGAGAAAAATAAGGGTTAATGTTGTCTTGGAGTATCTTTTTTTTCCCAGTTACAGACAATGTAGGCCATAATTTAAAGTCACTAGACATCTAATTAGTTTTCATCGTAGGTTGATTGATCAGCCTTTTTATATGGTTTATGTTGTCAGTTGCTGTGTTTCTGAAGAAGTCAGCCTATAGTGTTGACGAAAAGCGCTTAAATAAATATACTCTTGTCGACTGTCTACTGCTGCTCACGGCTTGTTTTGTTTCATTAGTTTTCATCTAGCACTGATTTCATTTCCATAAACAGTATTAGTTAAATTGAAGAACTTGGAAAAAAGAGGTGTAAAGAATTTTTCCAAGTTGAGTTATTGTTTTATGAACAGTTACTAAGATGGAAAAAAAAAAAAAAAGCAGGCAACTGATCTTTAATAACATATGTGAGAATTATAGCATTAAATAAGAATGGATTAGCAAGGAGGAAGTAAGGATAGCTATGAAGAGGATGAAGAACGGAAAGGCTGTTGGTCCAGATGGCATACCCGTGGATGCATGGAGGTGTTTAGGTGAAATGGCAGTGGAGTTGTTTAATGAAATCTTGGAAAGTGAGAGGATGCCTGAGGAATGGGGAAAGTGTTTTGGTACCGATTTTTAAGAATAAGGGTGATGTGCAAAGCTGTAGTAACTACAGAGGGATTAAACTGATCAGTCACAGCATGACGTTATGGGAAAGAGTAGTGGAAGCTAGGTTAAGAAGGGAGGTGATGATTTGTGATCAGCCGTATGGTTTCATGCCAGGAAAGAGCACTACAGATGCGATGTTTGCTCTGAGTGTTGATGGAGAAGTACAGAGACGGTCAGAAGGAGTTCCATTGTGTCTTTGTGGATTTAGAGAAAGCATATGACAGGGTGCCTAGAGAGGAGTTGTGGTATTGTATGAGGAAGTCGGGAGTGTCAGAGAAGTATGTAAGAGTGATATAGAATATGTACGAGGGTAGTGTGACAGCGGTGAGGTTTGTGGTGGGAGTGTCGGATGTGTTTAAGGTGGAGGTGGGATTACATCAAGGATCAGCTCTGAGCCCTTTCTTATTTGCAATGGTGAAGGACAGGTTGACAGACATGATTAGACAGGAGTCCCCGTGGACTATGATTGCAGATTACATTGTGATCTGTAGTGAGAGTAGGAAACAGGTGGAGGAGACCCTGGAGAGGTGGAGATATGCTCTAGAGAGAGGAGGAATGAAGGTCAGCAGGACTAAGACAGAGAATATATGTGTGTGTGAATGAGAGGGAGGATAGAGGAATGGTGAGGATGCAAGGAGTAGAGTTGGCGAAGGTGGATGAGTTTAAGTACTTGGGATCAACAGTTCAGAGTAATGGTGAGTGTGGAAGAGAGGTGAAGAAGAGAGTACAGGCAGGATGGAGTGGGTGGAGAAGAGTGTCAGGAGAGATTTGTGACAGACGGGTACCAGTAAGAGTGAAAGGGAAGGGTCTACAAGAGGGTAGTGAGACCAGCTATGTTATATGGGTTGGAGATGGTGGCATTGACAAAAAGGCAGGAGTCAGAGCTTGACGTGGCAGAGTTGAAAATGTTCGAGGATGGACAGGATTAGGAATAAGTATATTAGAGGCTCAGCCCAGGTTGGAAGGTTTGGAAACAAAGCCAGAGAGGCAAGATTTTGTTGGTTTGGACGTGCTGAGGAGGGATGCAGAGTATATTGGGGAAATAGATGCTAAGGATGAAGCTGCCAAGTAACAGGAAAAGAGGGAGGCCTAAGATAAGGTTTATGGATGTGGTGAGAGAGGACATGCAGGTGGTTGGTGTGACAGAGCAAGATGCAGAGGTCAGGAAGAAGTGGAAACAGTTGATCTGCTGTGGCGACCCCTAACGGGAGCAGCCGAAAGAAGAACTACTAAGGCTAAATATTTAGATCATAGGGATTTGTCTGACTACCGTAATTGAGCAAATAGAAATATCTCCAAAATTATTTTACTATGTTGCAGCACTAGAAAGTGTGTTTGCAGTCAGTTTTCTTTTGTAAATTACATTGCCAGTTGGTGGATATCATTTTTTTTCTTGTTAAAGAAAGTTCTGTGCATTAATTTCTAAGTATTTTTTTCAGAATAATTATGACGTACTTCTGGCTGAACTTTATCTTGGGTTTAGCCATCTGCTAGGATTGGGTAATTAGTCTGATTTAAAAAAAAAAAAAAAAAGAGTGCAAGCAAGAGTTTGCAATATACTGATTATATGATTAATCTTTTGACCATGCAGGAGATCAGAGTTCAGTTAACTGCTCTGGTTCCTGTAAAAGCTGGCAGGGAAAGAGGAGAGTAAGTAGACACTGCTATACCTTGGGGGGGCTGCTCTAGATCAATTAGGTGGCACCCAGCATGAGCACTAGGTGTTCCTTCCATGAAGTACAAGTCTTGGGTACATACATTGCTGTAGTGCAGATGTACAAGCCAAGGGGTTCTTCGTGCGTAAACATGCTCTCCTGGGACATAACCATGCAGTGGAGCCTGCTGATCTACTGTGTGGTTAATGCTTTCCTTGGGTAAGAGGGTAGGCTGCTCCATAGAACCAGCAAGCAGGTCTGCTCTCTGCTACCTGACTTTGTCTCTGTGAGAGTACTGGTGGGGTCGATGGGGCTTCCTGGGCAGGAATGAATGGGCTATCCAGGTGTAACATAATGCAGATCTGCGTGATCTTTGTAACTGTGGAATGAATGGTCTGATTGGGTGCAGCTAAAGTAGCTCTTGAGTGAGATCCTATGAGGAAGAAAAAAAATGCAGTAAGTTTTGTGTAATTGCGATTAAATTTAAGTCATCCAAATTTATTAAATAACCCAATATATTTCAGCAAGTTTAAGTAGTTTTTTTGCATCTATCTTGTTCATAGTATTCATATTTGAAGATACAAATTGTCCAGTGCTCTGTACCAATAGACCAGTCTTCAGTCTCTAATCTGTAGTTATGCACAATACTATCAGTTGGTAAGACTGTGGTTCACTTTAAAAAGTAAGACAAACCATTCTTTCAGTTCTAACATCTTTAAATATTAATATTCACTAAATATCAGTGTAAAGGAAATTGGCAAAGTAGAATACCTCCGTTTGTAATGTCTGGTATTTAATATATACATTTTGAAGTGCTTTAAAGTAACATTTATATATTTAGAATTTTTTGCAATAAAAGTTTATGTATGTGTATAGTTACTTAATATTCAAATTATTTTATTGTTTATAATTTGATACTGTACATGTTTCACTATTGCATAACTATTCATGCATTTTTTTAATTTTGCAGTGCATGATATAGTTGACCAGTGTATTATAGCTTTGAAAATTAATGCAGTATCATAATATTCTGCATCTAGGAATCTTCATTCTGTATTCTTATGAGTTGCATTGCAGTGTTCGGGAGCAGTTAGAAGCTTAAAATTGGACACCAGAAGAAATGTATAAACTTTTAGTTTTTAATATGGTTTTATTTGGCACTAAATATGTAATTTGGATTATATGTTAAACTTATGGCAATAGTATGTTGTCAGTCTGTCTTCTGATTAGAAATTATTCTTTTCATATTTTTAATATTCTCATAATTTGAATAAAGGTTCTTAGAAATATCTGGATCCAGTCTTCTGTTTCCCTGGAGACCGATTTCTCACCTCAGTAACAGGAAAATTGAAGCAACCCATGTAAAGGATATTCAACAGACAATGCACGCACCTTGGATTATGCTTTGCTAGTTTACTTGAGCACAGCCTGTGTAGTGTAAGTGACATCAACAATACAGGTCTCTTCTCATTCTTTTGAAAGAGATGAAAGTGTTTTATGGCAGCTTTTCAGAACAATTTCCTTTCAGGTTTCCTGTAATTTACTACAGAAAGCTACTCAATTACGTGGTACATCAGCAGGCAAGGAACACTAGCTATTTCCAGCTTTGTGAAGAGACACTTTTCTTGAAGATCAGCCATTTAGCACAGTTTGTACCTTACATCTTCCAGATGTGCAAAATCAGTTGGCAGACTGAACCTGAATGTAACTGTGTCTCATGAATGGGACCTTTCTTCAGGACCTTTTATTACTGTGGGGTGTACCAGAAGTGGACCCATGTATCACCTGTCTCAGCAGGTAATTACCATTATTTTCCCCGATTCCTCACAAGAATGTTTGACTTCTCATTCCCGTGAAGTCGATCCTTGCTTTCTCTTCCCTTCATTCCTTCAGATTCAGAATGTGCTCCTGAAAGTGAAGGACAGTACAAGCATCTCATTTATAGTTTCTTCTTAGCGAAGACCGCTGCGTTATCTTTTCACAATTAGCTTGTGTTCGATCCTTGACATTTTAATTCCTAAACGGAGTAATTTTCATTTGTGTTAATCTCGCAAAAGGATGCCCATGCTGAAATGGAAAATATTTGCCTGTTGAACCACGACAAATAGTTTAAACCCATTGAACTCTCCAGTTCCAGGGATTTTGGATTAATTAAATGAACAGAGTCAAATTTAGCATATTATGTCAGAAAACATAGCTGCAATTTATTTCCATCTGACAGTTTTTCCATATGTAACAGCAGAGCCACCTGTTAAAGCCTGTCTGTAGAGTATCCCACATTTAATATCTCCAGTAAGATTTTCTGTTCTGTGGGACTTAAATTTCACATTGAGAAGTCATCCCTTTCAGTCTGCTGACACAGCAGAGTCTTTTAATGGATTCCTGTTCTAACAAGCAGAAGGATCTTCTAATTAAACGCCATTACATGCAAACCTCCAGTTTTTCATAGTGGCAGCATGTCCCTGAACACTGAGCTCTCATGTATGTCTTTGGTTGTCTTTAGCTCTTGGTCTTCTCTCAAAACTGCTAAAATGATGGTGAGCATTTTATGCATGCTTTTTTTATGTACAGATAACTTCATTATTAATACAAACCAAAAGGTTCCAAACCAGCAGGTGTAAAACTCCAAAGGTTTATTAGAAAATGTAAAGGTAAAGCGCTTTTCGTCTCCCTTAGGTCTGCAGAAGTCTTCCTACTAAGGAAGACGAAAAGCGCTTTACCTTTACATTTTCTAATAAACCTTTGGAGTTTTACACCTGCTGGTTTGGAACCTTTTGGTTTGTTTTTTGACTGTTTGTTTTTCTTCAGTTTTGGAATTGTTCATTATTAATACACCAGAAAACTCATTTTCATGAAAACCGCAGTGTTTATTTCCTGTATTAAAAGAAAGGCGTGTCCTTGTAATGAGAGAGAACTTTTCAAAATGGCTAACCCATATGTTGGCTTTTGATAAGCACAGTAACTGTGAGCAGGACATTGTGTAGCAGTAGCCTCAGCTGTGTGCTTTAGAAGTATTTCTGCAGAAAATGTTAGAATATGCCACATGGGTTACTGTGCAAACCTTCTCCAAATGCTGTATATTGGAGGCACAGCTGTGCTGCAGGTCAGGGTTTGGCACAGCTGTTCTACAGGTTATCCTGTGACTTTTAGCCTTCCAGAGGTAACCACATAGTTCCTAGGATTTTATCCGTCTATTAACAATGTACTGTTATAACAGCCATCCCTAAATAATAGCACAGTTGCAGCAGGTGCTTAGCATAACGGTCCATCTCATAACTTCTGTACATCTTTCTCTATATGAAATCCAGGTCTATATTATGTGATCGAATGCTTAGTTGATCGAACACCTAAACACTGACCACGTAATATCGAAAGCAAAAAACAGCGAACAGCCAGTTTAACGCAGGGAAAGATTTCCCTTGGCCATTCACTGGATTTTGCCATTTTCTCCACTGTGGAGCTATCTCGGAGTTGGTATATTTAGTTAGGGGGGTGTGGGGGGCAAATCCCCCCACTTAGTTTGGCTGTAAAGTTAATTTTTTATTTTTTGTGGCAGGTGGTAATATTTCCCGGTGGCGTTCTCTGTTTTGCAATTCGATATTATGTGGTCGATGTTTAATGTTTAAGTGTTCGCTCACATAAGCATTCGATCACGTAATATAGATCCATGAAATCCATGTCACAGTTGTAAATCATGGTACTTAGTAGTTTTAAATGCCTGTTGTTGGTATGCTTTGCCTTTATCCACTACAACCACACCTAACCAGTTGGTCTTCATGCACAAAGAAGAGAAAAAGAACACATTACCATGCTGGTAATATATGGTGGTCTCATGCCACCTGGGCACCTACTTTTTACATGAGCATTGACCATGTTAGTCTCGTAGAGGAATACAGATAGTTTAGAAAACCTAAGTTGCTTTATCATGCAGGTTTTGTTTCTTGACATGACTTCCGATGTAGAAGGTTACACATTTTAACTTTTTCTTTTCGATATATAGATTTCCTGGCAGTGCTCTCAAAGGCAAAAAGTACAAGCCGCTGTTTAATTATTTCGAAAAGGTACGTTTCACTTTGCCTTGCATCAAGATTGTAAGATATATTTTTATTTCTTTTTTTGTGTGGTCTTTGAAGTGTAGACTGTGGCTTTAAAATCTTTGTGAAGAAAACTTTTTAGTCTTCTAATTTGGTGTGTTGGGCTACTTTAGAATGCATCCATTGTACTTGTGCAACTTTTGTATTAAAATTAAAGTTGTTTTATGTATGGTTATATATATATATATATATATATATATATATATATATATATATATATCTTTCTAAGTATGCATTTTGTCCATTTCTGAAAGCAGTTTTAATATTTTTGCCCAGACTACTAGTTTTAGATGTTATAAGCGCTGTAATTAAGGTATACACGAAAGATGTTTCACCTTGAGGGGACCTTAGAGAATTTACCCATTAGGCTCCATTTGTTGCTCAGAACCTCAATGATTACCCTCTTTTGTGGGTTCTGTGTAGTTCACTCTGTATCCGATACAGGGGTATGTGTACAATTCCCACTGCATCCATGTTGGTCACATTGTCCAGATCTCTTTCCTGCCCTTCTCTCAGGAAGTTACCCACTGTCAGTGCTGAATGAAAAGTCTGGCTGTAAGTTTAACAGTCCTGTAAAGTGTGATTCTTCTGTTCAGGTCCCACAGCAGAACTTTTGCAGACTGTGGCACTGGTGCCTTGGATCATCACAGGATAGCAGCAGTGGCTGCCACATCCAAAGTTAAGTAGTTTCACTTTGTACTGGAAGTTTAAGATTTGTGGTCTTCTTCAGTACACGTTACCTTGTACAGATGAATTTGGTAAAAAGCATCATCTGAGGGCTTTGCAGTAGCATGAAGCCTGCCACCAGATCTGCATTTTTGGAGCTACCTGACCTGGCGAAAGTGTAGTGGAGTTGATGGTTCTCAGGCTGCAGACCTAAGCAACTGTAATAGATGTAGCTTCTCATAGCATGCATGTACTGCATCAGTTAATTGTAGTAACTGTGCATGCATACATGTGTGTGTGTGTGTGTGTGTGTGTGTGTGTGTGTGTGTGTGTGTGTGTGTGTGTGTGTGTGTGTGTGTGTGTGTATGCATGCATGTAAGTAAAAATCTTCAGCCTACCCATTCCTCTCTGGAGAGTGAGATGGAAATTTAAAGCCAGCATAAGACAAGTGAAAGTTGTTGCATTGTAGGGGTCTCATGCAGGATTGTCCAAAGGGTTCTTTATGTGACCTTCATTTGGTGCTGGACTAATGAGAGAACGTAGGGAATTTGGAAAGTGGCAGGGTGGGCTGATGGTCAGAGACTTCATTTTTCCTCATTTGCACGGTGGCCTCTTCTTAATTGTAGGTTTAAGATTCCCGGTAGCTAGTTAGGTGAAAGTGTCATACTAGTTTTCCAACAAAGAGAGAGAGGAGTATGTGAGATGTTGCCCTGATGGCTCTATCTGCATATTTCTTTGGGTTTTCATAGTTGAGCCACATCCATACAGCTTATGTAGAATACATACTAAATGCCCTCTAGCACACCTATGTCTGAAATTTGGATGGGGAGGGATGGCTACCCGATGGACTCTTCTTTTAATTAAGACTTCTTAGCTAGGGTTAAGGAGATTCCTGGAGGTGTTCCTGCACTGGTTAGTCTCCTGCTGATAGACAGATTGTGGCTTGTGCACATGGTCGCTGAATGGGACTTTATCTTGCATTTTACTGCCCATACCTTTCATACGTGGCTGCACATGCCATGTGCTGCATCTGACATCATAGCCTTATTGACCAATTCTAAGTACTTTTACCGGTGGTTCTTGCACACTGAGTGAACTCAAGCCACTCTCTTCTAGATCTAGGTGTAGAGGGTGGGGTTCTCCCTTCGCTTCATATTCCTGGGAAAGGAGATTTTGACAATCCATATGTTTTTATTTCTGGGATTGACCAGGATAATGAGGTCTACCCTTCCTAAATTTCATCAGATGACGTGTCTAATTTCTCTAAATGTTTTGTTTCCAATACCATGACCGCAGTGGAGCCCATCCCTGAATCAGAGTATAAACGATTAGTCCAGATAAAATCACGTAAGGTAACAGATCTAGGAGTCTCTCCCTGTCCCACTCTTCTCGCTCTCATAACCTCCCTGTGGGAGGAATAAAGACACATTGTTGAAGTTTCTACTAGTTTATTCAGTTAAGCAGGTAGATGGACAAGTGTCTTTGTTTTAATGCATTATATTCAACAGGTCAGTTATTTAAAGGCTGTTACAGACCATGGTGGAAGGGTCCATGGGAGCTTCTTCTTCTTTCAGCTGCTCCCGTTAGGGGTCGCCACAGCATATCAACTGATTCCATTTCTTCCTGTCCTCTGCATCTTGCTCTGTCACACCAACCACCTGCATGTCCTCTCTCACCACATCCATAAACCTTATCTTAGGCCTTCCTCTTTTCCTGTTACCTGGCAGCTTCATCCTTAGCATCTTTTTCCCAGTATACTCTGCATCCCTCCTAAGCACATGTCCAAACCAGCGTAATCTTGCCTCTCTGGCTTTGTCTCCAAACCTTCCAACCTGGGCTGACCCTCTAATATACTTATTTCTAATCCTGTCCATCCTCGTCACACCCAGTGCAAATCTTAACATCTTCAGCTCTGCCACGTCAAGCTCTGACTCCTGCCTTTTTGTTAATGCCACTGTCTCCAACCCGTATAACATAGCTGGTCTCACTACCCTCTTGTAGACCTTCCCTTTCACTCTTACTGGTACTCGTCTGTCACAAATCACCCCTGACGCTCTTCTCCACCCACTCCATCCTGCCTGTACTCTCTTCTTCACCTCTCTTCCACATTAACCATTACTCTGAACTGTTGATCCCAAGTACTTAAACTCATTCACCTTCGCCACCTCTACTCCCTGCATCCTCACCATTCCTTTATCCTCCATCTCATTCACACACATATATTCTATCTTAGTCCTGCTGACCTTCATTCCTCATCTCTCTAGAGCATATCTCCCCCTCTCCAGGGTCTCCTCCACCTGTTTCCTGCTCTCGCTACAGATCACAATGTCATCTGCAAACATCATAGTCCACGGGGACTCCTGTCTGATCTCGTCTGTCAACCTGTCCATCACCATTGCAAATAAGAAAGGGCTCAGAGCTGATCCTTGATGTAATCCCACCTCCACCTTAAACGCATCTGTCACTCCCACCGCAAACCTCACAGCTGTCACACTACCCTTGTACATATCCTGTACCATTCTTACATACTTCTCTTGACACTCCCGACTTCCTCATACAGTACCACAACTCCTCTCTAGGCACCCTGTCATATGCTTTCTCTAAATCCACAAAGACACAATGGAACTCCTTCTGACCTTCTTTGTACTTCTCCATCAACACTCTCAGAGCAAACAATTGCATCTGTAGTGCTCTTTCCTGGCATGAAACCATACTGCTGATCACTAATCATCACCTCCCTTTTTAACCTAGCTTCCACTACTCTTTCCCATAACTTCATACTGTGACTGATCAGTTTAATCCCTCTGTAGTTACTACAGCTCTGCACATCACCCTTATTCTTAAAAATCGGTACCAAAACACTTTCTCCGTTCCTCAGGCATCCTCTCACTTTCCAAGATTTCATTAAACAATCTAGTTAAAAACTCCACTGCCATTTCACCTAAACACCTCCATGCTTCCACAGGTATGTCATCTGGACCAACAGCCTTTCCATTCTTCATCCTCTTCATAGCTATCCTTATGCTAATCCACTGCACTTCATGATTCACTATCCGCACATCATCCAACCTTCTCTCCCTCTCATTCTCTTCATTCATCAACCTCTCAAAGTACTCTTTCCATCTGCTCAACACACTCTCCTCGCTTGTGAGTACGTTTCCCTCATTATCCTTTATCACCCTTACCTGCTGCACATTTTTACTAGCTCGGTCCCTCTGTCTAGCCAATCGGTACAAGTCCTTTTCTCCCTCCTTAGTGTCCAACCTTTTATACAACTCTTCATACGCCTTATCCTTAGCCTTCGCCACCTCTCTGTTTGCCATGCACCTCATCTCCTTATACTCTTGTCTACTTTCTTCATCTCTTTGACAATCCCACTTCTTCTTCGCCAACCTCTTTCTCTGTATACTCACCTGTACTACTTCATTCCACCACCAGGTCTCCTTGTCCTCCTTCCTCTTTCCAGATGTCACACCAAGCACCTTTCTAGCCATCTCTCTTACTAGCTCTGCTGTAGTTACCCAGCTATTCTGTACCTCTTCACTGCCACCCAGTGCCTATCTTATCTCTTCCCTGAACATCACCTCACAATTACCCTTTTTCATTTTCCACCATTTGATCCTTGGTGCTGCCCTCACACTCATCCTCCTCTTCTTGATCACCAATATCATCCTACAAACCACCATCATATGCTGCCTAACTACACTTTCCCCTGCCACCACTTTTCAGTCTCCAATTTCCTTCAGACTGGCCGTTCTACATAAGATATAATCCACCTGTGTGCATCTTCCTCCACTCTTGTATGTAACCTATGCTCCTCTCTCTTGTTAAAATACGTATTCATCACAGCCATGTCCATTTTTTTTCACAAAATCCACTACCATCTGCATTCCTTTGCTTAGCACCATACCTACCCATCACTTCCTCATCCCCTCTGTTCCTTTCACCAACATGCCCATTGAAATCTGCTCCAATCACCAGTCTCTCACCCTTGGGCACAGTCATCACCACTTCATCCAACTCACTCCAAAATTTTTCTTTCTCATCCATCGCACACCCAACGTGTGGAGCATATGTACTAACAACATTCATCATTACACCATCAATTTCCAGCTTCATAAACATCACTCTGTCCGACACTATTTTCACCTCCAAAACACTCTTAGCATACTGTTCCTTCAGGATAATGCCTACGCCATTTCTCCTCCCATCCACACCTTGATAAAACAATTTGAAACCACCTCCGATACACCTAGCCTTGCTCCCCTTCCATCTGGTCTCTTGCACACACAATATACCAACCTTCCTTTGGTCCATCATATCAGCTAGCTCTCTCCTTATACCAGTCATGCTGCCAACATTCAAAGTTCCGACTCTCACTATCACAGTCCTAGCCTTTACCTGCCTTCGGGCATGCCTTCCCCCTCTTCTCCTTCGGCCAACAGTAGCCCAATTTCTGCCAGCACCCTGTTGGCCAACAGTACTTAACAAGCAAGACATGTAAACTCGCTATGAGCTACAACTGTAGAGCTATATTTAAGAAAACAGTTTCACCTGAGCTTTCTCAGGTCCGTCTAGTAGAGTGGTTTTCACTTTGATCATTGAACATGTCTGCTTTTACAAGGTTATCACCAGACTTTGTCGGTTTTGTAGCATATGTAAAATGGAGGCTGTCTGCATCAGTGGGTGTCATATTCTTTGGAGCCAGGTTTTGAAAGCTTTATTACAGACCTTTTTCCAGTCTATTGCATGTAATATGAGAGACTGTGCCCACGTTTACAGGGTTCATTATCTCCTGACATATAAAGTGAAAGGCCAGTATTCTTTTGTGTAACGCACAAGGTTTACAGTGCCTGCTTATAAGAGGCTGACGTGATTAATGTGACCAGTCCCAATTCTTCTTCCTCTTGATGAAGACTGACCTTTTTATATGCAGGGGAGGTAGTCATTT
Organism: Protopterus annectens; assembly: GCF_019279795.1. Taxonomy (NCBI): domain Eukaryota; kingdom Metazoa; phylum Chordata; order Ceratodontiformes; family Protopteridae; genus Protopterus; species Protopterus annectens. Next base: position 852,691,288 of record NC_056739.1, on the reverse strand, counting down.
AAAGTTACACAAGGTGATTACTATTTTTGAATAGTACATGCATCCAGCAAAGTAGCGTACAGTGGAAACAATTCACAGTGCTCATTTTTTACACAGCTCATGAATATGCACAAGGAGGAGGAAAAAAGTAAAGTCTGAGACTTCAGAACCTTTTGTGTACGCTTTTTATGCCCATGGAATAAAAATCCAACAGGTGAGCTGCAGAGTATCCAAACACTTTTAATAAACATAAGGATCTCAGATCTTCTTTGAGTGTAGTCAAATTGTGCCCATGGTGTAAAGAATATAACAGTGTGGAGTGGTGCCATGCAACAGCAGTTTTCTTTCTGCAACAGTTTATATAAACTTTGTTAAATGCAGACCTAGTGGCTACAGTTCTATACCTGGTTGCCATGGGGTAGCTGCAGTGAGATGTGGAATGCTGTTAGTTCCAGAGTATAGTTTTATGGTACTCCAGTCTTGGGTCTTCACTGTCAAGCTTCTTCCTGAGTGTAGGAGTTATGAGTTCTGTTCATATTCTTCCTCTTTCCAGGTTCCAGGTGATAAGGTTAGCAAGAAAGGGGGCTAGATAGTTCTGTGCCTGGTTAGGTAAAGGCCTGGAAGCTGGGAGGGATCAGGTGGAAGGACAGGTAACCAATTGCCTGAGAGAGGGGTTGGTGCCATGGTGCCAGGAGTGGGTTAAATTATACAAGAGGCTGATGTAATCAGCATGGGAGTGGGCTGTCAGTCAAACTGGGAGGCTAGAGTTTGGCCACCTTTTCTCACTCTTGGCACTAAAATGGAAGCCCAAGTCCAAATCAGTAGTGAAAACAAAGCATTTCAAATAACTGAAAGTTGCTGTTTAAGTTTATGCCCATCGTGAGGTAAAACACTTTAAAACCCATGCCAGTTACTTTTTAGATTTGTACACATCTAGAGATCACAAAAAAATAAACAAAGTGGCTTGTTTTCCATGTCACTAGTTCACTGGATAAACCCATGCTAATATAGATAGTGAGTTACAAATCTAGTTACTTAATTGACTTTTTCATATTAAGAGCAGTAGTTGGGGCTAATAAACAGTTCATGTCCAAATCCTGGGTTAGGTGTGTTAGGTGTATGATTTATGGTTTTATAAGCAGACTATACAAGCCTGGCCAGTGTGGCTCTGGGAAGATAGGAGGAGGAGGCAGTGTTAAAAAAAAAAAAAAAAAAAAAAAAAAACCCTATTTTGCATTGATAAAATGCTGTCTCTGTTTTATTGATGACATATTGGAGCTAAACACGGCTACAAGATTTGCCGGAGTTCAGTCACTTGTACCAAAAATTGAATGCATGTGTTTCTCCTGTCTTAATAGCGATTTAGAAACTATGTGCTTAATGCACCTTGCCCAGTCTGAAATGGAAGAAATCTCTGCATCCAACATCCTACTCATTCTGAAAAAGAAATTCAGATGGCCTAGGCTTGAGCCATTTTATGTCCAGTCAGACTGACATACCCATTGAGGCTTTACAAGAGCTCGAGGTACTTTCAGTCATTTCTCAGGCTCCTGCTACCCCAACCTCACCAGGGGCAGAAATGGCATCTGACTGTGACACGTCCGATACACTCAACCAAACCAATACTATGGAGAATGGGAGGTCCATGAAGATGTGCTTTATCTTTAATAGAAGTACACCGAGGGTCATATCACCACATTTCATTAAACCATCTCCACTAAGAATATGAAAAGGCAAACTAAAAACATTTCTCCTTGTCAGATGTCCCAGGAAAAAGAATAGATGGGATTTTTTCAAGGTCTATTTTTGGCCATTTTCGCTATCAAACCTCCTTTTCTGTCCATTGCAATTTCATCTTCTGTCTCTCAGATGAGGCAGGTAAGTCCTTTTCTAAGGAGAATGAAGCCATTTCTGATTTGGATGAACATAGGTGGTGTATTTACCTCACTCATTCCCCAGGCCAGATTGCTTCTGATGATGAGGATACCTTGTCCCTAGACTTGCGTTTGGAGAAATGATGCAACATTTTGAGTGGGACTTCAGAAGGTATGTGATGTGCTGAACAGAGATTGCATTTTACTGGAGGTTGGTACCCCTATGCCTGCACCAGTTGTCCCAGTTTTAGATGCTTTTCTGGATGCATTTGCATCAACTTCTACTTAGCCTGATTCTCAACTTCTAGCCACTAAAACACCTGAAAGGTTTTATAAAGTACCTGAAGATCCTTGTATAAAATTCCTTTGGTAGAACCCTCTGCCTTATTTCCACAGAAGAGACTTCCAAACGGTTACCTGCTGCTAATGCTCTACCTTCAGACAGGCATAATAGGGCCATAGATGGATATGGAAAGAAGTCTTACTTCTTCATTCTGGCTTTAAGAGCTGCAGCCAAGCCATTTAGATAAAACACCAAGACTGGTGCTAAACTGTCCAGTGTCAAGGCACCAAGGGACAGACGCAGTTCCGAAACCCTCAGAGTTGACTCCAGCCCTGGGCCATGGCCTCTGACCTCTACACTCCAGGATGCATTTGGCTCAGGTTAAGTCAGTCAAATGCAGCAGGACCATCAACAGCACCAAGGAAGACCACACAGTAGGCACCAGTGAAAGAACCCTGCATTCACCAGTGAAAGAACCCTGCAGGCAAGAGTTAGATCCAAGACCACCAGATCTGAGATTTGGACCAGGAAAGTAGAAGGCTTCTGTGTGGACGGGCTACCTCTCTCCACAATTGGGACAGAGAAGGAGGGAGGGATACCCAGTTCAGTCAGTGCCTACAGAAAAGTCTGCATCATTTTGTCCAAATCCACTTCCCTGAAATTTCTAGAGGATCTACCAGTTGTTGACAGCAGCTTACAGGATCCACATATTGCCTGTCTGTATCTTGAAAACTAAAGGTGGGAGACCAGACCCGAGGTAGAGACCCAGGCGTGAAAACCTCTGTTTTGGAATAACAGCAGGTACCGGAACATTTCCAGTATTGTAACTGTGCTAGGACTAGGGGCTGCCAATAATGAGGACTTGTGAGGTTCCAATGCCAAATCCAAACGTGGAGGTGAAGAAACAGAGGACTTGGGGGGGATCTGTGTCATCTCATCCAAAACTTCACTATTAGGTCTTTTCTTGACTTTCTTATCCTTGTCTACCTTGAATTTCTCAGCAGGTTTCTTTGCAGGTAACTATTCAAAAACAGAACGGCTAGAAACTGTAGAGAGAGCGGGGAAGAAGCCCTTGATCGACTAGGTATCTGCTAGGGCCCTAGAGCCAAAAGATGCCCAGGCCTAATAATCCTGGTCCCTGTGACCAGTCCACAAATAGCACATATATTAGTCCTATGAATCCTGTGGATGCAACTTGTGTTTTGTGCACATGGCAGGTCAGACCTGGAATTTTTTAACCACTTTTTCTTTTAGTCAGGCATCTTCAATTGTACTGTTCAAGGCGCACCTGGGGAGGTGGTTTAGGAACGCTGTATATAACTCATGTCATTTGGATGGTAAATTCCTTGGTGGTACAACACTGCATGCACTAAACAGTTAGAAGGCTTAAGGTGCTTTAAGCTCTACATAGGAAAACCTTCCCATGATTGTCAGTAAGGATATCTGAGTACTGCATGTGGTACAAAAGAGCAATCCTGGTGTGTCTTAGTGTGGCACATGACGTAATAGCTTCCTCCTGGATAACATTATATGTGTACGACTGTGCTCAGGAGCATCGGAGGCAGAGATGCCACACTTGAATGGAAGGAAGGATAAATCCAAAGGCAGTCACCCTACCTTTTTGGCAAATGGCAAAGAGGTTACGGCTGTGAACTGTAGCTGCTGTGGTGTGGGGTTGGATTCCTTCATCCCTCATTTGCCTCCTGTGAGATCCTGAGCAAATCACTCCACCAGACATTGCTCCCGGGTCTCCCCTAAAAAGGGACTGTATGTCTGATGGACCTATATGGTCAACAAATAGGATTAATTGTTTTTATCATCATTGTTATTGTAATTACAGAACTAACTGACTCCTCTAACAATGTAAAAATTGAGCAACATAAAACGTGTAGGAGAGCTGACAAAATATTTGTCATTGTGCAGTAGACACTTTCACCAAACATTTTCATACTTTTGTTTGGACTTCTACAGATACAAAAACCAGGGCTTGTTATTTTACAAATTACAGTCTTTAAGGTAGTCTTGGTTGTTACGAATGGGGAGAATCCACTTTGGATTATTGCATTTTTCTTTGTTAGTCAGCCTATGTTTTAAAAGCTTAAATTTTCAAGGACAGAAGACATGAAAATTATAGGCTGAACCTTTAAACAAATTTTGTCTGTATGCATATAGCTCTAAAACCAATCAAAAGAAAGTTCCCAAACAGCAATAAAATTAGAGCTACGTCTGAATATCTCATATGGGGATGTCAGTGTTGCTGAGGAACAAGTGCTAAGTCACACCAGCTCCATGTCCTGGCAGGTGGGTTCAGTGTGGAAGTTACCAGTGAGCTGAAACATTCACCTGTCAAGGGGAAACTGATTTCATATGATCATAAAGCATGTGTCTAACATTACTGTAGTTTCTTTCTAAAATTATTCATCCTTGACGGCAGCTGTTTGAAATCCTTGGGCTGGTTGATCGCTATACAACCCTCAAATAGGATGAGAATGAGTATTACTGAAGTGGGAAGAAAATGGTGACCTGAGGTGCCAAAGTGATGCTGTGGGGGTTTGTGTACTACACAAAATGCCTTAAAGTTTATATGCTTACTACACAAAGTATTAAACGTATATTCATTCTCAATTATGTAAAACGTGTTCCATCTCACTTAAGAAACCTGCTGTGTCAGCCAGTTATAGTTTAACACATGGCTGTAACAGAAATGCAAATGCTCAGCATATCTGCTGCTCTTACAGATAGTAAGTGGTGGATGATTACGGATATTTCCCTTCCTAAAGCCTTTCTTAGCACAAGTTCTTCCATTGTGTAGGAAATCTCATACTAGTGGGTAAGACCATCTCCTGGTAGGGCACATAGTGATGTCAAATACCAGGTAAAGGAGGGTGCTTGTCCCGACCAGTCCCCTGCAGACTCCCCACTGAAAGACAGTAACTACATCAGTAAGAAACGAAGCAAGAATATGTAACATTAATATTGCCAGACATACCAAGGCATCCATCTGCAAAGTGGATCGAAGGGCTGCCCAGACTCCTGGAATCAAGTCCAGCAGTAATGCTTGCTAAACGAGGGAAGTTGCAGTCAAGTGGATGAAGCATTCATGTCCATAATGGATGCATTCCTGAGAGAGAGAAAACCTTCATACCCATGGAGTATCATGGAGATGTCATTCCCCATAACAGAAAAGGGGAAGCATGCCATGCCACCAGATGCTAAAAAAACAATGCAGTCTGTGATGCAGGGAAATATTGCCAGCCCAGCTGTCTGGAACTTTAAATAATTCTGTCATTTGTGAATATTGATGTGGTTTACACAGAAATGTATATCATGTACTGTCCTAAAATGTAACCACAGCATCCCCTGCTGACTTGGAACAGAAATGCATGTAAACTAAATACCTGTGCAAATGTATGTTTTAACAGTAGAAACTAGAACATAAGGTTTACTTACAAAACGTCAAGAAAACCAGTTGAAATTAGACTGCTTTACGATTGTGCCATAAAAGTTCTCTCTCGGTTTGTGTAGCAGACACAAAAACTTCTAGCTCCAGACATTGTATCGTCTTGAAAAATAAATAATTACTAGGTTTGAGATGTGGAGATGTTTTATTGCTTTATGACTTCCTAGCAGCTGCAAAGATCTGAGAGGTGTGTATTTCTCTCGCACACATGTTAAATTCTGTTAGTTTCCGTTTAGTCTGGGAACTGAAGTCAGGTGACAGAGTGATGTCATCCAGGTTTGGCCAGCAGTAATGTTTGATATTAATTTGGGAACTCTGAGAGAGTCTGTGCATTTTGTATTTTGTCTTGGACCTAGCAAGAACATCCACTTATCACCATCTTCTGCACTTGACTTGCTGTAAGTTTTTAGGGCATAGTAACTCTTTTTAGATATAGTTAGGAGTATAGTAAAGATTAGTTTAGATGATTTCTGTATTTATTTGAGACTGTCCTGCAGTGTTGTTTTAAATATTTTTTGTGATTTTGAACTCTGAAGTAACTGTGTTTGTCTATTGAATATTGTTTTGTTCTTTTATTTATTATTAAATATATTTATCTTTGTGGTTGATATTTGCGAGACCTATTTAAGCTCTTAGCGTACTTGCATATGTATTTGGTGACACTGTACAGGCCACTCCTAAATAGCCTTGCAAGTCTTGGTCAGACTACCATTTGGATTAATAGTAACATTCAGTGGCAGCTAGTGACTTCAAATTACAGAGGGGCTGCAGGAGACCGCTGAATGGGTGGGCCAATAGGAAGGGGTGTGGCCAACTAGAAAGGGGTGGAGTTATGCTGAAAACCACATCAACTGGAACTTTAATTAAATACGCTGCCCTGGGTGCCAAACTGTCATTACGAGAGTCCAATCAAGACAAAATGAAGTGTAGAAGAAAAAATATTTCAATGCATTGGTTACATGACAGCTTACTTAATATCTAGATGGAAACAAAAAGGTTGAGGCATGAAAAAAATTACTTTTTAAATACATTACTGGAATATCAGTCAAAATCAATTATAAAAAAACAAGCTTCTGCTTGCACTGCAGTTCTAATTATAATTTATATTCGGCTTTATAAAAGTACCAAGTGACATGCTGAAAGTAGCAATCTCTGTGAAACCCCAACTTGTAAAAATGTTTCTTATCCAAAAAAAGACCTGTTGCCTGGCAACTATCTACTTTTTTCATGGGGAAAATATTATCAAAGTAAAAAATGAACAAACAAGATAAATTGCTTAAAGGATTACTGCACAGGTTATGAACCACACATGATAGATTGGCATTCTGTTTAGTTTACGGGTAAAGCCTGCAAAGATGACTGCAGATCTCTAACAAATGTAATGAGCTTCTGAAAATACTGTAATCCTATCCTTTATTACAAATACATATGCATTTCAATACCTAAGGCTTGTACATTATCTAGCTATGTAAATATCTCCATGACAACAACAAAAAGACTTGTTGGTGTGTTGGTAATTATTTAACAGTATGCTTATTAAAGGTTACTTGCATCTTACAATCTCAGACAAGCTTGCCTGATGGTCATTAAAGCATTGCTACTTAAACACAGAGCAACAGGGCACTGTGACAGCATGCATGCAACAGGGCACTGTGACAGCATGCATTTTCTGAATAAGAAGCATAAATCAACAGTATAAAAATATGACAGAAAACCAGAACATTCTGCAAAGTCAAGGACAGATGAAAAGCCACTATCGTACTTGTGTCTACCTTGGATGGGGGAATACCCTGCATAACTGCTCCTTGCTTTGCTTGGACCCATCTAGTCACTACATGGGGGAGTGGGGTGCAACAAGTATGTCACAATTTGAAATGTCTTTGGCTGACGGAGATGGCTCTGACACTCGTACCTCTCAACCTCATAGCAAGAAATCTGGACAAAGCCATACACAGAAGTGGGACAGAGGACCATTTTTAAATATCGCTCTTATAAACTTAGATAATAAAATAGTAGTAGGTCTTTAATTAATATGAATTTTCTGAAGGGTATAAAATCTGAAACTCAAAAGTTTTGTCATTATTTTCTAACGTCAATCTCTAATGATTTGCCACTAATTTGCCAGAAAACCACAACTTTATGAAAAACAGACCAAACGTGATACAAAAATATAAAATTGCCACATAATACAGCTGGGAACCTGTCAAAGAAGGGGCACTTTTTAAATATTAGTACTGTTAACTTGAGCAGCTGACAAAAATAAGAGAATCTACATGCATTTCTGACAAAAGTAATCTATAACTCTGATCATTACAGTTATTTATAATTGTAAACCCTCCACGTTTTCTTCCAAAATTGTCATTTTGTGGAATGATTATTAGGGGGAGAGCAACATTTTGAACCGAAATTGGAGACAGTTGAGAGGTTTAAATATTCCTAATTATATAATCAATTTATTTGCATGTACCTCTCAACCTCTTAATGCATGAAATCTGGACAAGGCCAAATATATTGGGGGAACATACAGACAGTCTAAAAATTGCTCTTGTATAAACTTAAGACAGTTGATAGAATAACAATAGCATGCATTTTTCTGAAGGTTATGACGTCTGAAACTCAATGTCTGACATTATTTAGTGACTTCATTCCTAAATGATTTGCCAGAAAACCACAAATTGTATGAGGAACCAAAAATAAAAAGCAAAAATCTATTCATTCTGCAAAAATCTGGACAGTTGAGAGGTATAGTTTAGTTGGGGCTGTCTTTGAGTTTGCTGCCCTTTCCCCCCACCAAATCATGGTCGAATGGAGCCTCCCCCCTGCAGCCATTCCAATGTCCCACTCCTTGGTTATTTCACCTCATTTACCATAAACACTGTAATGTGCATACTGCTTTACTTCTGCGATGATTTGGATTTCATTTGAAAGTTTTATTTTGCATTTTACAGTGCAAACACTATTGAACATCTGGTAAACAAAGCAATGCAGTGAAAATAGACTTAGCATTAAAACTTCTCTACCCTTGAAACTCACATTAATTGAAACAGCATTGAAACCCACATTCAAAGAAAATACATTTTGCCAGTGGCAGATGACTATTAACTTTGGGCTATTTTCAAATCATAGGTGCCTTGCACACGAAACGTACATGTGCTCTTTGATAGACTTTCCTGATTGTATTAAATTGTATTCCTTGTACAGTGCAGTACAGTTGTTTAGAAGGCATTTTAAATTTATTAATCGGAAGTTGTTAATCATCTTCCTGTTCATTACTGATGGGTTCGGTTCCGAGCCCGCCTTATACCAAGCTTGCGTATACCAAAAACTCTCTAGCTAAGCTGCTACCCACAAAGCCCTTCTCCCAGTTACCTCAGATCTTGTTTGCCATATAGCAGCGTTTCACCGAGTTCTCCAGCTAAGTATTGTGCTTTTTCAAAGTTTATAGCATTTTGTGAGTTTTTCCTGTCAAACTCCTTTTTTCCTTGATATCTTACTCTGCTATACCCACGGGTATCCCCTTTTCTTACCATTGTTTGTAAACGCCCTTTTTACCCTTGTGGTATTCTCAATACCATTGTTAGTATTTCCCCTCTTGCTCTCTGTTTTCTTTCCTCTCTGGATAGTCGTGTTTCTTTCCTCTCTGGATAGTCGTGTTTCTTTTGGTATGTCTGAAAAGAAAGGGACTACGGAGTTTAAGCATTGCTCCTCTTGCAGTGGTAAACTCCCTAATAGCGATCTGCATGAGGAATGTGTATATTGTTTGGGGGTTCCACACTTAATCTGTGAAACCTCCCTGTGACATTTGTGCCAGTTTCAGTCACTAATTCTTAAAGGCATGCTTCCTTCTTCCTTTTCTGAGGCTATTTCTGCATCGGAGGTCTCCAACCCCTCCATCTATGGACAAAAAACTTCCTTGTTCTCACCCCTCTTCACCGGCTGGTGATAGGGGGCAATCCTCATAGGTAGGTACTAGGCTATCGGCCCTAGGGCCCATACAAGCCTAGCCAAAAAATGTACCCTAGTTTTCGCCACCCAAGAAAATTATTTTCCTGTGCCTCTGTCGAGCAGAGCCACAGAAGTGATCCCCGGGGTGAATTTCCCATTTCCCATCCAATCATCAAGATTTTTCTTGAGTGCTAATGAGGAGCTCTGTTTGACATAGATAGGTAGTCTGTTCCAGAGTATGGAAAATCTCTGGGACAGGAATCTATCCCTCCAGCATGTTCTGTTTATTGTGGTGAAAAGGTTAAGGTCCCTAGAGCGTGTAGCTCTGAGGGATTGGGATTTCTTTAAGTGGAGCATATCCAACAGCTCTGGGTTTGACATAGCTTTGTATGTTAGGCAGAGATCGCCCCTGAGTAGGCGATATGCGATGGAGTAAAGCTGTAGTTTTTTGAGACGGTCTGCATAGGGCATCTGTTTGAGGCCAGTAATCCTCTTTGTGAGGTATTTCTGTGGTCTTTCCAGTTGTTGTAGATGTCTTGTGAGGTACTTGATGAGTAGAGGGGAACAATGACCTCTTTTTTTCTGGATGAGAATCCTTTTGTGATGAGATGTGCCACGTAGAAGGATTTCCTGACCACTGTGGTGATGTGATTATCAAAGGGTATAAGCATAAGGCCCATAAGACTTCCACAGAGCATAAGATTGCCTCTTCGGTTCCAGTGGTTCTTACAGATATTGCCATGACTGCCTCGTTGGCGCCGCTTTTGGCACTGACGATTATGGTTCCTACTGTGGTTTTGGCTCCGGCCATTTTGCCTGCCATTACCTCGGCATCGATGTCCCCCATATCTGTTCCGAGTTCGATTCTGACAACCTCTTCGGAGCTGTTATGGATTTCCACTCCAGCTGTTACTTCGACTCCGAGCCCATTCTCAGCACCAATAATCCCCCTTTTGCCTGTTTCAAAACTGGAATCATCTGTGCCGACTTTTACTACACCATGGGCCCAGTATTCCCCGTCTATGGATCCATTTGCCGGACAAGCCTTTAGCCCCTTTTTGGACCGGCCTGTCTCCCCTCAGGGGCATTGGGTTAAGGTCCACCAGGAGCCTGTCTGAGTTGGATGTGGTACGCCTCTTTGATCAGCTGCAAAAATTTTCAGCCGTTGGGGCCAGCTGTCCTGCGATCTTTTTGCTTCCCCCTCAAACAAATGCAGCAGCTACTTTGCTCTCTTTCCCCCTCACGGGGAGTTACCGAGAGACGCTTTGACTCACGATTGGCCTGTGGGTCTCCTCTATGCTTACTCTCTGATACCCCTTTTTCTAAGGAAAGCTGTTCGGTTGAGATGCAAAGTAATCCTCATTGCCCCTTTCTGGCCTCGTCAGGTGTGGTTTCCTTTCCTCTGACCTCATCTGTTACAACCTCCTTGGATCCTGGACACTCGTCAGGACCTAATATCTCACCCACAAGGGCTGACTCCCCCAGTCTATCCACTCTCAAGCTGACAGCTTGGCTTCTCCCCTTCTGTTAGATGCCAGGCAGCAAACCCTTTCCTCATCTGTCCGAGATATTATTCTGGCCTCCCATAAACCATTCACCAGAAAACTTTACAGACACAAATGGAAAAGATTCGCTAGCTGGTCACATAATCGGATGCTAGAACCCTTTTCAACTCCTACAGCGGCTATTCATTATCTTTCTGAGTTGTTTGACCATGGAGCATCGGCTTCCACCATTCAAGTCCATTTAGCAGGTATTTCCAGTTTCTATAATGGTTCAGATGGAGTCCCTCTTATTTCAACCCGACTTCACAAGACTTTTCTCTAGTGAATTTTCCATAGCAGACCTTCTATCAGGCAGCCTGTGGAGGCATGGAATCTCTCCCCGGTTCTTCAGTCTCTCTCTCTACCCCCCCTTTGAGCCCGCTGCTACATGTTTTCTAAAATTCCTGTCATGGATATCTTTGTTTTTGGTGGCGGTCACATCAGCCAGACACATGTCTGAGTTACAAACGTTATGCATCAAGAGCCTGTACCTGATGTTCCATAAGGACAGAGTATCACTCTGGACTAATCCATCCTTTCTTCCCAGGTGGTTTCCGACTTCTCTATTAACCAGTCCGTTGAGCTCCCTGTATTTTTTCCAAACTATTCAAACAAGGGAGAATACTGCCTGCATTCATTGGACGTTCATAGACAACTACATTTGTACCTGGACAGAACTAAGTCCTTTCGCAAGTCTGACCAACTTTTCATTTCATTTTCTGGCCCTAGAATGGGGTGTGCTGTATCTAAAGTTACTTTATCAAAATGGCTTAGAGATTGCATTACCTTCTCATATTCTCTTACGAATGAATCTAAGCCTGCTCAAATTAAGGCTCACTCAACTAGGGCTATCGCAGCTTCTGTTGCCTTCCACTCCAGGGCTTCCATGGATGACATCTGTGCAGCAGCCATTTGGGCTAAACCCCATACCTTCAAGCATTATAAATTGGATCTGGACTCCAGGGGAAGAGTGGCCTTTGGCTCAATGGTTCTCAGGAATGTTCTTCTATAAGGGCCACCCAGGTTCTCAAAGTAGCTTGGGATTTTGTCCCATCAGTGATGAATAGGAAGAAGATTAACAACTTCAGATAAAGAAGTTCTGTCTTACCATAACGTTCCATCTGAGTTGTTGATCATCTTCCAGTCATCACACCCTCCCACCGTCCCCACCAAAGGCTCCTGGCAGATCTTCTGGGTCCTTGTGGTGTTTCAGGGTTTCTGCTCAGAGATGGCCTCTGTCTTTCTGTTTCTTCTAAATGTTGCATGCAAACTCGATCTGAGAACTGAGAGAAGGGCGTTGTGGGTAGCAGCTTAGCTCAAGAGTTTTTGGTGTATGCAAGCTTGATATAAGGCCGACTCTGTTCCGAGGGCTTGGAACCGAACCCATCAGTGATGACTGGAAGAAAACTCAGATGGAACGTTATGGTAAGACATAACTTCTTTTTTTGAACATTTTTCCAGTAAACAATGAAACAAATGCATGCACCAGTAATGACAAAACTGCCCAATTCAGAACATTTCCATCATAAAAGTCTACTCAAATTCTACAGTCCACCAGTATCAGTAAATATGCACAATCTCTGAAGAAGTAAAAGGCATCTAAATAATTCCACGTTAAAGAGATCTGTAACTAATGAAGAGATTGCTGCTAGCAAACAACTTTATATTTCATTGTTTCATCTACAAATAAAGTGCCTGCTGCCCTTGAGGAATAAATTGCCTATATTACATTTAAATAAATGATAAGCTAGTAATAATGCAATAGGGAATGGAAGGCAAACTGATAAACAGGTTCATAGTTACTAGGTATCTTCGCCAAAAGGGATTGCATCATCCAACCCCTTTACAACACAGTACAGTATCAGCAATGCATCTCCATACTGTAGGAGTAGAACCCACAGCCTTCTGCATCAAAACCAAGTACACTACTGGTTGTGCTATTAACAATGCAAGCAGACTCAGCATAAGCAACACTAAACTTCTGTTCCCCAGCAGGTCTCCGCTCCTTGTAAAATCTATTCGACACTCAGCTGTATCTCTGAACTTTGCAGCACAAGAAATCTGGAAAAAGCCTAAATTTATTGTGGGAAGACAAAAGCCCAAAAACTAGGGACACATTTTAAACATTGCTTGTATAATGTTGCAAGGTTGCTAGAATAAAATGCTGTGATACCACCTTACATTTCACTGCCAAACTTGAACCCAGGACCCTGTGCAAAACAGTTCGCGCAACATACCAATATGCCAAATCAGCTGTATTTTGAAAGAGAGGAAGACTGAAACTTAAATGGCTACCATTTAGTGAATTCAGTTCTCACCATAGCTGTCAACCTTGGCACAAAACACCTGGACAAAGCCAATAATGGGGGCATACAGTCCCAAAAATAGGGACAAGTTTCAAGTATCCATCTTATAAACTTAGAAAATTGCTAGAATAAAAGGTTTTGTGTTACCATGTACTTTCTGAAGAATATAAAGTCTGAAATTCAAATGCCTGTCATTTTTTATTTGTTTAACATTTGTTAACCAGGAAAGTCTGAATTTTCACCAGAGGCCCAGGGAGAAACAGTCCAGACACATGTCTTGGTAAGATGGGGCACCAAAGCACACCCACACAAACACAGGGAGGACAAGCAGACTCCACACAGAAGGCACCTCAGCCAAGAATCAAACCAGAAAACTTGTAGCTGTCAGGCAACAGTGCTACCACTGCACCATCAACTATGTAAGACAACAAAAATACCGAAACCACAGATTTTATGAGGAACAGAACACAACAATGTTTTGTATGAGACTATTAGATCTATCTCAGCATTTCTTCTATTTATGCAACTTTTGATTCCATCTTTTGAGAGTCTGTCTTACATGTGCTTAATTGTGTTTCTGTATAAAGATTTCTGATGTCTCCCATGCCCACTCAATGCAGTGAGGAAATGTTGTTGTAATGTTATGTTCTTAGTTATACTGGCTATTTTTATATACTTGAAGGTTAATTAAATCTACGAAATATTAGTGGCTTAATTCTGGGTTTGAATCTTGATTCGTTTTTCATAAGCTCAAGACTGCCCGACTGGACATACCTCTGAAAAATCAACTAGTATTTTTAATTGAACAAGTGAGGCATCATTGAAGAGAAACTACACACAGAAACACACACACACACACACACACACACACACACACACACACACACACACACACAATCTCTGAACACATTTAGGTATGTTCATTATTTGACAAGAAGCATTTGGTAGTCTCCTGTGTCTTCTTAAATGCATGTCTTTTTTTTTTTAGTAGTTTGTCCTCTCTTGACTACTGTATCAAGGGATGACTGCAGTCAATTCAGTATATTGGAGATACTGATATATTGCATCATTTTTATTACATTTTAAAAACACTAAAAATATGTTTATTTTAATTTTTTGAAAAAGTATTTTCAGTCATATGTACTCTTAATAATCAAACAGTCTCATTTAGTTTTATCTACACACACACACACACACACACACACACACACACACACACACACACACACGCGCGCTTTCGTTTCAGTTCCCTACCTGAAATGAGTCCGTCTGCATGCAGCAGTGCCAGAAGCTAGTTCCTGTAACAGTCCCGAGCAGCTAAATGTCTTCCTGGGGAAGGTTTCCCTGCGAGAGCAGGCTCCAGCCTGCGGACGTTGCAGTCCGGATGCCTTCCATTCTGTGCGGTTGTCACCACATAGACTTCTGTGCTGCAGGGTAGAGATGTCCTTTCCTCTTATCCGGACTGCTGACATAGCAGTCTGGAGTTTCCGATCTGTGCAATCACACATGCGCAAGTTCCGGCACTCGAGAAATATTTATTTTTTGTTCCTTTTTTTTCCGCAATTTTTTTTTTAGTTTGTTTTTTGTCTTTCCAAAGCTGGGGGGGGGCTGCAGTCTTATAGCAAGAGCCGCCCCTGGTAACACTACTCAGTAGGATTGGACATCTTTTGTTAAGGGCCTTAAATAGTTGATTGGTTGGTGGCAGTGGAAACTACCTTATAGTCTGGGCAGAAGGGAGCATAGCTAGTAAACCTGTGCCAGCCTTTGCCAGGTGTGTGTGTGTGTGTGTGTGTGTGTGTGTGTGTGTGTGTGTGTGTGTGTGTGTGTGTGTGTCTGTGTGAACTACTTGGGCAGGGACACTAAGCACTGGTTGGAGGGTGGTGGAGGTTTTGGCTTAGCCATTCAGCTGAGATCTCAACCCTATAGCTGTGCCAATGAGGAGTCTTTCTCCAGATCCCCAATAAAGAGGGAGAAACCAGCCCCATGTGCTGTTAAGGGAAGTTGCACTTTACTGTGTGTGTACTTCTCCCACTATTGCCAGTGGTGAGGAATGAGGCTCCTTGATTACTGGGCCAGTGCAGGGGTGTCACACAGTCTATCGACCTTATAATGGTTTGTTAAGCTGAAGACAGACCCTCTTTACCCAGAGGTTAGCATCAAGCAATTGATGTTCTTCGTGTTTCACTGCTGCAGTCATCATTTTTGGGTTATCTGCTTGCAGTAGCCCTCAGTCCGCCTGATTAACAAAGTCTTGGGTCCTGCTTCGGTTGCTGTCCCTGCGTCGGTTGCTGTCCCTTCTTCCATGATGCAGCCGACACCATAACATCAGTCTTTCTTGCTGTGCGGTGCCTGAAGCAGAAGCAGTACGCAAGTGCTGGTCAGCTGATTCCTGAAATTTTTATTTTAGAGTTTCAGAACCAAAGTCTTCAACTATGTACCCCTTTGGGGAAACTTTTTCTTGCTCCTTACCGATGTCAGTAAAAGTGAATAATTGCATTTCTTGTGGAAAGCAAATACCTCATAAAGATTTCCATTCGTACTGTATTCCTTGCCTAGGCCCTGACCACAATGTACTGTACTGTCGGTTATGTGCTTTATTTAATCAGCGCACTGTTCGCCGTCTGTATATTTTCGCCTCAAAAGCTTTCGGTTCCCTGTTTAATTATCTAGAAATGTCGTTGGTTAGCCATCCGACTACTGGGATTCCAAAAAAAACGCAAAGATAAAGACAGACCGCTGAGGTCCAAAACTGCCGACGGAGCATCTACTAAGCCAGTCGCCAGTTTGCCGGTACTCTGGGTGCTTTCGCAGCCCCTGATTACCTGCTGCTTTTGATTTGCAGGCCTCTACTGAGACCCATTCGGAGTCCGGTATTCCGTGAGATGCTTCAACTATGGAACCTGCGGATGTCTCTACCTTGGATGGGTCCAGAGCCGCTGTGCAGGCACCGGCTTCTGAGGGTATATTCAGGCCTATGGATTTGCATATTAAACCGACGCCTCCTTCTTCTTCTTAGGCCTAAATCTCGAACCATGCCTAAAAAAACGATGCCCAGGCTGCATGCTCAGGCCTCTGTGCCTAAAAAAACAAATAAGAATGGCTGAAGATCTTATAACTCTAATCGGGGAAGCCAGCCTCCCCCTTCTAAGAGACCTAGGACTGAAGTAGTTTATGAATCTTCTGACCAGGATTCTGATTTTTCTGATGATCTGGATTTGCGCTTATCTACTTATGAGGATTCTGATGCAGAGGACTCTCTTCCCTCTGCTTCCCCCTCCAGAGGAAAGCCAGGATTTTTCTGATTCAAAAGAGGCTTAGGGATTTCTTATTCCTGCCTCAGCATAGGCCTTCAGCTATTCCTCCAGTACTAGACATTGTTGATTATGCTTTTTCGGAATCTAGTTTGGCCCCTGATTACCTGACAGAACTAATCGTGTTCCTGATTCATACAAGTTCCTTTTTAAAAAAATCCTATTGCGGATCCAGAGACTATTTCACAGGGACCCAAGGGCATTAAGGCTTCTACTGCTAAAAATCCTACCCCTTCTGATGGAGACTACAGGGCGCTGGACAGATGGGGTAAGAAGGTTTACACTTCTGCAGCCTTCTCTGTTAGGGCTTTAAATTGCCAGTTTCATATGTTAAAGTATCAACAACATGTTATTGGAGTGCTTAAACAGAAAATTATGTTGATTCCTGACTGTGCGGAAAATAAAGAATTACAGGATTTAATGCATTCTGCTCAACAGGTTGGGAAACATGCTTTGTAATGTGGATTTGATTCTTTAGAGGCCTCTTGCAGGGCTGCTGTTACTGGTTCTGTGCTCAGAAGGCATGCTTGGCTTAAGGAGCAATCTTTACCCGATCATGTTAAAGCTAAATTGTTGGATGCTCCCTTAAATCAGGACCGCCTGTTTGGCAACAAGGCTGAGGAAGTTCTTAAAAAGATGGAAGATAAAGCTAAATCTATGCAAACTGTTAAAGATTTCTTACAAGTTCAGCCTCCTAGATTTAGTAGGCACTGGCCCTCTAAGAATTGGTCCTTTCCAGCCTCTTCAAGGTCTTCTCAAGCCAAACCCAGACATAGCAGAAACCCCAAGGTTTCAGTCCCAGAGGACACACAAGACTAAGCAGTGGGGGTTTCCGCACCCAAATCGGGGATTAGTAAGACTCCCCCTATGGAAAACCGTCTTAATGACTTGCTTCTAAAACTTCCAAGCACTTCCCAACTGAATGCTCCTTTAGGCGGAAAGATTGGTCTGCAGGCCAAAAACTGGGAACTCATTACCCAGGACAAATGGGTTTTAAATGTAGTGTCCCAAGGGTACAGATTTCACTTCCACACCTTACCAACACCAAGCGGGTAGCCAGATCTACCCCCAAATCAGTGGGCAGAGGCCCAGAATCAAGTACTCTCTCTCTTGAGCATGGGGGCTATTCAGTTGGTACCAGAAGAGGAAAAGGGACAAGGTTTCTATTCGAGACTTTTCCTGGTACCCAGAAAAGGCAATACATGGCATCCTATCCTGGACCTTTCTACTCTAAATACCTTTCTGGTGATTCCAAAATTCAAGATGCTGACGCTTCACCAGCTGCTTCCTGTGCTAGGCAAAGATGCGTGGTTGGCAACACTAGGCTTAAAAGAAGCATACCTGCACATCCTTATCAGGGAGTCTTGCAGAAAATACCTACACTTCAAAGCAGGCTACATGCACTATCAGTTCTCTGCACTGCCTTTTGGCTTATCTACTGTGCCCAGGTTATTCACAAAGTGCCTAGCTCCAGTCATTGCATTCTGCAGGCAAAGGAATATTAAAATATACCCATATCTGGACGATTGTCTAAATCAGGCAGAAAGCCAGGACATACTTTTGAATCATCTGGCCTTTGTTCAAAGGGTACTGACTTGTCTGGGGTACACCGTAAACAAAAAGAAATCACAACTGGTACCCTGTCAACAAATTATATTCCTGGGAGCAAGCTTGAGTGCAATTTCCCAGATGGCTTTCCTCATGCCAGAGAAACTGATTCATTTGACAACCTACTTCAAACAAGTGGCCACATAAACCCAGTTATCTGCAAGGCAAATACTGCAAGCCTTGGGGGTTAATGGCCTCCTGCATTCTTCTAATTCCATATGCAAGGCTGCATATGAGGAAACTGCAATGGTATCAAAAACCCTATGGTGTCAACCTTCACAGGATCTAGAGGCAATGATTCCTATCATACCTTGCCTACGACTAGAGTTCCTTTGGTGGGCAGAGGCCTGCCACCAAAACAGGGGACTACATTCACACTACCCCCTGCTGCCCAAGCCTTAACAGATGCATCAGACTATGCATGGGGGGCCCATCTGGCAGGGAAGTGCATTCAGGGCAAATGGAACCCAAGTCAAATGCACCTGCATATCAATCAAAAAGAAATGTTAGCTGTACCGAATGCTCTGACAGCCTTCAAGGACCACATTCTTCCAGGACAATTAATGATAAAGACGGACAACACCACTGTTATGTGGTACATAAACAAGCAGGGGGTACACATTCCTACCCTCTCTGCAGACTAGCCATGGTATTGTGGAACACAGCCCTGAGCTATCAGGTATATTTACAAGCTCAATTTCTGCCAGGAAAACTAAATACACTGGCAGACGACCTAAGCAGAAACCTCATGGACCAACACGAGTGGAAACTGGAACCAAGGATTTTCAACATGTTGACAAACAAATGGGGGAGCCCAGATATATACCCGTTTGCCTCCCCCCAAAACTATCAGTTGGACAAATTCTGCACAAGGACTCCCCACAAACAAGCTTGGAAAGTAGATGCTCTGTCCTTCAGCTGGAAAAAACGATCAGTTTATGCCTTTCCTCCTCTGCCTCTCCTCTCCAAAGTACTACTAAAGATCACACAAGACCAACCAAGGACGAGTTTGATTGCACCAGACTGGCCACACCAACACTGGTACCCCCTCTTGCGCAGTGTGTCACTCTGGGCCCCATGGTACCTGCCTCAGATTCCTACTCTATTGTCTCAGCAGGAGAACCAAATTCTGCATCCTCTACTTCAAACACTGAATCTAGCAGACTGGCTAATTACATAATTTCTCCTTTACCATCCTTCAGTAAACCAGTGATGGATATCATTTTAGAGGCAAGGAGGCCTAGTACCAGAAAGTCTTACACTGAAAAATGGAAAAGATTCTGTGCCTGGAACCAATCTCGAGGGATGAGTGCCCAATTTAACTCAGATCTTACAATATTTAACTGAGGTGCTTCATAAGGGCCTGCCTTTCTCCTCCTCCAAAATTCATGCCTCGGCCATCTCAGCTCATTATAACACAGAACCACAGCTCTTCTCTCATCCACTGCTTAAGCAATTCCTCAGATGGGCCAAAAATCTACGACCACCTAGGAGAGCTTCAACTACAGCCTGGGACCTCAACTTTGTATTGGAAAAGCTCACCCTTCCTCCTTTCGAGCCAGCTGTCATTGCGGACTTAAAATTCCTTTCTTGGAAAACAGCTTTCCTTTTAGCAATCACTTCAGCAAGAAGGGCATCTGAATTACAGGCCGTCCTAGCAGTGGAGCCTTTCAACATCTTTCATGCGGATAGGGTGTCCCTCAGGACCAATCCCTCCTTCATGCTCAAGGTGGTATCCAGTGTGACCCTTAATCAGTCCATACATTTGCCAACCTTCTTTCCTAATCCACAGAACAAAGGGGAATGGATTCTGCACTCCTTAGACATGCACAGGCAACTTAGAATCTACCTGGACAGAACTAACCTCAAAGGAAATCTGATCAGCTGCTGGTGGCATTTGCTGCAGGGGCAGAAGGGAAGGCTATTTCAAAGCAAACCATTTCCAAATGGATAGGCCATTGCATTAATTTTTGCTACAAACACCATGGAAAACCTATCCCACAGGGGATCAGGCCCCACTCTACCAGGGCTGCATCTACCTCTACAGCCTTTCTCAGAGGCGTCCCTACCAGGGGACATCCTAGAAGTTGCTACTTGGAGTTCTGTACATACTTTCACCAAGCATTACCATCTGCCAATTTTCTCTAAATCCAGAGCTGGCTTTGCAACTGCAGTCTTGCAGGGCCTTTTAGCTGGTCCTAATTCTATTTAAATTCCTCCTCCCATCCTTAGCTTTGGGAATCTACCCAAAAGTGATGACTGCAGCAGTGAAACACGAAGAACATACTACAGTTGTGTACACTTACCATAAATGTAGGTATTCGAGTGTATTCACTGTTGCAGTCCTGGTTACCCTTCCCTTCTTTTGACTGGACAGTTTCCTACCATTTCTCCAGCCAGCCTGATCGACATGGGCGTCCTGAGGCAGTGTATTAATTTCCTCATGTACACTGACAACCCACTTCTCCTAATTCACACAAATTCAGTATGTGAGAAATGCATCTATATTAAGAATCTAGACTCTAAGTTATGTCTCTCACAAATCAGTATATCTTTTTGGTGTATTTGCTTTTTTGTTGGGAGGTATAACCTTGTATATTTATAGATTTAATTGCTTCCCATTAAGGGGGCACCTGACATCTGGGGCAAGAAAAACTGATGTAATGGCGTCGGCTGCATGTTTTATACCCCTGACGACCTGACATCATGGAAGAAGGGACAGCAACTGACGCAGGACCCAAGACTTCGTTAATCAGGCCGACTGAGGGCTACTGCAAGCAGATAACCCAAAAGTGACGACTACAACAGTGAATACACTCTAACATCTACATTTATGGTAAGTGTACACAACTGTACTATCTCCTGTGTTATCTGAATTGCCTACTACTGAAACAATAAGCATTTTTACTTGATCTGCACTTCCTGCATTGTATTTTACTGTGTTCTGTTATTTTTTTTAACTGTATTTCACTTTATTTTTGCTGTTTCCTACACTTTTAGCTTAGCATAGACTTAGTTTAGCTTTCCTTCAGAAAAGAGGGCCCCTCTGTACACTCTCATGAGAGTAGAGTGTAGCTAAGGACCTATCTAAGTGGTGATTGTTGGTCCAGGGGGCCCAGTCTAGTGTGCTACTAATGGTTAGAGTGTTTGAAATCAGTTTAATTTCATCACTGCTTGTTACCCGCATTAGCGCTGGTTTGCGTGGCACTTACCACCTGCATAACCGCTCCCTACAGTGCAGTGGAGGATACCATTGGCAGTTACAGATGCAAACTCTTAGATAATTTTCCCTTAGTCAACTGCTGGTGCTCCGACGGAAGTTTCATGCTGTTGTGCTTCACTGCTCAGTTAGACGCTCACCTCTGAGGTTCCTCCACAGCCATTACCCATTAAGCCCCTTGCACTTTAGAACTTTTTATTTTGTCCCTTAGCCATACCTGGTCCTTCTAGTCCCCTCCCTGTTACTAACTGCAGTACTTCACCTAGCATCATGACTGGACAGTTTCCTACCATTTCTCCAGCCAGCCTGATCGACATGGGCGTCCTGAGGCAGTGTATTAATTTCCTCATGTACACTGACAACCCACTTCTCCTAATTCACACAAATTCAGTATGTGAGAAATGCATCTATATTAAGAATCTAGACTCTAAGTTATGTCTCTCACAAATCAGTATATCCGATACTAAGCAGGTTATCAGGTCACACACTTCACTTCCTGCACCATCCATGCGTACAACACCTAAACCTGAGCTTCTCATTATTGCCACATCACACATGCACTCAAGTCTCTCAGCAGCAGGCACTTTTATGACTATCATAGTCCATGTTGGTGTGAACGGCTTGAGGTGTACCTCACTGGACTATATGAAGAGACATGACTGAGCTATCTTGTGTCCCAGTTCGGTATGTCCCTAACCTTAAGCAGAATTCTACCTTCCCCCAGAATGATACCTCAATACAGACAAAAAAATGATTGACTTCAACAGTTTGCTTAGTTTCTGGTATCATTCTAAGGAGATCCAGTACCTGTCAGCCTGGGATGATATGTTTGATAGACCACGTTGCTTTGCCAGAGATGGTTTCCACCTGTCACCGCTGGGCTTTCAGCTACTGGCTAAGGCTCTTGCCTCCCCACATAGTACTTTTTTTAGGCGGTGTTACAAAAACAAACTTCCTGACATAAAAATATTCTCAAAAAACAACCTTAAGGTTATGCTGCTAAACGCTAGGAGTGTAAATCTGAAACTGCGCTCACAGGAAACGCATCTCACCTTGGAAGATGTGGACTTCTGTGCAGTCACAGAGACCTGGTTCAAGGTCACGGAGAGCATCCCAGCCATTCCAGGATGTAATCCCTCCACACATTCAAACCACAGAATAAACGCATGAAAACTAGAGGAGGAGTATCAATATTCATCAAAGATAAATACACCCCCAGATTGGTTTAACAGGATGATTCTGTAGCGTTACTCCTTGTGTAAATAACTATAGGAAAGACACCTCTCCAAGTTATTGTTGGCTATAGATCCCCTCCATGAATCATGATATCCCCACTGTCTACTTGAGTTGCTCAAAATACAACCAGACCCTGTTTATGGATGATGTTAATTACCTGTCCATATATTGGGTAAATTATAAATGTACAAACACACTCTCCCAAAGGTTCTTGAACTTCGTTAACTCAAATGCCTTGGAGCCGATAGTTGGCACCCCCACAAGGGTCCCAAACATTCTAGAGTTGGTACTCGCCAAGATGGTAGAACAGTGCACCAACACGTGTGCTTTCCTCCCTGGTGACGTCTGATTGTAAATCAGTCTCTTTCAAAGTAATGATGGCATCAGCCCTCCTCCCCCAGAGAAGTTAGGATAAAAAACTTCTCAAGTCAATTACAGCCTCTTATGAAAAGGCATTAATAGCTTCAAAGCTCCTGTCACTGACGACAAGGATACCTGTACTGGAATATACACCAGTGATTTGTAGAAACAGCTGTACAATTGTATTGATTCTGCCATTCCTGATGGGACCAAAGCAAGATCCTCAAGAAAAAAAAAAACAAACCTGCCTGGTAGACATCTTCTATAAACAGGTTATATTATGATAATAAGAAACTGCTGTTTAAGAGCAAGAAGGAACTATCTCAGAATTGAAAGCACACCCTTCTCAGCTTGAACAAGCAAATAAGACATCTTGTAAAGTCCTCTAAAGCTAACTACTAATCTAGATTAACATCCCTAGCTAAGAATAACCATAAGGTGCTCTTTAGCTACATCCTAAACCTTAAAGGAAAAGCCTAGAAATGCGCTGAACTGGTGGTGAATGGTACCACATATACTGAACCAGTGGAAATAGCTAACCTGCTAGCGGACAGGTTCATTGAAAACCTCTACCCCCTTCCTCACCACATATACCCCAAAAACATTCCTACCAGCTATTCTCCACCTAGTAGCTCTAAAGAGCAGGTCTTAACCACTCTCTCCAAGGCCAAAAACACAGCCTCTATGGGACCTGATAACATCCAAGGCTGCATTCTCAATGATTTAAAACGTGAGTTAGAAACACAATTAGGTACTCTCTTTAACCACAGCCTAAGCAGTGGTTTTCTCCCTGTTGAATGGAAAACCACTACCGTCATCCCCTTGCACAAGGTGGTACATCCACCAACCCTGGGAACTATAGACCCATTAGCCTAACAAGCCTCATCTGCAAGGCCATGAAGAGAATCATCATTGACCTTATGAAGAAGGATATAGAAGATCTTCCAACACTTGACCCAACCCAGTTTGGCTTTCTTAAAGGGAGATCCTTCCTGTTGAACCCGGTGGACTTCTTTGAGACTATCACCAAAGCCCTGGATGAAGGCATATCTGTGCATATGGCCTACCTAGACTTGGCCAAGGCTTTTGACCCAATCCCACACCCGAGCATCACTGAAAACCTCACCCAGCTGGTGGTCAACCCATATATTGTCGGACTGGCTCACAGACAGAACACAGTCAGAATAGGAGACTCCACCTCCACCAACAGACCCGTTACCAGTGGTGCTCCACAGGGATCAGTACTGGGCCTCCTATTGTTTGGAATCTACTTCTCAGAAGTACTGTCAAAAACCAAAGGTGTGTGGCTGACAAAGTTTGCTGATGACTGCAAATGGGAGCAGTCAATGAGTCCCCATATGATGACAACATCCTACAAGAAGGACTTATGCAAACCAGTGATTGGTGCCAAAGTCATGGTCTTAAACTCTATGTAAACGTGCATTATCATCCCCTTTGACAAAGGCGATGTCCCTGCAGATTACCATATTAATAACACCCTAAGCTCTAAATCAGTGCTGAGAGATTTGGGCACACAGGTTGACAGCAACCTTCCTTTTGATTACCTTGTCTCCACGTTAGTAAGGAAGGCCTTCTACATGGCTCACCACATAAGCAAGGGCATAGCTTCCAGAACATAGGAGTTTATAAATCCCCCTGTACCTCTTCCCTAATCAGGCCATTAATAGAGTACAGTGCTGCCTTTGGTATGTACCTAAACAGGCACCTGCAGCAACTGGAGAGACCTCAAAGATTTCTAACAAAGAAAATTCGGGGTCTTCAGCACGTCTTGTGTGGACAGACTGAAATTGCTGTCACTATACTCTGTACTGTATAGACTACTAAGAAACAATCTATGTATTAGCTTGTCCTAAGTTTCTAAACTAACCCATAAGGTCATCTGCTACTCCTGTAACCGGTCAGAAACAGAAACGGTGCAGGCAGTTAAATAACACTTTGATTAAAAACAATCACCCCCACCCCTTTGTTCAAACCAGACATTGTTTCTTTGACTTACTTGGTCAGCTGCTGTTTAATTACATTGATATTGGCTTTATAAATTGTTAGTACATAACTTTTAACCTTGGATGTTTAATTGATTTCTATACACTCACTCTGCTGTTAGCCTCATTTGTTGTACAATGCTTGCAATATGGAACTAAGGTTGGCTTTGTGAAAAGTGAGTGATTAAAATTTTCTTTAGAGAATGGCACATTAGTCGAATGAGATCTCAGTGAAAATGTAAGAAAGACATTCATAGTATTTAAAATGTTATCGTTGTTTATAATGTAGCCCAGATAAAAAGCTTTTGTCTGAGAGATAACTCATATTTACTCTGTGAATAGTGCTTAGAAAAGTTACTTCATGTTGGTCTGTGTCATGGCTGAAAACATTCTTTGGACCTGTTCACTTTGGCAAAAGTTAAATGAATACATTTGCCCTGGTGTGCTTACACAGCATGTCATTCCACTTAGGATAACTGGCCTGTTTTTTTTGCTAGGATTAGAAAAAAGGCAGTTAAGGTTGGCTGTGGGTACCCCATGTGGCAGGAGCAAGGAGTCTGCAAAAAAAAAAAAAAAATAGCAGGCAAGAGACATTGAGACAATAAGACTGTTGGCAATGAGAAAGATAAATCTATTGGTTCTGTTGTGCGACAAATCCAGAATGTCCAAAGAGAGGACACTTACCAAGAACAAGAAATTAGAGGAAAGAAAAATAGCTGTATCAAAGCAACTATTAAGAGATGCAGATGAAAAGTTAAACATTTTAGATATGAACAAACATGCAATTGCTGAAGTACTTTAAAAAAAAAAAAACAGCCAGACCTTGGGAAAGAGATCTGAAATTATGTACTATTTATGCAGAAAAGAAAGCTGTGCTAACCAATGGGGACCACTGCAGCTCCAAAAATACAGTGGATATAAAAAGTGTACATACCCCTGTTAAAATGCCAGGTTTCTGTGATGTAAAAAAAATGAGACCACAATAAATCATTTCAAAACTTTTCCCACCTTTAATGTGACCTATAGCCTGTACAATTCAGTTGAAAAACAAACAAATCTGTTAGGGGGACAAATGTAAAAAAAAAAAAAAAATGTACAATGTGTTGGTTGCATAAGTGTCCACACCCTTAAAATAATAATTTGCTGTGTGCACACCCTTAAACTAATACTTTGTTGAAGCACCTTTTGATTGATCCAAATATAATTTGAGCTGCCTGTGCACATCCAGACAGTGCAGGATTCTTTCACTTTTGTTGTGAGGGTTTGTAAAGAAGGTGGGAAGATTTCTGGCCTGATTGAGGGACAACTAATGCATTAGTTACTTTAGGTATAAAGGCAGGATTGACTTGAGGAAACTCTGCCCTTATGGAAATAAGGAAAGGAGGAGAAACTGTTTTACTTGAAGTGTAAATAACACTGGTAGGTCTAGAAGCAAACCTGCAGAGATGACAAGAAAAATATGCCTTGGAGGAGGAGGCTAGATTGGCTCTTAAAAGGTCACACAAATAAGAAAGAATAGTAGAAACCCCAGTTTGGGTAGGATTCTATTCAGTACAATTGAAAATTCTTTTCTTGGATTTAGAAGACTTTCTTGTGGTAGGTTTTCTCATCTCCTGAAAAATCTGTAGCATTTCCTCTGAAAGTTGGTGTCTGAAAGGGATCAGAATTCTATCATCCACACAGTCAGATTGAGAGACAGGAGTAAGGTAAGGTAACTTGTTATGATGACCCCTGGACATATAGACTGGGTTTGGGGTTTGGCATAATGGTTATTTACCTTCCAAACAAGAGATACTGGGTTTGATTCTCACCAAGGGAAAGTAGCTAGACTTAAAATAGCCCACAAGGGTAACTAGCCTAATACTTTGAACGAATTTTGGTGCCCATGTCCATTATGGACAGAGGCAGTCTGTAAATATTGTCAAAATCTTGCTTGCTTGCTCTTATCTTTCCCCTACAGATAGAAAACTGGGTAAAATCTGGGTAAAACTGACTACTTGTAAAGGCTGTTGAGCCATTAACCTAGTCATCTCCTATGAGCCTAGAGAAAGGGGAACCAGTGCTGCCTGCGCCAACAGGGAGTCACAAGCAAGATTTTTGACTTGTTGTTCTGACTCTTCAGCAAAATCTTTGCGATTAAAGGATGAGGGCAGAAGGCATAAAGAAACCTCCCCTCCAAAGGAAAAGGCATGGCATTCATCAGCTAGGCCTTGGGGGCAGGGAGTCCTGGAGCAAAACAGTTTGAGCTACGTGCTGTGAGCAGAGGTAGATGATTCTGTCTGTGTAATACCCCATTTGTGGACCATGTCTGGAAAGACTTCCCTGTTCAACATCCATTCATGAGGGTCTTCCAAGGATCTGCTTGGAAAACCCACCAGAACATCGTCTTGGTAGAGAATGTAAACAGCTTGCAGGGACAGGTTTGCTTTTATGGCCTGTTCCAGGTGAGAAGAGCCAGTCGGCATAGTTAAAATTTGCCCCTCTCCCACATTTATTCATATATCACATGACAGTTTTGCAGTCTGTGTAGATCCTGAGAGGACCTGGATTCTGTGAGTGGGAGAAGGTCTGCAAAGCCTGAATGAGTGCCCTAATTTCTGTCACATTGATGTGTTCTCACCATTGTTTTTGGGGTCCATTGACCCTGGATTCTTGGGCATCCCATCCATTTCCTGCTCCCCACACCCTTGACCCAAGCGAGGTCTGAAGCCTGTGTGTGCATTTCCTGAGAAGGAAACTCTAGTTTGAATAGAAGGCCTGGATTAAGCTGTACCCGAGATCCACCACTGAAATTATTTCTTTAGAAAAGGAAAAAGTAAGATTTGAATGGGCAAAGGCTGACAGTGTTGAGACAGGGAGATTTTAGGTACCACTGGATCTTTCTCATGTGTAGTTTTGCAGAAGGAATCTTGGGAGTGGACACAGCCATGAACCCCAGAATTCTGATAATTTCTCTTTCAGGGAAGGACTGAAGAAGGCAGTAGGGAGTGAAAATACATGAAGAGGGACCGGACCCCTCTCTTGTTTGAGAAAATTGAGCATAAGAAGTGTGTCTAGCTTGTAGCTTAGAATGACCAGGTCCTGGGTAGGAGTCGGTGCAGACTTTTTTAGATTTATTGTAAACACCAGAATGTATAGAAGGGAGGTATTATAGCTGAGATGCTTGAACTAGCAGGTCGTTGAGGTATGGGAATATATGAATTTCCTGTGTTCTGCAAATGGTGACAACAGCAGCTAGGCATATTGTGAAGACATATTGGGGGCTGTCGATAACCCAAAAAGTAAAGCAAAGAACTAAAAATGTGATGAACGAGCAGAAAACCTTAATGTGAAAGATGTATGGAAATGTGGAGTTAAATCCAAGGATACCAGAAAAGCTTGTGAAAAGATGTAAGGAAGGGGTCAACAGAGAAAGGTGTTGGGATTGGACAACTCTAGAGTGGGCCTCCATTCTCCTTTTCCAGGTGCCAGAAAAAGTATGTAATAAACCATTTTCCTACATGTGGTGGTGTACAGATTCTGTTGTACCTTGTTTGTGAAAACCGTGCAAGGTAGCAGGTAAGAGGTTCACCTTGTTGGGGGGGGGGGGGAACGCCATTTGAAAGCTGGAACATCCTTCAGGTCATTTTGTTGCCTTGCTGCCAGCAATGGATAGGACCCATTGGTCTGAAGTTATGAACTGCCATGCAGAAAGGCATGATGTTAACCTTTCTGACACAAGGAGGGATAGACCAAGGGGGGCAGGATGTGGCAAAAAATGAGCTGATTTGTCCTGATAGGAAGGCTTCCTAGACGTGAAGTCTCTGATAAGTTTATCATAAATCCTTCTTAGCATTTTTCTGCCCTTCTGTGAGGAGCTAGGGTCCCTGCGAGAAAAAGTAGGCTTAGCCGAGTCGTTCCTCTGATCACTGGGAACAAAGATAAGGAAGATGTGCTTGAAATCTTGCATTATTTTCCTTTCTGTTTTGCAAATATTTAAACAAGTTTTCAGCCTTGGGAGCAAATAAGAGATCTCTATTAAGAGGGGAATCCAAATGTTTAGCTTTAAGTAGCTTCAGGAATGGACTGAGAACACCACCATGCAAATCTTCTGATAACAGATCCAGATGCATCTGCTCTGGATGAAGCTTCCACTGCATCACAAGTGCACTTGATGCTGTGTCTTGTGAGCTGGGCAGCTGGATTCACATTGGAAATAGCCTGCTGTTTTGTTTCAGACAATTCAGGGTTAGACAGAGTTTTGTCCAAATCATTCAGAATGGGGCATTGCTCACAGGTCTTCTGAGTCGAGGAGGTCCATGTCTGGTTGCTCAACCTTAACTTCAGCCTTCGATGTAGTTGAGAGCATTCTTTCTCACTTCAGATTTAGGGAAAATTGTTCTGTCTCCGATCCAGCCTAGACCTCTAGTCTTCTTGGATTTTCTGCTACTCATTGTTTGTCCAGGAACAGCCTGTATTACAAAGACTTTAGCATTTCCAAGTAGGGCACTCCCCTGTAACTTCTGCAGCATCATACCCCTCACCCTCCCATGGATCACAGAAACCACTGGTACAAGAGTAGGCACTTGGATTCCTCTTAGGAAATTCACCCCAGGGATCACGTCAGTCGTTCTGCTAGACAGGGGTCCAGGGAAGTAAATACTGTGGGAAGAAATAGCCAGGGAATTGTTATGGCTAGGCTTGTATAGGCCCGAGGGCCGATAGCCTAGTACCAGCCTATGAACCTGTTAATGGAGTACACTGACCTTAATGAGGGGAATAATTCCCCAAAATCTCACTGTGAGGATGCCTCTTTCGACAAGCTTTCAGAATAATGCTAAAGGGAAGGTTGGACCACTGAAGCCCACTCCCCTTGATGAGTCAATGTTCCTTGAGGCTTTTGATGCAGGATAATCTCTGACCTGGGTGGCAACCCCTCCAGACCCCTTTGTGAACTTGGTGTCTTGGTGGACATGGATAAAACCTGATGCGACAGAACCTGTTCCTAAAAAGCCCAGTAAGATGCCACCCCAGAAGTAGGAGAGGACCACAGAATCAAGGGCTTAGGTTGTCATTTCTCTGACAAACCACTTCAGCAGTACTGAAAGTTTACCCAGCTGTCACTGTCTGGAGACAGTCAGGGGTGCTTGGCTCTCCACTCTCAAGCTTGAGTGGCTATCTCCACAGATTTTTGAGTATTGATATTAATCACCACAACCTGCAGTATCCCATTCCAAACTCTTCCCAGGGGTGGCTACTCCAAGGTATTGGATCCTAAACATAGAACAACCTACACATCAATGTTTTGGAGACAAGTGGTGGGCCAGGTGTTGCAGGAATTCACAACTGTTGTCCTGAAGGTGTGGTTTAAGGTCCAAACAGACAAGGTGGCAGTAGTCTGGTGTATCAACAAACCAAGTGGAACCCGATCTTGACATCTATGTCAAGAGGCCATGAGAATGTGGCAGTGGCCCATGTCTTCCCAGCTGCTTTCTCATAGCAGCAGATATCCTGGGCAGGCAGGTCCAACTTACTAATGGACAAACTGAGCTAGTGTATGCTAATGCCTCATTTGTGGTATCTCAAATTGTCAATAGCATTCGAAATTTTTAGCTACTGGGGCCTATTTGCAACTCTGGACAATACCAAGTACAGCAACGTCTTTGCTCTCATCCCCCTGCAGGGACAGTCACAGAGGGACGCACACTGATCCATGCTTGGTCCTGCCCGGGTCTGCTGTAGATGTGCATACCAACCCCTGATTTGTCAAGTTTTTCCAGAACTCAGATTGGTGCAAGGCAGCTGTAATTCTTGTTGCCCCCATCTGGCAAGACAAGTTTGTTTCCCCTTCTTTTGCCCTTATCTAGTTTACCTTCCTTAGTTTTTGAATCCTGTTCCAGATCTACTCTCATCTATCAGGTTAGCTTCACTTACATCCCAAGTTTTTCAAACTGACCACGTGGTTCCTCTGCATCCAGTGATGGACAGAAATCCCATGTCTTATAGGATGGTGAACATCCTTACTTCCTCTCAAGACTTCCACGAGAAGAACTTGTGCTGCAGAAAGACTTGTGGCAGTAAACTGAAACAAAATTTAGTATTTGGGCTACCGTGAGAGGTCTGGATCCTTGTTTAGCTCCTTTAGCTCAATTTTAGATTTCCTAGTTGGTATTTTTCATTCAGGAGCAAGCTACTCTACTGTTAAAATTCCAGTTATAACCATTTTTGTTGCTATATTGGATATGATCATTCTCCTGTAACTTTTTTGAAATTGTCTAAGGTCTTCCTAAAGGAATCCTTTCTCCTAAGGCCTCAATTGAGAAATATTGTTCTTTCCTGGGATGTGACAGTTTTACTGCAGACCTTAACTAAATTTCCTTGTAAAACTGCAGCAGTAGACTAAAATTTCTATCATTGAAGGCTCTCTTCCTGGTAGTAACTTTAGCCAAACAAGTACAGGAAGTTTAGGCTTTATGAAATGCACTTTGTCTTGGAAGTAATGTAGCCTTTTTACCTAAGGTGGCCTCTGAGTTCGTCATAATTCATTGTATCCATTTGTCTTATTTTTTCCCAAAATTTGCATACAAGGGAGTGAATATATTCTTTAGTCTTAGACCTACCTCAACTAAGGTTCTATTTTTATAGAAGAAAGGGCGTCATGAAATCTGACCAACTATTTTGTTTGCTTTTTCCAGAGAAAGACTTGGAGCAGAGGTATCTAAAGTTACCTTTTTCAGCTGTCCTACTGTCTGTTTCCCATGTGTATAGCACTAGTGGATTATCCTTCCCTCACGAACTCAAGGCTCTCACAATGAGGACAGTGTCTACCTCTGTAGCTTTCTTTAGCTGTGCACTGTTGGATGGCATCTGCTGTGCAAGCTACATGGTCTAATGCCCATACCTTCATTATACATTATAAGCTCTTATCTCTAGTCAAGATTGAGAGTAGCATTTTGCTGTACCTTTGCATAATTACACCCAGATAGCCTGGCTGGGGGATTCTATGCCACAGGTTAAGGCAGCCTGAAAGTACAATATAGTTAGTGAAAGTTATACATTTAGTGTAATGCTAGATCCAGTTTCTTCAGTCGCAACATGCAGTCTGTACCTGTCAAATTGTCATGTTTGCTGTTGCTTCTAGATGACCTTGCTGATCTTCCCAGAGTTCTGCATTTTGCTAGATGATATCAGTTTTTTCTCTGCTTGGGAATATTCTACTATCTTTATCTTATGGATGAGTGTTATCTTGCGAGAGGGGGGCAAACTCTGTCCCAGGAGATAGGTATTGTAATGCATTATGGGAGAGGCGCTTGAGCTTCAGAGACAAAGTCTTGGTTGCTGGTCACAGAACTAAGCAGTCTGATAAACCCACAGGTTGAGATGGATGAAAGAAAACAACACACATTATTAATAATAGTAATAATAATAATCATAATAATAGTACTACTAATATTATTCTAACTGCAAAACTTCAGTTTCAGTTCCTGAATTTGAAAGATGACTTGTACTACGTACCTTAAAAAATGTTGTTGTGTAGTTTGAGTGTGAACATTTTTTTCTTGGCTTTTTGCCCCTAATATTTTTCAGTCAGCAAACTTTCCCATTTGGACTTG
The DNA here is from genome assembly GCF_019279795.1 of Protopterus annectens. NCBI lineage: Eukaryota > Metazoa > Chordata > Ceratodontiformes > Protopteridae > Protopterus > Protopterus annectens. The sequence goes on along the minus strand of NC_056739.1, from coordinate 852,658,567 downwards.
GTCTCATTTTCAGAGCCATGCAGAGAGGGTGGGGCATCATTTAGGCAGTCATTGGTTGCTTGTGTCTTCTTGCTCAAGGAGACTGGTAGTAGGTCTGACTTGATTAAGATCTTTGCCTCATAGACAAAAGGTACAGTGTTTGAGTCTAATCTCTGGTTATTGGCTAGGCTTAAACTGGCCCTTCAGGGCAGTTAGCCTAATATTCACTTATGAACCTGTAGGAGAACATAAATCTGGTGCCTGATAAAATACTCTTCATCATAGATGGTTATCCACGACACTGAAAAGAGCTTAGTAGTATCACACATGAAGTTAATTTTGCCCAGTTTCCTTTACACACGCAAACAAACATGCACACACAGTCATATGTAAGAGGAAGCAACATCTGGCAGAGCTCTTTGCTTATTTTCATTGCCTGCCGTCAGATGATGCTTGCTCATAGCCACTTGATGTGTCAAGCACACAAGTGTTGGAAGAGCCTTGTGTTTGCCTTCATTCAAATAGAGGCTTTGTGGAACTGGGTGGATCAGCTGGCAAATGGTGTTATAGCCCTGACTGTGACCCAAGATTGAATAGCAGCCAAGTTTCATCCATGGAATGTTGTGCATGATCAACTGAACAGCTCGCCCTTTGTTTGGGGTGTGGGGGGAGGTGCAGTTTGCTGCAGTAATGACATCCCTTTGTGATGGTGTGCACCATACAATATTATGAGCTGTAGATGAGAACTTGACACTGACCACACCATGCATAAGTGGCAGCTAAGGTTATAGATTTCCAGAAGCGCATATATGCATATGCAGTGATGAGTTTGTGAAGACTTGCTTGCTAGCCACCAAGTGAGCAGTAAGATTTATAAGGCGTCAGTCCATCCCATGAGTGACTGTCCACTGGTGCTCAAGTTGTGCTTCCATCTGAATTGTAACATGAGGATGTTCTTTGTGTTTCACTGTTGCAGTCATCACACTTGGGGTGATCTACCTGCAGGTAGCCCTCAGTTGGCCCGAATACCAGAGTCTTGGGATTTCTGCATTGGATGGTGTCGTCTCTTCCATGATGTCAGGTCGTCAGGGGTATAAAACATGCAGCCGATGCCATTACATCAGCTTTTCTTGCCGCATGGGAGCCCAAAGCAGAAGCAGTTCGCAAGTGCCGCTCGGCCGCTACCTGAATTTTTTGTTGTTTGAGTTTCAAACCTGAAGTCTTCTAAAGCTAAGTACCCTGTTGGGGATCCTTTTTTCTTGTTCTAACCGATGTAAGAAAAAGTTAACAATTGTCTTGCCTGTGGAAAACGAATACCTCACAGAGATTTTCATTCTTACTGCGTCACCTGTTTAGGCCCAGACCACGATGTCCCCCACTGTTGGTTTTGTGCGTTGTTTAATGCCCAAACTATTCGTCGTTGGGCTATCTTTGTCGCTAAATTCTTTCGCTGTCATTCTCCGTATTCCGAAATGGCTTCGATAAGCCATCCTACTACTGGTCTTCTAAAAAAAAGTAAGGATAAAGACAGAGACAGACCGCATAGGTCCAAAACTGCCGCCGACTCTTCTGTTAAGCTAGTCGCCAGCACACCAGTACTTAATGAGGCGCCTTCGCAGCCCCTAATAACTGCTTCTACAGATTCGCAGGCCTCTCCTGAGACCCATTCGGAGTCCGGTATGCCGTGAGATGCTTCTTCGACTATGGAACCTGCGGATGTCTCTACCTTGGATGGGTCCGGAGCCGCTGTGCGGGTACTGGCTTCTGAAGGTGTATTCCGACCTTCCGATGTTCGTATTAAACCAACTGCTTCATTTTTTACTAAAACTACCGAGTTTCTCAGGCCCAGAGTTCGTACTGCGCCTAGAAAACTGACAACCAAAGCGCATTCTCAAGCTCCCATGCACAGAAACAAATGCTTAGAATGGCTGAAGACCTTATAACCTTAATTAGGGGAAACCAGCCTTCCCCCTTAAAAGACAAAGAATTGATTTTCCTTTTGATTCTACAGACCATGAATCTGATTACTCTGATCCCTCTGATTACCAGGACTTAACCTTATCTACCTATGAGGATTCAAATGCAGAAGATTCCATTCCCTCTGCCTCCCCTCAGGAGGATTTTTCTTTTGGTGAAACCTTGCATACCTTAAGAGAGCATTTCTGTTGGGAATGCCAGGACTACTCTCAGTCCAAAAAGAGACTCAGAATTTTTAGACTTGCTTCAGCACAGGCCTTTAGCTGCTCCCCTGATCTAGATATTGTAGATGATGTCTTCATGGAATCCAGTCTTACTCCTGGTACTGTACCACCAGCTCCTAGAAAGCCTGACAGGTACTACATACAGAGTACCTGACTCTCACAAATTTCTCTCTAAGAATCTCACTGTGGCTCCAGAGACAATTTCCCAGGGACCTAAAGGCATTAAGGCTACAACAGCCAAAAACCCTACCCCTTCGGACAGGGATTCTAGAGCTTTAGACAGATGGGGGTAAAAGTATATACCTCTGCAACTATCAGGGCTTTGAATTGCCAGTTTAACATGTTGAAGTACCAGCAGCATATTATGGGACTAATTAAACAAAACAATGTTGTTGCTTCCAGATTGTACAGAAAACAAAGATTTACAAGAGTTCATGCATTCTGCAAACCAGGTTAGTAAACATACTCTGCAGTGTGGCTTTGATGCCTTAGAAGCATCTTGCAGGGCTGCTGTCACTGGGTCTGTCCTGAGAAGGCATGCTTGGCTTCAGGAACAAATCTTGCCAGACCATGTCAAAGCAAAATTACTAGATGCTCCATTAAACCAGGAACGTTTGTTTGGCACAAAAGCAGAAGTTGTTCTTAAAAAGATGGAGGAAAAAGCTAAACCTATGCAAACTGTTAAATATTTCTTACAGGTGCAGCCTCCTAGATTCAGTAGGCATTGGCCTTCTAAAAACTGGTCCTTTCCAGTCCCTTCCTGGCCTTCAGTCCAAACCCAGGGGCAACGGACTACTAAAACTACAGTCTCTGGGTATGCAGAGATCTAAACAATGGAGTGCTCCCTCCCCAAAAACAGGGAGTGGTAAGCCACCCCCTTATGGAAAAAGTTCAGAATGACTTGTCTATCATTTTTCCCAGCCATGGCCAAGTACTTGCACCCCAGGAGTAAAACTCACCCTGCATGCAAAAACTGGATGTCCATTACCCAATACTGATGGGTCCTAAACATTGTATCCCAGGCATACAGATTCTACTTCCACTCACTGCCAACTCCAAACAGGATGCCAGCCTTTCCTCCAAACCAGTGGGCAGAGGCTCAGAAGCAAGTACTTTCTCTTCTCAGTATCTGGGCTATTCAGCCTGTTCCAACAGAGCAAAGGGGAGACAGGGTTTCTACTCCAGACTGTTCCTGGTGCCCAGAAAAGAGAGCTCTTGGTGCCCTATCCTGGATCTGTCAATTCTCAACACCTTCCTTGTTGTCCCAAAATTCAAAATGCTTACACTGCAACAGCTTCTTCCTGTGCTAGCCAAGGACGCCTGGCTAGTCACTCTAGACTTAAAAGAAGCTTATCTGCACATCCCCATAAGGGAATCTTGCAGGAAATATCTGCGTTTCAGGGCAGGCTCTATGCACTATCAGTTCTCTGCACTTCCCTTTGGCTTATCTACTGCGCCCAGGGTGTTCACAAAGTGCCTGGCTCCAACCATTGCATACTGCAGACAGAGAAATATTCAAATTTACCCATACTTGGACGATTGCCTGATTCAGGCGGACAGTCAGGAATTGCTACTTCAGCACCTGGCATTTGTAGAGAGACTCCTAACTTCTCTGGGGTACACCATCAACGAAAAGAAATCACAACTGGTACCCAGCCAAAAGATTGTATTCCTGGGAGCAACCTTGAACACAACTTCCCAGATGGCATTCCTCACTCCAGAAAAACAGGCTTATTTGACAAACTACTTCAAACTAATGGCCACTAAAATCCAGCTGTTCGCAAGAAAAATACTGCAAGCCCTAGGATTCATGGCCTCATGCAGTCTACTAATTCCATTTGCAAGACTTCATATGAGGAAACTTCAATGGTACTTAAAAAGTCTCTGGTGTCAGCATTCTCAGGACATTGTAATAATCTTAAGCAACTAGGATGGTTAGAGTTGTCAAATCTAATACTATTGAACCAACTAATAGTTGCTCATAAGATCCTGTATCAACCTACAAATACACCAATACTCACTAACCTTATCACTCCCTATAATAATCTCAAGACCCTACGCTCATCAAACAAACTATTGGTACAAACAGCTAAGACCAACAATTCGTCTGGTGACTCATTGTTCTCCAATACAGTGGGTAAAACCTGGAACACCCTCCCTAATCACCTAACCTCCCTATTCACAGTTACCCTATTTAAAAGCAAACTGAAACCTTACCTTAAATCACATTGGTTATGCCCCTGTGCTAACCCAGACTAACTTCCTACCTTGCCCCTAGACACTAATCTTCCTACCTGTTTAAGCTTGTTTACTTATCTACTAATGGTAATGTGTGTGTGACTTTAGAGTTTAATAGTGTAATTCTGTGTGGAGTCTGCATGTCCTCCCCGTGGTTGGGTGGGAGTTCGAAAGACATGCGTAAATGGGAGTGCCTTCGTTGAAGGTTGAACGTCGAGCTGGCACCTCGGCGTTCGTGAAAATCTACTGCCAATCATTAGCAGACCGGAGTTCCGCTGTGGCGACCCCTAACCGAGAAAAACCGAAAGACAAGTATAACTGAACATACTTTGTATGAGTATCCATAACTGGGTATGTACTATGATTATTTTTATTTTTTCCTGATTAATACATTATATGCAATGAAATGTAATGATTGACAAAACTTTGTATTGTACCTGTGTTTTTGAAAATATTACTCTGTCTGTGGAGCTTTTCTCCCCGGGCCTCCACTGAAAATGGACATATATCCAGTTGGACCAGCCCGGTCAACAAATGTAAAATAAATAAATAAAATGATTCCTATCATTCCTTGCCTAAGGGCAGAGTTCCTTTGGTGAGCAGAGGCATGCAACCACAACAAGGGACTTCCTTTCACTCAACTCCTTGCTGCCCAAACCCTGACAACAGACGCATCAGACTATGCATGGGGGGCTCACATGGCGAGCAAATGCAATAAAGGCAAATGGAGCCCAGGACAAATTCCCCTGCATATCAATCAAAAAGAAATGTTTGCTGGACAGAATGCTGTGACAGCCTTCAAATACCTTATCCTTCCAGTACAACTCCTGATAAAGACAGACAACACCACAGTTATGTGGTACATAAACAAGCAAGGAGGGACCCATTCCTACCCACTCTGCAGGTTAGCCATGGCTCTGTGGAACACAGCCTTGAGCAACCAAGTGCACCTGCAAGCTCAATTCCTGCCAGGCAAACAAAATTCACTGGCAGACGACTTGAGCAGAAATCTACTGGACCCACACGAGTGGAAAATGGAACCCAACTCATTCAAACTTCTAATCCACAGGTGGGGACACCAGAGGTAGACCTCTTTGCCTACCCCCAAAACCATCAATTTGGGCATATTTTGCACCAGAAATCCTCACAGCAAAGCGTGGAAAGTGGATGCCCTATCCTTTACATGGGAAAACCTCTCAATTTATGCCTTTCCCCCTCTGCCCCTCCTCTCTCAAGTACTACTCAAGATCAAGCAGAGCAGACCTAGGACAATCCTTATTGCCCAGACTGGCCACACCATCACTGGTACCCACTACTACGCAGTCTGACAGCAGTGCCACCCTGACACCTACATCAAACCCCCCTCCCTGCTGTCCCAGCAGGAGGGACAGATTTTGCATCCACAGCTGCAAACCCTGAACCTTGCAGCTTGGCTTATCCCCTGAATACACCACCAGCAACCCTCAGCAAACAGGTGCTGGATGTCATCCTTGAGGCCGGAAGGCCTAGTACTAGGAAATCCTGTTCAGAAACGTGGAAAAGATATTGTTCTTGGAGCCAGTCTCAAGGAATGGACACAGCTGTGCCCACCTTTCCTCAAATCCTAGATTACCTAGCAGAGCTGCTCCACAGAGGCCTATCCTTCTCATCAATCAAGATTCATGATTCTGCCATCTCAGCTCATTACAATACTGAGCTGCCTCTCTTTTCTCACCCTCTCATCAAACAGTTCCCAAGAGGAGCTAACAATTTAAGGCCCCCGAGGAGAGCTACCGTCCCTGCCTGGGACCTTAACTTTGTACTAGAGGAACTCATACTTCCCCCTTTTAAGTCTGCTGCTGCAGCAGAGTTAAAATTCCTCTCTTGGAAAACAGCTTTACTACTAGCCATCACTTCAGCAAGAAGAGTGTCTGAGTTACAGGCACTAATGGCTGTGGAACCTTTCATTATTTTCCAGACTGACAGGGTTTCCCTCAGGACTAACCCGTCATTTATGCCCAAGGTGGTATCCAGCGTGGCTTTAAATCAATCCATCCATTTACCAACCTTTTTCCCTAATCCTGAGAATAAAGGGGAAAAGTTCCTGCACTCCTTGGACATGCACAGACAGCTCAGATTCTACCTTGACAGGACTAAACCTTTCAGAAAATCTGACCAGCTGCTAGTCAGCTTTGCTACAGGGGCAAAGGGCAAGGCCATTTCAAAACAAACCATTTTCAAATGGATAGCACACTACATTCATTTCTGCTACAGACAACATGGAAATCATATCCCACAGGGGATCAGAACTCATTCCACAAGGGCTACCTCAACCTCTACAGCATTTCTCAGGGGAGTCCCAACCAGGGACGTCCTGGAATTTGCAGCCTGGAGTTCTGTACACACCTTCACCAAGCATTACCACTTGTATATCTTTTCTAAATCCAGAGCTGGATTTGCCACAGCAGTCTTACAAGGCCTGCTAGCCAGACCCAATACTTCTTGACTGCTACCACCCTTCCTCAGCTTTGGGAATCAACCCAAGTGTGATGACTGCAACAATGAAAGATGAAGAACATAGTACAGTTGTGTACACTTACCGTAAATGTAGATGTTCGAGTGTATTTACTGTTGCAGTCCTGGTTACCCTCCCTCAAGTCCCCTGACTTTTTCTATACTTTGTACCTATCCTCTTTTTGGCCATATCTTATGGCAATGGTATTTACTTTTTACTAGAGGTGTTCCACATCATGTAATTGATTACTTTTTTGGGGTCTCCTGACATCTGAGGCAAGAAAAACTGATGTATTGGCGTCGGCTGCATGTTTTTATACCCCTGACGGCATGATGTCATGGAATAGGCGACAGCATCTGACGCAGAAATCCCAAGACTCTGGTATTCGGGCCGACTGAGGGCTATCTGCAGGCAGATAACCCCAAGTGTGATGACTGCAACAGAGAATACACTCGAAAATCTACATTTATGGTAAGTGTACACAACTGTACTTTACCAAAGATATTCCTGTCTAGGAGAATCCCTCTTGTGGATGTTATTAGAGGTTGTTAAGCCCAAGAGGATGGTAAGGGGGAAGGAATGGGTCAGTGCTTTTGTGTGTTTGGTAGGGGGTTGGGGGCTGGTTATGGATGTCCAAGAAAAAAGGAATAAAAATGTGTTAGTCACACAAATGTGTGTTGTACCATTGTTTTAATAATGTCTTTTTTTCTTTGACAAGGTTCTTCCAGTGTTTTATCAATGGCTGAGCCATGGACAAAAAAAAAAAAACACAGGTTTATGTGTAGGTAGTTGTAGACATCTTACGTTTTCAGCATATCCACTAATTTAATTTATTTTTTTATCCCTAGTGTAAGGAAAATGGAGCTTTCAGAGTATTGGTAGATGATTATGTCCGGGAAGAGGAAGGTACAGGTGTTGTACACCAGGCTCCTTACTTTGGTGCTGTAAGTATATAGTGTTTTGTTTTAATACTGTTCCTGTAAGGATGGAACATCCTGAATAAAAATGCATCTAATTCTAAGCTTTACAGCAAGACCGATGTTAGCAACTAGTACTTAATGGGTTATTGTGCAGTTTTATAGATTTGGTTATATAGAACATTTTGTAGAACACTAGTGGAATCATTGGCATGCATTATGTAAGACACTAGTAGGCACTTCAGATTGTTTACTTAATGTTTTTCCTTTTTCTATGTAGGATGATACATATGTGAATGTTGTTATATTCTAATTGCAAATTATTAACTCTTTTAATAACAGGATGACTACAGGATTTGCATGGAGTACAAAGTTATCCAGAAGGATTCTCCACCAGTTTGCCCAGTTGATGCTTCAGGCTGCTTTACTGCTGAAGTCACAGATTTTGCTGGGCAGTATGTAAAGGTCTGTAATGCTGTTTCTTAATTACTTTACATGGCCTAAATTCAGATTAGCTTTGAGACACCGGAGTGTTAAATTTTATTTTTAGTGGAAGTATTAGTGAGTGGCTAAATTGCTGATAATACATACGGATACAGGGAAATGGGTCTGTGTTCGGATATCGAAAGAAAATATCATTGGCTAAATACCATACGGAAAACATTGAAACAGTACATTACCAAACACGTTTGTACTTCGAAAATAAATTCATCGAATGGCCAACAAAGTGAACAAACCAGCCAAGGCAGGGGGCTGCACCCCCCAACTATATATACCAACACCAAGATCGCACAAGAGTGGGGAAGAGAGCAAATAAAAGACTTCTTCACTTAACTTGTGCATCACGGTGCCTCCTGGTTGTTGGCCAACTATGGCCATTCGCTGGATATAATTTCGAAGCAAGTTGTGTTTGGTAACATATGATATTTAGCCTTTCAGTCATACTTTATTTTGCTAGCCGAACATAAACCCCAGAAAATATTGACAATTGTGAGTAATTGCCGAAAAGTTCAGTAAGGCTAATCTCTATATAAACTTATACTAGAGTAATGTTAGGTAGAGCTAATGAGGATCATAAAATGACTAGGCATGTACACCTTTAAACAGAGGCACTCAAAAGTTTGTGCCTCCCTTTTCAAGCACTTAATAGTGCTGTCTTTCCAAAAAGAGCAGGGCCATACTTGAATTCCTGGTTTAAATGTGTGCCTACCCATCCAATTATCGAGACTAGCCTTTAAAGGTAGTCTGAGTAGTACTTTGTTAGACCTGTAGTGGTAACAGAATTATGTATCTAGTGTGGGTGTTTGTAGAAACACTGAAAGAGTTCCGATAGGACTGGGTCTTTCATGGGTCAAAAAGTGAGATGCAGGTCACCCCAGAGCAAATTAAGGCTAACTGACCAGAGTATGCACAGCCACAGTCCCTAGAAAGAGGAGTGCCATTGCAGTGGTAACTTTTCAGCTCACTAGGCCACCACCCTGTGGTAACCTTCAGTATTGAGTGTGTTAGGGTGCACAGTTGTAGGTAGATAGCATTGTGAGTCCTTGTAGTAATGCATTTAGGCTGTGCCCCCCCCCCCCAAAAAAAAGAAAAAGAAATGCAGCAGGGTTAGGGACTTGCACAAATGCTGTCATTGTTGGGATGCTGACAGGAGCACAAAGTCATTGTTATATTACTGAATAACTACTCTTCTAAATTGCTGTTGCTTGGCAGATCCGCTAGAGTGTAATGAGTGGAGGGAGGCTTGATGGTCAGCAGGAAGATGGGGAAGAAGCACCTAGGAAAAAAAATGTTAAGCTTACATGCTCTCTTGCAACAGGCTGCATAAAAATTCATATTGGGACCCATATGTAAGTTCTTGCATGCAGTGCGCCTTGTTTAACAAAAATACTTAAGAGAGTCTAAAATGTGATGGCTTTCAGTGTGGAAAATTACATTAGTATTATCCTTAAGGGCGTCCCTAATCTTTGTGGGTTGGTGGTGTACCCCCTGTTTGAGTATTCCAGAGAATGCATTCTCTAGAAAGATAAAGGCCTATGAAAGATGACGAGTACAGAAAGTTAATAGTGAAGGAGCTTATTAGTAGAGAACTAGAGGCAGTAGCAACCTTGCAAATCTTTTTGAGGCTTTAGGGCACTAGGTTCAGAAGCTGTTGGTTTGTCTGGCCCATAATCCTGTGACACACATATGTTGTGCCTCATCTGTTCTGACTTGTTTAGAGGCAGATGTGGAGCTTATTTCATGTAGCTAACCAAATCTTCACAGAAGCAAGCAAGACCTCCAGTCAGGGCACTGATTTCCAGGTGCCCACAATGAACACCTGACAGATCTTTCTACTGTCTGGATGGGTTTTCTTTTCAGGGCACTGCATAAATCCTTTTACAGGAGGTTTTGGTGAAGTACTACATCTTGCTTTCTTACGTGTACTACCGGTCTTAGTTTTGGCCACTGTCTCCTTTGGTGGATTGTATTGGCACCCAAGATGCTCAGTGTTGAGTAGTGGGAATGGCCACTTCATCAACTTGAGAGAGAGACTATACCTTTCTGACTTCTCAGAAATAGTCCTTCACTATGTAGTTCTCCTTTGTCCAAGGCTGAGACACCATTGATATGGAGACTATGGCATCAGGCCCCCCTTTGGAGAATGCCCCCTTCACATAAATACTTAGTATAATGAGACAGCATTTTAAATGGTCTCGGAAGATATGGTGGAGTCTCATAAAGTGCATTTTGATCTTTTTGGGATTGAGAAACTGAGACCCCCAAGTACTGCCTCCAATTTTCCAGGTATTTGAAAACACATTTGAACCTGTTTCTGTAGAGCATCATTGTCTGCCTGCAGCCCCCATGAAGCTAGAGTTAGTACAGAGTGTAGGAATCCTGTAAATACTTGTACAGGAGTCTACAAATACTTATAGTTTCATGGATCCTGCAGTTACCTTTGTGATTGAAGTTAAGGATTTATTATTTTCTGTAGTGGTAAGGAGAGTTCTAGATTAAAAAAAAAAGGGGGGGGGTCTGCTGATGCAGTCTTGCTCTTCAGACTGAGAGAGGTATATTAAATGTGAGGAATATCAATGGGGGACATCATCAAAGGATAAAAACCTTCCCCGCAGCCTTGCTGGGACAGGACACAGCCTTGCAGTTTAGTCAGTTTTCCTGAACTTTGTATAGATGCTTGTTCTCAAGCTTTACCCTGGTCAAGATGCACATGAGGAAGCCCTATGTATACTTTAAAAGCTCGTGAGAATAATACAGGTGGTATATACACACTGAAAGACAGAGCCCATTATCTCTTCCCTCAACAAATAATTAAAATGTGGTCTTGACAGATGATCATTCAGTAGTTGCTGTTTGTGAGGCACCAGGAGTTTAGCCAGATATCGCAAATATAAAGCTTGGTAGTATTGCAAAGGACACCTGAAGATGCCTAGCATGAAAAGTCGTTGCATGACCAGAAGGCCATATCATCCTGAAAGAACAGATTGCCCTTGTTCTGAGGGCTTTCAAAACGATTTTATGTGGGAAAAACTGAGAAGATTACAACAGATATATGAACATATTCTTAATATCCAAAAGGGTGATGGCACTTATGCACTGTATAAACATTCTTGTGTGTTGATTTTAAAAAGGTTTAAATGTTTATTGTTGAAAGGGTTGTAAAGGATGCTAGCGGGGCAGATTGGGAAATGTATTGTTGTATAAAAAATTATTATGGCAGATAAAATTAAATGCCAGTGTTTTACCTGGCCTTAATGATTGTGGAGTGGTCACATGCCCAGATGTTTAATTTAATTGAAGTATTATTTATAATTAATTCTGATGGTCCTTTGAGAATGCAGAGTGAAAATGCTTAAAGTATTTCTGTGACTACACTACAGTGGCTTATTTGTTGTTTTTAACAACTGGTTGTTCTTTGTGTGTGTGCTGCAGTCAATCCTAACTTAGAGTCCCCAATGCTGTCCTCCCTGATCTCTCTCATGTTGAAAAGGGGAAGTGGAAATATGGAGTAGAGCTATAGGCAGCCATACATATGCTGTCCTGTAATTGTGGGTGGAAGTGTTGACATCGAACACATCACCCCTTGTAGTGCCAATTAGCTCCAGCCCACCCCCATTACTGAATTCAGCGACAGTATGTCTTGCGATTATAGCAGTGCCTTCCCTTGCTGGGAGAGTGCTGGATCAAGGCAGGAAACCTATCCTCCCTTCCAGAAAGGGAGAATCAGCAGTTGTTGTCTGGCTGCTTCTCCAGTGCCTGAACAGCTGATTGAGCACTTGCTAATCTGGGTTGTAGTCAATAATCAGTTCCTTTATGCTATAATACCGGTTAGAAATGGAAATTTGTGAAGGATAGTGTAAGACGGTCATTACTGAAATCTGAAAGAAAACTTAATTGGGAGTCTGAGTGTGGGTTATATACCTTCCTTTGTTTTGTAACACCAGTATATGTTAATATTGTTTGTCGCTTACAGAATGTTTCACATTTCCTAACTGTTGCCGTATTGGCTAAAACCTGCAGAAAATAGTTAGATGTAGTCACAGAGTAAGGCTGTAAGCTCTGGGTGTTTTGAAGGTCTTCTGTTTAGTAATTGAAATTTCCAGTTGGTGGACATCATTTGATATGAGACAAAAAAGGGAGGTGGTCTTTGCATCAGCCTGTGCGCCCATTTAAAATTAGTAAACCCTGATTGCGACTCTGATTACCCAAGTTCTGTTAGTGGCTTGGGTGCTAGTATAGCCAGGCAGGCTAAGGAAGGAGCAGCTTTATAGTTTTTTTTCTGTAGCTTGCCCAAAATTGGAGTAAAGGAGGTGTTTCTGCATGGTGATCTGACATGCCCCTGGTGATAGGGGTAGTGCCACAGCCATGTAACAGATAGTTACAGTTCAGCAGAGAAGTGCTTAGCTAACTGATATTTTAATGCACTGATGCATGTGACATCAATAACTCTGCCTAGTTAGGACATTAAAAAAAAAAAGTGTGTGTGTTGGCATATGTTCTTTCATCAGCTCTTCACTGAGCGACTTCCCAGCTCGGGGGGGGTGGTGGTAGTGGGGGCTAATACTGGGGATACAAAGGAAAACATGGATCATTAGGAGCAAACTTAGGGCAGCATGTGGTTAGTGGGGAAGACATGCATTTGGTGCTCAAATAATTGGAGCAGGAATCAAGAGAATTAGATTACCAATTTTGATGGCTAAACACAAGCAGTATACCAATTTTGTACTGGGCAGCTCATCTTGTTTCAGTTTACTGACGGTGGCATCTTGTGTAAGTAAATCAGCTTTTACTAAGATAGCATATGTAACTAAGCTGACATATGTAACCTATTATGTTATTATAAATTAATGTTTTATTCATTGATATTTGATTACTACTAAAGTCCAACTGGGTAGGAGCCCTTTTTCAAAAGAGGCCCAGGGGAGAAAAGCTGCAAAGTATTTCAAAATATTTTAAGAAAAATAACTTTACAATCTTCAAAAATAATGCAAAAACTTTGCAGTTCAAATAATTATACCAAATTAGACATATGAAAACATCTGTTAGGAATAGATAACTTATGACAATGATTTAATTAGAGAAATTTTAGCCAGTTCATAGAGAAATTAAAAGCAAGTTAGTACAAGCAGAAATTGTAATATGAAGTGAGAGAAAAAGCCAGCTTATGGTATATTTAGAGAGAAAGTCAGAGGAGAGAAATTGGTAGAAGTAAGGAAGTGAGTGAAGAAGGGACAGTAAAAAGATGTAATATGTACTTGTTCACATTTAGGGATATAGTTTTATCCTGGTGTTGAGCAAGAACAGAACCAACTGTTGGTTAGGAAGTCTTTCATAATGGTTTTGAAGGATGGGAGGGAGGGTATTGACCTGATGGATACAGGTAAGGAGTTCAGGCATTAGCAACATATTACAAGTATCGACAATGCCCAGCAGATTTGATAGGTTTGTGGACAGACAGCTGTTTTTGGCCAATGGATTGTAATGACCAACTGAGGACATAGTCGTGTAGAATGTTTAATGCTAGACAAGCAGATGGATGCTAGATAATTTTATAGGTGGTCAGAAGCTGTGTATGTATTAGGCAGTAGTGTAGTTCTAACCAATTCAGGCTTTTTAGTGCTATACAGTGGTGGGCTCTGAAAGGGGGTATTTACTGCAAATGTAACTACTTTGCTGTAGCATTGTTCATTTTGATTTGTGACGCCTGGAGGTTAGTAAGGATTTGGGAGTACCATAAAGAAGTGTGGAGAGGATGTAAGTAGAAGCAAATGTAGTTTTAGTTCCGTTGGTGAGAGTGTTTTTGGCTCTGTAAAGCATCCCTAGTTTTTAATGAGTTTTAATTATGCAGTTTTGTATATGCAGGTCAAATGTACAATTATCATCCTTTATCATTCCTAATAACTTGCTAAGAGAAGTTATTTTCGTGGTTATCAAGAGAGTGAACTTTATTTTTCTCTCGTGGAAAAAAAATATATATATATTTTTAAGGGTTTATCATGAGCTGGGTTACAAAGCCATATTTCAGTGGCTGTTAATGCTTCCTGAGTAAATTTTTGGAGGTCTGCTGTATTAGATGTGCAAATGAGTGTGGAGTTCTCTGCTTACTGTGTTAGGGGAGGCCTATTCTGTGGAGCGTATTGGTGAGAATGTTATATCAGAGAACCAAGGATAGAGCCTTGTGGTACACAGGTGGTGACTGTGAGGTATAAAGAGAGGGTGGAGTGCCATTTTACTGACTGAATAGCTATTGGATAGGTAGCTTTTGAACCATAGAATGGTGGGCGAAAAAGAGACCTAATTAGGACATTTGAAGTAGAAGTTTGCTGTGACAAACTGCTGAAGACTTTGGGCAAATACAGAAATAAGGAGGAGACTAATTTGTCATTATCACTTGCTTTATTGACAGTATCTGTATAGGTTAGAAGTGCAATGCTAAGTACTATGAGAAGGACAGAAGCCTTGTGTGGGGGGATATGAGTTCTTCCTGTAGGAGATGGTTAAGTAGTTGTTTTGAGTACTTTGTTCAATTATTTTGGAAAGGGATGATGAGATTGTTATAGGTTTAAAGTTAGTAAAGTCTGTTGAATTTCCTCCTTTGTGCAGAGGGATAATGTATGACTTTTTTCAGAGGGAGGGAGCGTGGGATTCACTGACCTATTTATAAGGATTGAGAACAGGATAAGCAATGTGTTGGCTGCTTTTTTAAGGTCCTGGCTTAGCAGGTCATCAGCTGAAGTAGAACATGGTTCGAGTTAATTTTATGTAAGATGTAGGCACATGTTTAAAGGTGAAAGGCGGATGTGGTGATACATAACTGCTGGGCCGGATTAGGATTAGATGTGTGAGATTTCTTGGTTAGAGGTGCTATATTTTTATTTATTATTTATTTTATTTTATTTATTTTACATTTGTTAACCGGGCTAGTCTAACTGGATACATGTCCATTTTCAGTAGAGGCCCGAGGAGTTAAGCTCCAAGTTAGGACAATAAAATGAATACAATAAAGTATAAGGATACATGAGCAAATATAAAGTATTAACAGTATGCATAAACAGGTTACCACAGTAAAAATGTACAGTGCATGATACAAGAATAAATAAAGGGATGTAAATACAATCAGAGTAGTCAAGAGAAATATGCAACATAGTTTAAAAAGGAAAATAGAGTTGCTTAATGAGTAGATGGGTTATAGATATTATCTGTGATGTAAGAGTTTACTTGTGGTTTTGAGTGGTTAGTTATTGGGTCAGAGTTGAATTTTTGCTGGGATGCAAGATTTTAATGGCTGTCCAGATTTTTTGTGTTTTTGTTATCATTCTGAAAGTTATGGTAGTATAGTTCTTCGTCTTCATTAATTTTTCTTTTTAGTTTGATTGCAAAGCATTCTGATGTTTTTAAGATATTATGGTGTTTTACATTTTTGCCATTCTTTCCATGCTTGTTCTGTATCCTGCATTAGCACTCTACTCTCTGGATAGGCAAAATGCTTTGTTTTCAGTCTGTTCAAAAAGGTGCAAGAATATTCAGAAATGTTGTATTGAATTTATTTACAGCACCATCTAGGAGGAGGATTCTTAGGAAATTCCAGTTAATGGATGATAGGGTAGTAGTGAACAATTCTGGGCTAAACCTGGAAAAGGCTGAGTGTTTTATAAACATCATGTTTAAGTTGAATGTGTGAGATGTCTGGTTGTATAGATTGGGAGTTCAGTTAGAGAGTCTGACATTGTAACTGTGGTGGTGTATTTGCTAGGCTCTGCTACTCAAATCTAGTCTAATAGGGAATTTGATGTCTTGCTATCATATGTGAGGCTGTTTAATTAGTTGTGTGAAAGTGTACAGGTTCATGCTAGTGTAGGGTAGTTAGTCTATACTATAAAGTAAAGTAAATTATATAGGCTGTTTATGTAGCCTTAGTCTTGTGTGTTGGAATTGTCCAGCACATTACGGGAGTACAAAACTGAAAATAAAGACTCTTAATACACTCTGGGTGTTCTCTTTAACAGATATTCTTTGATTAATTTATATTTGCACATACAGGATGCAGACAAGAACATTATAAAGAAACTGAAGGAATGTGGCAGGCTGGTCTACAGTGGCACTTACAAACACAACTACCCTTTTTGTTGGAGGTAAGAAAAAGTGGCATGTTTACCTAGATGCTTGGCATAATTTTCTGCAAGCTGCAATAGTTTTTGCTTAATTTTTCATTGTGCTAAAATAGCTTTGGTCAGTTTTGTAGTTGTATCTTCATGGGGAAAGAGTTGTAACTTTTTCATAGATGTCCATTTGTTCAAAGGCTCGGGTAGGCAAGTTTCCTGTACAAGATCCAAAATCATATGCCTTGTACTAGGACTTTTGTACTATTACACCATACAATGACTCTTTTAAATAATCCATCAGGACAATTGGCTTATTTTGGATGTCTAAAAAGTTCTTTGGTTTAGGACTTTTGTACTGTCACTTGTTATAACACTGCACTACATGATGTTCATCGTGTTTCACTGTTGCAGTCATTACACTTGGGTTATCCGCCGGCAGGCTACCCGCAGTCGGCCCAAGTTCCAAAGTCTTGGTCCAGCGTCGGTTGCTGTCGCCTCTTCCCTGACGTCAGTGTGCCAGGTGTATAAAAGATGCAACCGACGACATTTTCTTCAGTCTTTTTTTGCCGCGCGGTGCCCGAAGCAAAAGCAGTTCGCAAGTGCTGGTCGGCCGACTCCTGAGATTTTCAAAATTGAGTTTCAGAACCGTAGTCTTCAATAAAGCTAAGTACCCCACTGGGGAAACATTTTCTTGCTCCAGACCGATGTCAGTAAAAGTTAATAATTGTATCTCTTGTGGGAAGCAAATACCTCATAAGGACTTTCACTCTTACTGTATTCCTTGCCTAGGCCCTGAAGACGTTACCAGTTGTCGGTTTTGTTATAGATTCAATAAACGCACTATTAAACGTCTGATTTTGCTTTACATTATTTTGGCCGAAGGTTTAATTACATAATGTCGTCGGAGCAACCGACGACCGGAATTTATAAAAAATGCAAAGACAAAGAAAAGGACAGGCATCCGAGGTCCAAAACCGATGACGAATACTCTTCTAGAACAGTTGTCAGTTCTCAGTGAGGCGCGTTCGCAGCCCCTGACACCCGCTACTTCAGAGCCACAGGCCGTATCCGACAGCCATGTGGAGACACTGACGCCTGTGGAAACTCAAGGTATTGGGCCTACGGAAACTATTCCCTCAGATGGGTCCGGAGCCGCTGAGCAGGCATTGGCTTCTGAGGGTGTTTTCAAACCTTCACAGCTTACAATTAAGCCCACTACAGCAGCCAAGGCAAAGTTAAAAACACCATTAAAGACCAGGAAACAAGTACAGCATTCTACTGAACAGCCATCCATGCCAAAGAAATGGATGCTTAAAATGGCCGAAGACCTAATTACATTAATCAGGGGTTCCCATCCCCCTCCTGACAAAAGGCTTAGGCAAGACACTGACTATGATTCCTCTGACCAGGTTTCTATTTCCTCTGATTCCTCTTCTGATTAGGGATATTCTCAAAGGAGGGGAAGACAAATCACAACCTTATAGGAAACAGTCCCAATGACTTCCCTCTACAGATGCCAAGCACTTATCTTTTGGCAGCACCCCCTAGGGGGAAAGCTAGCACTTTTCTCTAAAGATTGGCACATAATCTTAAAAGGAAAAATGGTTACTGAATATTGTTTCTCAGGGTTACAGGTTCCACTTTCACACGCTTCCAAAATCAAAACGTATGCTGGACCTGCCACAAAACCAATGGGCACAGGCGCAAAAACAAATTGCTGCTCTCATGGACATGGGAGCTATTCAAAGAGTACTACAGCAAGAACAGGGGCAAGGATTTTACTCAAGACATTTCTTAATATCCAGAAAGGACAAAGCCTGGAGACCAATACTGGACCTGTCAATCCTAAATACTTTCCAGGATGTTCCAAAATTCATAATGTTAACACTACAGCAGCTTCTACCCATGCTGGGAAAGAAGGCTTGGCTAGTTACTTTGGACCTCAAGGAGGCATACTTGCATGTCCCAATCAGACAAACTTGCAGAAGATACCTCAGATTCATAGCTGGCTCAATGCATTACCAATTCTCTGCACTGCCCTTTGGCTTATCTACTGCGCCCAGGGTCTTCTCAAAATGCCTAGCACCAGTAATTGCATTTTGCAGACAAAAAGAAATTCAAATATATCCCTACTTAGACGACTGCCTTATTCAAGCAGTGAGCAAGAGCATTTTACTAAAGCATCTGGCTTTTGTAAAAAGATTACTAATTTGCCTAGGGTACACAGTAAACGAAAAGAAATCAAAACTAGTGCCCTCTCAAGAGATAATATTCCTGGGTGCAAGCTTAAATACAACTGCCCAGATGGCTTATCTCACGCCAGACAAACAAAGGCAACTGACTGAATACTTTCAACTGATGGCAACAAAGACCCAGCTCCCTGCAAGCAAAATTCTGCAGGCCCTGAGCTTCATGGCATCCTGCATTCTACTAATTCCATATGCAAGACTGCATATGAGGAAACTACAATCGTATCTAAAAAGTGTTTGGACTCAACATTGTCACAGCCTGGAGACCATCATAACTTTAATTCCCTGCCTACAACAGGAGTTTCGATGGTGGTCCCAGGCCTGTTACCACAACAAGGGACAGCCTTTCGCCTTACCCACAGCCAGGCAGACAATAACAACGGATGCATCGGATTATGCCTGGGGGGCACATATGGCAGGAAAATGTATTCAGGGCACGTGGCCCAAGGAACAACTGCATCTTCGCATCAATCAGAAAGAGATGCTAACTGTACAGAATGCCCTGGCAGCTTTCAAGGACGTACTACATCCAGGACAACTACTAATAAAGACGGACAATACCACAGTTATGTGGTACATAAACAAGCAAGGGGGCACACATTCCTACCCCCTATGCAGGCAAGCCATGACCTTGTGGAACACAGCACTAACCTGTCAGGTACATCTGCAGGCACAATTCCTGCAAGGAACAAAAAGTACACTGGCAGACGAACTAAGCAGAAATCTCATGGACCCTCAGGAATGGAAACTAAATCCACAGGTTTTTTTCAGCATGGTAACAAGGAAATGGGGACACCCAGACATAGATCTTTGTCTCCCCTCACAATTGCCAACTACAGAAATTCTGCACAAGAACTTATCACTCTCAAGCATGGAAAGTGGATGCTCTATCATTCAGCTGGAAAGCCCTGACAGTCTATGCCTGCCCTCCAATGCCGCCTCTTTACCAAGGTGCTCCTAAAAGTCAGACAAGAAAGGCCAAAAATGATCCTGATTGCCCCAGACTGGCCACACCAGCACTAGTACCCAATCATAAAGAGCTTGTCTCAGGGCCCAGCTTGGCTTTAACCTCAAATTCCTCGTCTTCTGACTCAACAAAACAATCAGATTCTGCACAGTCAACTCAGAACCTTAAATCTGGCAGCATGGCAGATAATGTAGCCACTCAGACTGCACCTCTCTCAAAAGCTGTCATGGATGTCATTTTAGAAGCCAGGAGGCCCAGCACTAGGAAATCTTATGCAGAAAAATGGAAGAGATTCTGTGCTTGGAACCAGGCACAAGGGCTCAAACCACTTGTTCCAAATATACCTCAGATTTTACAATACCTAACTGAGATGCTGGACAAAGGCCTATCTTTCTCATCAGTTAAAATCCATGCCTCTGCCATTTCAGCCCATTACAATACGGAGCCTCCTATTTTTTTACATCCTTTACTAAGACAGTACCTCAGAGGGGCAAAAACATAAGACCCCCCAAGAAGAGCACCGGTACAAACTTGGGATCTCAATTTTGTTTTAGAAAAACTCACACTGCCTCCTTTTGAACCAGCCAGCACAGCTGATATAAAATTCTTATGGAAAACTGCTCTGCTGCTAGCAATAACTTCAGCAAGAAGAGTATCAGAGTTACAGGCATTAATCCCTGTGGAACCTTTCATCATTTTTCACCAGCGCAGGATTTCTCTCAGGACAAACCCAACATTCATGCCAAAAGTAGTTTCCAATGTGGCCCTGAACCAAACCATTCATTTGCCAACTTTCTATCCAAATCCCCAGAATAAAGGGGAGAGACTTCTGCACGCTTTGGATATACACAGCCAGCTACGATTCTACGTGGACAAAACAAAAGCTTTCAGAAAAACTCAGCAACTGTTTGTAGCCTATGCTGCAGGATCACAAGGAAAACCTATCACAAAGCAGACTATTTCAAAATGGATAGGACAGTGCATCCGCTTCTATTATGCACAACATGGCAAATCAGTGCCTAAGGTCATTAGGCCACATTCTACCAGAGCAGCAGCCACTTCAGCAGCCTTTCTCAGAGGAGTACCAACCAAAGACATTTTGGAAGCTGCAACCTGGAGCTCAGTGCACACTTTTACCAAGCTCTACCACTTGCCTCTCTACTCTAAATCCAGAGCAGGCTTTGCCACTGCAGTCCTGCAGGGCCTGTTAGCCTCTCCAAATCCAACTTAGACCCAGCTGCCCAACCTCAGCTTTGGGATTCAACCCAAGTGTAATGACTGCAACAGTGAAACACAATGAACATAGTACAGTTGTGTACCTACCATAAATGTAGATATTTGAGTGTATTCACTGTTGCAGTCCAGGTTACCCACCCACCATCCCCGTTTTCATTGCTGGGACTTCTCTGTACTTCTCAACTCTATACAACCTATGTGGTGTATTTGCTTGTAGATAAAGGAAATGTTTATATTAGTACATGCATGCTTTTTGGCATATTTTTATTTTTCCAGCCTTCCTATCTGGGGGCACCTGACATCTGGGGCAAGAAAAACTGAAGAAAATGGCGTCTGTTACAGCTGTTTATACCCCTGGCGCACTGACGTCAGGGAAGAGGTGACAGCAACCGACGCCGGACCTAGATTTTGGAACTCGGGCTGACTGTGGGTAGCCTGCCGGCAGATAACCCAAGTGTAATGACTGCAACAGTGAATACACTCTCTAACATCTACATTTATGGTAGGTACACAACTGTACTTTTCCTTTACAGGGAAAGAAGACGGAAAACAAAAATCCAGTATTTGTTTAATTTCATTAGAGATAAAGTGCCAGACACCGTTCTTCTTTTAGGGGGCATTCCTCCTAACACAAAGGCAGGTATCTGTTACCCTGGAGAAGGGAGTGCACCCATCTACTCAAGGAATGCTAGTCAATGGAGCTGATGACAGCCTTATTCCAAGGGATGTGAATTGCTTCCTTTATTTTTTCTTCTGGCTTTGTCTTATCCAGGAAAGGTCAGGTCCCCCAACCGTTGCTTGTGGTACTGTGTGATGGATACATGCCCACTGGTAAATGATTGATTCAGGAATGTCAGTGTTGTAGGCACTTTTGCAGTAGGCAGTTGGTCTTTAGTACACACCTTCATTAAGCGTCATTGTTTTGTCACTAATAAATTTATCTTGCATCTGAGAAATCAGTACTACTTGATCTGTCTGAGCTCTGTGCTTATGTAATTGTCTGTTTCTTTTCACTTGATAATACTGCTTCGGCTTCAGCTCGAATGTGGTCTCTTCAGAGGGGGATTTTGATGTTTAATGTGACAGATAAGTAGTTGTATGATTTGCTGTACTAGATGACATCTGTTGGCCAGGAATGCCGTCAGAAACTGATGGCATGTTTGTGCACATCTGCAGGTGACTTAGAAATTGCACTAATTTGGGCACACATGCTCTTACCTACCTGTCTCCTTCTCTTTCCATCTCTGTCTCACTGCTTCTTGATCCATAAATACTCCGGGCAAGGAGAGGAACCCCAGATTTTCCTGTATCACTAGAAGCGTTTCTCTGGAGCATTAGGACATTTCTTTGTCTCCACCCTTCCTGTGAATTGCTGTGGTATCTGGAATAGCTATGCTGTTATTTCCTCTGAATTCCAATTTTCAGTATATCAGTTCTCTTATGTATTCCAAATGGTGAAATGGCTTTGGAAGTCTATGTCAGTTGTCTTTAATGTCCTTTTTAACATAAGTTGTGCCTTGTATACTAAACAGATAAAATAGTGAAAAGTCACAAAAGGCTAGTTAGAGGTAGGAGTTTTAATAGAAAATTTTGATATTATTTGTACTGAATAGAACTGTGAGAAGGGGATAATTTTACATGTTAATGAAATGTTAGTATGTCATGAGTTGGAGGTGGGGGCACTTTATAGTTCTGAAGTGTTTGAGGCAAGGAGAGGTCACTGCTTAAGGAATGTAGTGCTAAAGTGTTTTGTTGTTGTACTTCGTTGTTTATAAATCAAGAGCATTATGTGTCAGGTGGGGGCTGTCATTAGATTCAGGCTTGTTTAATATATTAGAACTTGGTAAAAGCTTTCATGGAGCACATAAAGCAAGTTATTTTTCAGAAAGGATACCACAACCATTGCTGGGTATATAATTGATGTACTGTGTATACAGTATTCTAATGGAGATTAATTCATTAGTGTTGAGTGCATTAAAATGATAAATATACTGAGGACCAGAACATTTCAAAAGCTATTCTTTTTCCTGGTAACAAAATAAATTTCTTTGATGGGCCATATTTCTTCTTACTGCAACCAGTGGATGGCACTGTTGCTATATGGCTTTAGGTACTGTGGTTGTTAATGTCCTAGGTTTTCATGAAGTGCATGCTAAAATTCTTGTAATGTAGCTCAGAGTTTCATTGACATACAGGAGATGTCCTTTCCTTAGTAATGCAGTGCGACCTTCTATTTTCCTTCATGAGTGACTTGGTTTTAGTTGACTTGGGAATGCCATGAGACCCTGCCAGTTTCCATTTCACTTTTTTTTGATAAATTGGGATAACTCCTTGTATTGACAAAGGGGTTGTACTTGCCTACTGAACAGAATGTTTTTTTTTTTTTTTAAATGTATGCTGCAAAGATTAAGACTGATTCTGTCAGTAACTGTTTGGTGGTATCCTCAGACAAGAGGAAAGTGATTAAACATGGTGTCATCAGGGAAAATGGGACGGAATGCTTAGCATATAAGAAGGCAGAATGCTAATGAAATTCTGAATTTTACTGAGCCACTCTTTAACCTGATGTCCTTGAGAAAAAGAGAAGTACTTGACTAAAAAAAATGTTTGCACATAAATGCTTTCAATTATAAGGTTGCTTAGGGATTATCTTAATTTTAGGATGGGGAGGGGCTTATCTTTTATTGTGTCATTTGAATTCTAGGTTGGGATACTGTAAGATGTCTTTCCTTAATTTCTTTTGGCAGTATTTTAGTATTGGACTATCCTGCCAAGGGTAGCCATACATCCAGTCAGCAGCATATCAAAGCCCGAGTCCCTTCATGCTCTGTATACCAGATGGATGTCCCGTGCTCAAAAGCATGAGGTACGCAAGTGACTTCCAGCACAAAAGCTCTTGGAACTACTTTGATGCCAGTATGAACACTTTTTTTGTTTTCTTTCAGTAGTAGTACTTGGTGATGACTTCAGATTCTTTGGGCAGATAAGTACTCCGATGGGTACGCTTCCTTTTCTTAGTATATTGTCGGTACGTGTCATCCTGCAAAGGGAAATGTTATTGTGGGAGGTAGATTTGCCATAAGGCCCAACGTAAGTGCCTTTTTTTTGCTTAGGCATGGAACATACTCTTGGAAAATGTTACATTTGCCAGGCCTTCATGCTCAAGACGATGACCAAGACCCTGCACAATGTTCTCCCTTCCTTGTCTGTATATCTTGAGACCCAGCACCTTTAAACTACTTGCTCAAGGAATATGCCATCAGAATCCTCCTGTCCAGACGTCCAGCCTTTTTTAAAGAAATCACAAAAAATTTTAAACCAGAGACTTCTGCTGTCTAGTCTTCTGATGAGACCTTGGACTTTCTGGTGCAGATGCTGGCGCTCTGTCGTAACCCTGCTGGAGGCCAGTACGGAGCAAGTTACTTCATGTCCACTGGGGCTGAGCTGACGTCCACCAGAGGAGTGTAACCTAGGCTGGGGACTTCTGAAAGACCAATGAGAAATTCCACAAATACTTGTTTGTGAGGAAGTCCTGGGTTCCTAAATAGAGGTATGTCAGGGTTTGGATTCACAGAGGTTTGTGCGAGTGAAAATCCTTATTAGAAAGAAGGAGAAAACTATATATTTCTCTTGTTTGTAAAGATCCCCCAAAAAATTGGCAGGACTTTGCTGTGGCTTTTGAAAGCCCTTACATCTTTGAAGCCTCCCCACAGTTTCAGTCCCTTTTCCTGTTGGACTTTTGCTCCCACCCCTTTGAAGGGGGCTGCGACTGCTGTTTCTGAAGAAGAAGAGTTGAGTTTTGCAGAGGAATCTTTAGCGTATTCCTCCCTAATCTACTCTTCTCTTGCTGTGGGTTCTGATGAGGAGGATTCTCCTTATCTTGTTCCTCATCTGGTTTCCTTTCGGGATGCTGTCCTACAAGTGCTATTCTGTTTTAAGTGAGAAAGCTCAAAGGAGTCTTATGTCCAGAAGTTATACAATTTTGCTCCCAATGTACACCCTTAAGCCTTCAGCAGTTGCACCACTTCTCAAAGAACTATTGGATACCTCCAGATCTGCTTCTCAGGTTCCTGAGTCTCAGCCTCCTACTCCTAAAAAGATAGGTTTTATAAGGTTCCAGAGGCTCAAATTTCTTCATAAGAATCTTTGACTCCTCTGTCATTTCTGTTCCTGCTCATAAGCCCACTATATACTCCTTTCTTCTCCGAAAGTCTTGCCTACTGTTAAAGATAGCAGAGCCATGGGTGTATACCTCTGTTGCATTTGAGCAGGTTTTTGCTAGTCTGCACCAATCTGATTTGAGGTGGGCTACCAACCACAGTTCTGAGCTGAGATACCAGAAGACTAGAGGCTTCTGAGCTTCCCAAAAACCATAACCATAAGATGCCTGTGTTTTTTTTTTTTTTTACTTGTACTGTTGACTGCACTTTATTGCCTGCCGCCTACTTTTATACTGTATTTATATAGTGTGTACTAAACTACACTGTTGTACTACAATTGTCTGCCTTATTATGCCTGTTAAATCAAATTTTATTGCTGTTTTCACTGTGCTAATTTCACTGTTTTTTTTTTTTTTTGGTTCGCTGTTGCAAAGCAATGTGTTCTGCTTGCTCTGTTTTTCCCAACAAGCCGTATTAAAATAACTGACTTGTTCGCTGTTTAAAACATTCTTTATAGGTTCATAGGTAGGTACTGGGCTGTTGGCCCTAGGGCCTATATAAGCCTAGCCAAAAAGGTACCCTGGCTTTCGCCACCCAAGAAAATTATTTTCCTGTGCCCCTGTCAAGCAGAGCCACAGAAGTGATCCCCAGGGTGAATTTCCTATCTTCCCTTAGAGTCTCCTTGCTGATTTTTCTGCTGTTTTTAAACTTTTTTTTGTGTCTCATAGCTGTTTTTCTACTGTGTTAACATTCTCTAGTGGTTCCTTCCAAAACTATGGTAGCTAGTAGCTATAGCATAGTCCAGATACAGGTTTGTTGCATTTCGGTTTGTTTGTAGTGGGCTGTTTTGAGCATGTTTTCCAGGCCATCTTGGATTGGATTGGAAGGGGCCTTTCTGCACTCTAGTGAGAGGATTGTGCTGATTGGAATCCATCTGGTGAAGGGTGGTTGATCTAGGGCTTAGAGTAAGCATCCTTATTGGTCATTTTGACCCTTTTTAAATTTCTTTTCAAGTTTTTAACCTTCTGGTATTTGAGCTCTGTATTTGAACAGGTTTCTACTTGTTTGCATGTCACACAGCATCGCACACTGCCACACAATTGTGCATCATAGCTGGCCAGATTAATTCAACAGTTTTTCTGTTAAATAGATACAGCTGTAACACATTAGTGTAGCCTTCTTCCTTAATACTTTCCCAGTCAAAGAAATACTGCTAGTAAGCTGAAACCTATGGAAGTACCAACACAAAAACCCTGGGCAGAAATAGCCATCCACTGAGCTGCTCCTTGCTCTATCTTGGAAAGCCCCCCTTAGTGGTAAGTCTTCACCCTAGCATTATGGACAGTTGTCCCCCTTTTTCCCCTTTTCAAAATAAAAGTGAGATTCTTTCTTTACATTTGCGTAGACAGCTCTGATACTAACTACATAGAGACTAAGGATATTAGGAAATCTGAGCAACTTTTTGTTTCTTTTCAGGATAAAAAGTTGAGTTTTGCAGTTTCCAGGCAAACCATTTACTCTTGGATTTCTAAAGCCATTTTATTTTGTTACTCTTTGCATTGGAAACAGCTTCCCTCTGTTCTGGCTTCTGGATCTTTTTTTTAAGGGTCTATATGCTAGGTCCATTTTGGAAGCTGCTGTTTGGTCTTCTGTGTATACTTTTACTAAGCTCTATTAGTTGGATGTGTTTTGTAGGACTAAAGCAGGTTTTTCTAGGTCCATCCTTCATGTTTTTAGCGGGCTTCTTATTTTCTTCTCATCTCAATCTCTTCCATAGCTCTGGTACACTCCCAGTAATAAGGAGTACTGCAGCATTGGCAAAGGAAGGACATAGTACAGTTGGGTAAGAACTTAACATTAAAGATGATGTCCTACTCATCACTTTTGCAGTATTCCATCCCTCACTACTTCCCCATGTTGGGATTCCTCTTTCTTTTTTGGCTGAGGTGACGTCTTTTCCTTTTCTTGTTGTGAGTAATGCAGTGTTATCTTGTTCCTCATCTGCTGCTCCTGTTTTCTGGAGTCAGTTTGGAGTATTTTTTAAGTTAATACATCATTTACCTCATGCTTTTGGGCATAAGCAAATGTCTGATATATGGATCATGAAATGGCCTGCTCTTTGTTATGCCAGTCTGATGTACGATTACCCTTGGCAGGCTATCCCAATAGTAAGGAGTACTGCCACAGAGAGAAGTAGGACATGTACTGTTGTAGTAAAATTTTAGACAGCTGTACTTTGTGTTAGGACTTTTTCTCGATAGCAGCAACACCAAACTCCTCTACTGCAAGCAAAGAGGGAAGCATATGATTTTTGGCAGCAAGTGCTCCTTACCTACTATAATTTCAACTACTGTGTATGATTACCTTGGACATCAGTTGAAGTCTAAAGTCTTCTTCTTTCGGCTGCTCCCGTTAGGGGTCGCCACAGCAGATCAACTGTTTCTATTTCTTCCTGTCCTCTGCATCTTGCTCTGTCACACCAACCACCTGCATGTTCTCTCTCACCACATCCATGAACCTCATCTTAGGCCTCCCTGATGTTCATCGTGCATACAGCTGCAGTCATAACAGATGGGTTCTCCTGCCGTCAGGCGGGTCCTCGGTCGGCCGAATTCCAAAGTCTAGGTCCGGCGTCGGTTGTCGTTGCTTTCTTTCCTGACGTCAGTGCGACAGGGGTATATAAGACACAGCCGACGCCATTTTCTTCAGTCTTTTTTGCCGCGTGGTGCCCGAAGCAGAAGCAGTTCGCAAGTGCCGGTCGGCCAGCTCCTGAAATTATGAAAATTTGGAAACCGAAGTCTTCTTTAAAGCTAAGTACCCCGTTGGAGAAACTTTTCTTGCGTCAGACCGATGTCAGAAAAAGTTAACAATTGTATTTCTTGTGGGAAGCAAATACCGCATAAGGATTTCCATTCCCTCTGTATACCTTGTTTAGGCCCAGACCACGATGTCTCGGACTGTCGCTTTTGTGCTACTTTCAATAAACGCAGTATTAAGCGTCGGGCGGAGTTCGCCCAGCACTTTTTTGGTAAAGCTTTTGATTATAAAATGTCGTTGGAGACTCCGACTACCGTTTTGTCCAAAAAACGCAAGGACAAAGACCGACACGCGAGGTCCGCGGTCTCCACCGACACCACGCCAAAACCGGCTACACGTGGTCCGGTTCTCAGCGAGGTGCCTACGCAGCCCCTGACTACCGACGACACTTCTCTGGCGGTGTCTTCTGTAACCGAGACCGCAGGTGCCTCGGCCCATACCCAGACTACAGCTACCGAAGCCACTGTGAGTGTTGAGCCTTCCTAATGTGGACAGGTCCACTTCCACCCATGGTGTCTTTAGACCCTCATCTTCCTTTTCCATAAAGGCCTGTACCAAATCCAAATCAGCCATGCATCCCAAGAGGCCTGTTGCACAGGGCCCATCTCCAGGCCCCATGCCTAAAAAGCAGATGCTAAAAATGGCTGAGGATTTAATTACTCTTATCAAGGGTTCCCAACCCCCTCCGGACAAGAGACCCAGAGTGGAGGAAGATTCTCCCTCTTCTGACCAGGGCTCCATTATTTCAGAACATTCTGATGAAGAGGAACACTCGTACTCCCCTTTTGAAGATTCTGATGAAGAGCAGTCCATTCCTTCTGTATCTCCCCCAGAGGATTTTTCTTTTGGGGAAACCTTGCATACCTTGAGGGAACACTTCCATTGGGAAGGCCAAGACTTTTCTGATTCCAAGAAAAGACTTAGGGAATTTATTTTGCTACCTCAGCACAGACCTCTGGTGATACCTCCTGTCTTGGACATACTTGATGATGTTTACTCGGAGGCTTGCCTTAATCCAGATTCCCTGCCTCCTGCCCCAGTCAAGCCTGATAGGTACTACAGAGTTACTAACTCTCACCAATTTCTTTACAAAAGCCATAATGCTGACCCTGAAACCATTTCTCAAGGCCCCAAGAGAATGAAGGCCTCTACTGCTAAGAATCCACTACCTTCCGAAAGAAAGTCTAGATCCTTAGAAAGGTGGGGAAAAAAGGTGTATATACCTCGGCCACCCTAGCCATGAGGGCCTTAAATTGTCAGTTCCATATGCTTAAATATCAGCAGTTTCTGTTATCACAATTAAGGAATAAAATGTCACAACCTGAACAACCAGATTTGAAGAAGTTGCAGGATATGATGCATAGTGCAGAACAAGTGGGTAAACACACCTTACAATGTGGCTATGATGCTCTAGAGGCCTCAAGTAGAGCTGCTGTTACAGGATCAGTCATTTGTAGACATGCCTGGCTTAGGGAACAAACCTTGCCTGATCATGTTAAAGCTAAACTACTAGATGCTCCTTTACAAAAGGATGTATTATTTGGTACTAATGCTGAGGAGATAGTACGGAAAATGGAAGAAAAAGCTAAATCTATGCAAACTGTCAAAGCTTTTCTACAGGTTCAACCACCATGTTTTAGCAGAAATTGGCCTTCAAAAAAACTGGTTCTTTCCAGCCACGGACAAGCCCAAAGAGGTAGATTCAGGCGCACAAGGGGCAGAGGACAATCTCAAGGATCATATAGAGGCAGACAATGGCAAACTCCAGCACCAAGAGGTGGCAAAGACAGTGCACAACAATACAGGAAACAAACCCAATGACTTTCCCCTTTTCATGCCAAGCAAGTCTCAGCTGGCAGCACCCTTGGGAGGAAAGCTGGCATTATTTACAAGAAATTGGCAGATTATCACAACAGACAAATGGATCCTGGACATTAAACAGAGGCTACAGATTTCATTTTCACACACTTCCAAAAATGAGAGGCATGCCGAACCTGCCACACAATCAAAGGGCAGAGGCTCAAATACAAATTTCAAAGCTCATGGACATGAAAGCTATTCAGGAGGTACCTACTCACGAACAAGGTCAAGGTTTTTATTCCAGACTATTCCTGGTACCAAGGAAAGGAACCGACTGGAGACCCATTTTGGACTTATCCATCCTAAACACATTTCTACTCGTACCAAAATTCAAGATGTTCACCTTACAGCAGCTTCTTCCCATGCTGGGCAAGGAGTCTTGGCTGGTAACATTGGACCTCAAGGAGGCATACCTGCATGTCCCAATCAGACAAAGCTGCAGAAGATACCTCCGATTTCTTGCAGGTTCAATCCACTATCAATTCTCTGCATTGCCCTTTGGCTTATCTACTGCGCCCAGAGTATTCACGAAATGCCTGGCATCAGTAATTGCCTACTGAAGACGTCAAGGGATACAAATTTACCCTTATTTGGATGATTGCCTGATCCAAGCGGACAGCAAACACATACTTCTGGAACATCTGGCTTATGTAACACGGTTATTGAATTCTCTGGGATACACAGTCAACAAAGAGAAATCCAGGCTAACACCATCTCAGAAAATAACTTTCCTGGGTCCCAGATGGCCTATCTTACGCCAGAAAAACAGGGGCAACTAACTCAGTACTTCAAAATACTAGCAAATTGTACCAGGCTAACTGCAAGGTAAATCCTGCAGGCTCTGGGCTTCATGGCATCTTGCATTCTTCTAATCCCATGTGCAAAGCTGCATATGAGGAAAATTCAATGGTACCTAAAAAAACCTATGGTCTCAACACAGCCACAGTTTGGAAACAATAATACCAATAATCCCATGTTTGCAAAAGGAATTTCTATGGTGGGCCCAAGCATGCCAAACACAGGTCTACCATTCTGCAAGCCTGAAGCAAATCAAGTCATCACAACAGACGCCTCAGACTACGCCTGGGGGGCACACATGACAGATAGGTGCATTCAGGGCAAATGGTCCCAAAAGGAAAAGCACCTTCACATCAATCAAAAGGAAATGCTAGCGGTGATAAATGCAATTACAACTTTCAAGGGCCTCCTGCATCCAGGGCAATTATTGATAAGAACAGACAACACCACAGTAATGTGCTACATAAACAAACAAGGAGGAACACATTCATACCCCCTGTGCAGGCAAGCCATGTCACTTTGGAACTTGGCTCTGGAATGGCAAATCGAACTTCAAGCACAGTACCTGCCAGGATTGGAAAACACGCTGGCAGACAATCTAAGCAGAAGTATGACAGACCGACACAAATGGAAGTTGCATCCTCAGGTGTTTACAAAGATAATCCAAGCGTGGGGAAGGCCAGACATAGATCTCTTTGCCTCCCACAGGAATCATCAATTGACAAAGTTCTGCTCAAGGACCTTCCATCCAAAGGCCTGGAGAGTGGACGCCCTTTCTTTCAGTTGGGCAGCACGGACAGTTTACGCCTTCCCACCTTTGCCTCTTCTGCCCAAGGTGCTCTTGAAAGCAAGAGCAGACAGACCGAAGATGATACTGATTGCTCCAGACTGGCCAAGACAACACTGGTACCCACTCCTGAGGAGCCTAACACATACTCCTCCCTGGACCCTACCTCTAATGCCTCTTGTACTGACTCAGCACAGCTACAAAACTCTTCACAGTCAGCTGAAAACACTCAATCAGGCTGCATGGAAAATTCCTTAACACCACAACAGACCCTACTCTTCAAAGAGGTGCAGGATGTCATTTTGGAGGCCAGAAGGCCATCTACTAGAAAGGCTTACTCTGCAAAATGGAAACGGTTTTGCGCTTGGAATGAGAAAAAAGGCCAGGATCCTAGAAAACTGAATTTGCCTCAGATATTACAGTATCTAGCTGAGCTGTTGAACAATGGACTTTCATTTTCCTCCATCAAAATTCATGCCTCAGCCATTTCTGCAGAATACAACACTGATCCACCCTTATTCTCTCACCCACTCTTAAGACAGTTCCTCAGAGGGGCTAAGAATATAAGACCTCCAAGGAAACAACCAATACCAGCCTGGGATCTTAATTACATTCTAGAAAAATTAACATTGCCTCCCTTTGAACCAGCTGCCTCAACAGATTTGCAATATTTGTCCTGGAAAACAGATTTCCTTCTGGTCATTACCTCAGTTCGTAGGGTTTCGGAACTACAAGCCCTCATGGCTGTGCAGCCCTTTCTCATCTTCCATCAGGACAGGGTTTCCCTACGAACCAACCCGTCATTTATGCCTAAGGTAGTATCCAGGGTAGCTTTAAATCAGGCCATACACTTACCTACCTTTTACCCCAGTCCTCAAAACAAAGGGGAAAGGCTGCTACATTCCTTAGACATCCATAGACAGCTACGTTACTATTTGGACAGAACAAAGCCTTTCAGGAAATCAGAACAACTCTGTGTCCTATGCTGTAGGAGCTCAAGGGAAGCCAATTTCCAAACAGACAATTTCGAAATGGTTAGGCCACTGCATACGGTTTTGTTACTCCTTTCATGGTAAATCTGTACCTGCAGGCATCAGATCCCACTCCACAAGGGCCACAGCTACCTCTGCAGCCTTCCTCAGAGGAGTCCCTACCAAAGATATTTTGGAGGCAGCCACTTGGAGTTCTGTGCATACCTTCACTAAACACTACCACCTACCTTTATACTCCAAAACTAGAGCAGGCTTTGCTACTGCTGTGTTGCAGGGCATTCTGGCTCCTCCCAGTTCCACCTAGTGCCTACCACCCTGTGCATAGCTTTGGGATTCTACCCATCTGTTATGACTGCAGCTGTATGCACGATGAACATAGTACAGTTTTGTACCTACCATAAATGTAGATGTTCGAGTGCTAATACAGCTGCAGTCCAGGTTTCCCTCCCTCCTTCCCCTCTGGCTACAGACCTAGTGGCTAACTCCTCATTTTACAACTTGATTGGGTTGTCCTTCTATGGTGTATTTGCTTGCAACTACTGGTTTTTGATTATATTGTAATGCATGATTATATATTATATATATTATATATATATATATATATATATATATATATATATATATATATATATATATTCCCTTCCTTCTGGTGGCACCTGACATCTGGGGCAAGAAAGACTGAAGAAAATGGCGTCGGCTGTGTCTTATATACCCCTGTCGCACTGACGTCAGGAAAGAAAGCGACGACAACCGACGCCGGACCTAGACTTTGGAATTCGGCCGACCGAGGACCCACCTGACGGCAGGAGAACCCATCTGTTATGACTGCAGCTGTATTAGCACTCGAACATCTACATTTGTGGTAGGTACAAAATTGTACTTTTTCCTTTTACCTGGCAGTTTCATCCTTAGCATCTTTTTCCCAATATACTCTGCATCCCTCCTCAGCACATGTCCAAACCAATGTAATCTTGCCTCTCTGGCTTTGTCTCCAAACCTTCCAACCTGGGCTGAGCCTCTAATATACTTATTCCTAATCCTGTCCATCCTCGTCACACCGGGTGCAAATCTTAACATCTTCATCTCTGCCACGTCAAGCTCTGACTCCTGCCTTTTTGTCAATGCCACTGTCTCCAACCCATGTAACATAGCTGGTCTCACTACCCTCTTGTAAACCTTCCCTTTCACTCTTACTGGTACTCGTCTGTCACAAATCACTCCTGACACTCTTCTCCACCCACTCCATCCTGCCTGTATGCTCTTCTTCACCTCTCTTCCACGCTCACCATTTCTCTGAACTGTTGATCCCAAGTACTTAAACTCATCCACCTTCACTACCTCTACTCCCTGCATCTTCACCATTCCTCTGTCCTCCCTGTCATTCACACACATATATTCTGTCTTAGTCCTGCTGGCCTTCATTCCTCTTCTCTCTAGAGCATATCTCCAGCTCTCCAGGTTCTCCTCCACCTGTTCCCTACTCTCACTACCGATCACAATGTCATCTGCAAACATCATAGTCCGCAGGGACTCCTGTCTGATCTCGTTTGTCAACCTGTCCATCACCATTGCAAATAAGAAAGGGCTCAGAGCTGATCCTTGATGTAATCCCACCTCCACCTTAAACGCATCCATCACTCCCACCGCAGACCTTACCGCTGTCACACTACCCTCGTACATACCCTGTACCACTCTTACATACTTCTGACACTCCTGACTTCCTCATACAATACCACAACTCCTCTCTAGGCAGCCTGTCATATGCTTTCTCTAAATCCACAAAGATACAATGCAACTCCTTCTGACCTTCTCTGTACTTCTCACCTTCTCTGTACTTCTCCATCAACACTCTCAGAGCAAACATTGCATCTGTAGTGCTCTTTCCTGGCATGAAACCATACTGCTGATCACTAATCATCACCTCCCTTCGTAACCTAGTTTCCACTACTCTTTCCCATAACTTCATGCTGTGACTGATCAGTTTAATCCCTCTGTAGTTACTAGAGCTCTGCACATTGCCCTTATTCTTAAAAATCGGTACCAAAACACTTTTTCTCCATTCCTCAGGCATCCTCTCACTTTCAAAGATTTCATTAAACAATCTAATTAAAAACTCCACTGCCATTTCAAATAAACACCTCCATGCTTCCACAGGTATGTCATCTGGACCAACAGCTTTCCGTTCTTCATCCTCTTCGTAGCTATCCTTACTTCGTCCTTGCTAATCCACTGCACTTCATGATTCACTATCCGCACATCATGCAACCTTCTCTCCCTCTCATTCTCTTCATTCATCAACCCCTCAAATTACTCTTTCCATCTGCTCAACACACTCTCCTCGCTTGTGAGTACATTTCCCTCATTATCCTTTATCACCCTTACCTGCTGCACATCTTTACTAGCTCGGTCCCTCTGTCTAGCCAATCGGTACAGGTCCTTTTCTCTCTCCGTAGTGTCCAACCTTTTATACAACTCTTCATACGCCTTATCCTTGGCCTTCGCCACCTCTCTCTTTGCCATGCACCTCATCTCCTTATACTCTTGTCTACTTTCTTCATCTCTTTGACAGTCCCACTTCTTCTTCGCCAACCTCTTTCTCTGTATACTCTCCTGTACTTCTTCATTCTACCACCAGGTCTCCTTGTCCTCCTTCCTCTTTCC
Organism: Protopterus annectens; assembly: GCF_019279795.1. Taxonomy (NCBI): domain Eukaryota; kingdom Metazoa; phylum Chordata; order Ceratodontiformes; family Protopteridae; genus Protopterus; species Protopterus annectens. Next base: position 852,623,608 of record NC_056739.1, on the reverse strand, counting down.
AGATGTCACACCAAGCAACTTTCTAGCCATCTCTTTTACTAGCTCTGCTATAGTTACCCAGCTATTTGGTAACTCTTCACTGCCACCCAGTGACTGTCTTAACTCTTCCCTGAACATCACCTCACAATTACCCTTTTTCACTTTCCACCATTTGATCCTTGTTGCTGCCTTCACACTCATCCTCCTCTTCTTGATCACCAATGTCATCCTACAAACCACCATCCTATGCTGCCTAACTACACTTTCCCCTGCCACCGGTATCAGCTTTTATTAGTATGCGTATGTATTTGAGCTGTGTACCTTTAGCGGGTCTCAAGTTGACATGCAGAGCACTGCTTGAGTGTCAGGCTAGTGGTCACCATGGCTTCCGATTACTGCGTTTTGGGACTGTGCAGCTTGGCAGCGGTGGACTGAGGGGTTTAATTATGCATGGCTAAGAGTTTGGGGTTGTGACTGTGTATTTTCTTGCGAGTTCCACTATCTAAGCATAAAAATGGGACAACAGGAAAGAGGCTGAATTTCATTTAATTAAATGGAGATGTGGAAAGATTCACGTTTTGAGTTTTTTGTGATAAATGCAGTCATCGTATTTGTAGATTTTAGAGTTTTACTTATGACAGGGTGTCACAAAAAGAATTGGGGCAATGTACTGGTCCTCCAGTCCCCCTTAAGTCTGCTTTTATTATTCTTGGGATATTACAACTTTGCTATATTGTCTGTTTTTCATCATTTTGCTTGTTAGCCAGATTACCCCCCCCACACACACACACACACACACACACACTCTTTTGTTTTCAGGACATAAGATTCCCATCAGGGATAGTGCCTGGAGAAACCCACTGCACATGTAGTGGTGACCATCTGTCTTGTTAACTGTATTTGCTCAAGTGGTGTCTCCCATTGCAATGTTTCTGTTTCTAATACAGAATACACGGACAGTTGCGTAGCATTGCTGATAGTTGTCTCTCTAGATTATGTACAGGGGGTGTTGCTTTGGGATTACATCATTAGCAAGTAAAGTGTATTCCGTTAGCAGTGTGTCCCATATTACAACATTTGGCTGTTGATAACAGACTTTGCCCGAAGATGGTTTGCTTAATCCACCTGGCCTTTCTGTATGCTTGCCCCATGGATGGTACTTCAGTTAATGTTAAAAAAGCAATTGTACTCTGTGGTTGATTTCCTACACTGACCATCTAGATTCCCTCCTGACCACCTACTTGATACACCCCCCCCTACAGAAATGAGAATTCTGTTGCTCCCATTCTTTCCCCTTTGGGCCTGAGCTGGGTTCCAGGAGTGGTGCTGTCATCTTGGAGTCCTTTGCTCCTTCCTAGAATTATTTTGTGTCTCTCTGAAATCACTGTCCTGCCGATGGCCCCACCACTTGTTTTTCTGAGAAGCAAACACCATTCAGGTGCATTCCCATAATTTTCATTTTGTATCTTTTTGATCCATTCCTCAGCTAGAGTAGTTATTTGGCCCAGTTGTATAATTTTAACCAGTAGCCTTGTATGTTAATTCAACATTTTTTTAGTAGTTCCACCACTGTCACTGTACATTCATAGGTGTGTACTAGGCTAATGGCCCTGGAGTCTTTACAAGCCTAGCTGATAGAAATGCCCTGGCATAGTGCCCCCCAACGTTAGTTCCAAGTGTCTCTATCAAGTAGAGCCACTGCAGTGATCCCCAGGGTGAACTATTTCCCATCCACTTACCAAGATCTCTCTTGAAGAGGCCACTGAGATGCTCTGCTTGACATGTATGGGAAGTCTATTCCAGAGCATGGGCAGTCTACGGGTTATGAACCTATCCCTCCAGCATGTTCTGTTGATTGTGGTAATGAGGTTGAGGTCTCTGGAGCGTGTGGTGTGGAGGGATTGGGATTTCTTTAGATGTAGCATTTCTAATAGAGCTGGGTCAGATATGGCTTTGTAAGTCAAACGGAGATCGGCGTTTAGTAGACGATATGAGACAGAATAGCTGGAGTTTTTTTGAGTCTGTCTATGTCAGACATGTGTTTAAGGCCTAGGATCCTCTTTGTGAGGTACTTTTGTGGCCTTTCCAGCTGTTGCATGTGTCTAGTGAGGTACACGCCAAATGGGGCATTATACTCTGATTGGCCTAATGAGGGAAGAGTAGAGAGAGATGATGACCTCTTTCTTCCTGGATGCAAAACCCTAGGTAATGAGATGTTCCACGTAGAAGGACTTTCTGACCATAGTGGCAATGTGGTGGTCGAAAGAGAGGTTGCTGTCAACCTGTGTCCCCAGATCTCTTATAACACCTTTCGTGTTCAGTAGGCTCCCATCGATGTGGTAATTAGTGGGAACTGAGTTTTTCCCAAAGGGGATGACGACACATTTTTTTGGCACTAAGCTTAAGGCCATGGTTTCAACATCGGTCATTGGTATTAGTGAGGCTTTTCTGTAGGGTGTCTACATCACTTGGGGAGTTAATGGCTCCCAGCTTGCAGTCATCTGGGAACTTGGTCAGCCAGAGACCCTCCATGTTGACCTGGACTTCTGAGAAGTAGATGCCAAACAGGAGAGGACCCAGGACTGATCCCTGTAGGACTTCACTCGTGACTGGTCGGTAGTCGGACTTGGAGTTGGCTACTTTCACACTGTGTGTTCTAATCTGTGATCCAATTTGCAACACACCTAGTGATATATAGGGGTTGATGCCTAGTTTGGTGAGTTTTTCAATAATTCCTGAGTGGGGAATGGTATCAAAGGCCTTGGCCAAATCGTGGTAGGCTGTATGGACTGGCTTGCCCTCGTCCACAGCTCTGATGACTGACTCAAAGAAGTTAACCAGGTTGAGCAGGCATGATCTTCCTTTCACAAAACTAAATTGCGTGGGATCTAGAGTTTGGAGATTCCCTATTTCCTTGTTAATTAGGTCCATGATAATGAGCTCAATAGCCTTACATATCAGACTCGTGAGGTTAATGGGGTGATAATTCCCAGGGTCTGTAGTTGCTCCCCCTTTATTGAGAGGGATGACTGTAGCAGTGCACCATTCAGTAGGGACAAAGCCTGAGGTGAGGCTGTGATTGAATAGGGCAAACTTTGTAGTTCATGTAGAATACATCCAGGGATATTGTCAAGTCCCATGGAAGCTATATTCTTGGCCTTGGACAATGCAGCTTTAACCTGTGCTGCAGTAATGCTGGGTGCCTGGCATTCCTCCAGTATTGTGATTGGTGATTTAAGGGAGAGGGGGTAAAGTTGGCACTGAATTTTTCGGCCAGTATGTTGTCAGTATCTGTTGGCTCAGTATCGGGGCTACCATGGTGCAGTAACTTGGAGCAAACCTGGATATTGCTTTGGATTTTCTTGATGTAACTACAGAAGGCTTTGTGGTTGTTTTTAGTGTATGCCACACTTAAGATATCCAAAAATAAACTTAATATTCCAGTGAGCCTCACCCTGCAGGGCAGTATAAACAATGATGCACATAATTAGGTGTGCATTCATATTGCCGTTTGGGAAATACTGTGTTGCCACACCTTTAAAATTGTTGACTTAAGCATTGAAAGCTGTGGGCCTGGAGGGATAAGTTGGATTCTGTTCTGAGCCGTGTGCCTTACTAGTCTTTCAGTGTTTATGGGCTGCATACTCATTGGCGACTTCATTTTCTCTCCTAGAATATAATAGAATATCCCTGGAAATACATATAGCATTTAACTGGCATTGAAGAGTTTTACTTGTGGCGCATCTCATCTGAAGTATAATGCGCAGGTTACTCTATAAAAGTGGTTGGCTTCTCCTTGGTGCAAGTCAGGATTAAAACCTCCATTCTTTCCCCTTCTACTGTCCTTGATGGAATTCTTTTATTCTCCTTGATCACGTAAATGTCTTAAAACTAAAGCTACTGAAGATTCATTGTAATATTTCCAGATCTCGACTCCAGTCCTCCTCCTAGTTCAGCTTTTGGGCATCTTAAGTGACTGTAAACACACCTTTTAATTTGTTACAGACATGACCAGTGTTTTTCCTTGCTTGAATCTTTGTTATTGATGGAGAAATCATGATCTTTTGTGCACTGCAGTGTCTCAGTAGCTTATGTCTGTCCCAGCTACACCCAAGTTAGTTTCAAACTTTTAGGGACAGCAGACCTGGAGATCAAAGGGGCTGGCCACGGTGGTGCAGTGGTTAGCATTGTCACCTCACAGCAACAGGTTGCCTGGTTTGATCCTTGACTGGGGTGCCTTCTGTGGGGAGTCTGCATGTCCTCCCTGTGGTCGCGTGGGTTTCCTCTGTGTGCTCCGGTTTCCTCCCACATCCCAAAGACATGCTGCAGGTGGATTGGATACTCTAAATTGGCTCTAGGCATGAGTGTGTGCATGTGTATGCCTTCTGTGGAAGGTTGGGCGCCGGGCTGGCAACTCGACCTCGTAAAACTCCACTGCCAATCATGAGCAGACAGGTGATCCGCTTTGGCGACCCCCAACCGGGAAAAGCCGAAAGAAAAATAAGACCAGGAGATCAAAGGAGGTGGGGTGCTCTTATTTTGGTTGAAATAAACATAATATTCTGGTGAGCCTCACCCTGCAGGGCAATATAAACGATGATGCACATAATTAGGTGTGCATTCATATTGCCGTTTGGGAAATATTGTGTTGCCACATCTTTAAAATTGTTGACTGAAGCATTGAAAGATGTGAGATTGGAGGGATAATGCCATTCTACTTTAGACTTCAAACTTAATAGGCTATGCTAGAATAAAATGCTGATCTTGTTCGCTCTTAATCCTTTCTTAGCTTATTAGGAAACCCACCAGGTCATTCCGTGGTTAGAGCAGTGGCTCTTAATAGATGCTATTCTTATGTATTTTCTGCATTATTAGCTGTATTTTTCCCAGTGGACTAGACCATTTCCTTATATCAGTCTGGTTCCCTAACAGCTGTAACTCTCTTCCTGTGCATGTGAATGTTAGCGTCCTCCCTGAAAGGATAGAAACAGCTCTTCTCTTAGACACCATTGACTGGAGCCTTCTATTCAATTAAAGACCATTTTTTTGCTTTGAATAACTTATTAGCCCTGTTAAGGTTATTTCAGGCGTGATTATTCCATAGTAGAATGAGATTGTCAGAAACCAAAAGGATCACTGGCTAGCATTTGGTACCAAGGGACCACTCTTAGGGAGAGGGACCACACTTGGTGTGAGTGATCGCATGACCCTTTTTGCCGCTAGAATTACTTGCCACTTTGGTGGCAGTTTAGAATTATTGCAGGTACTGCCAGACTAGATTACATGAGAAAGAACAATTGTAAACAGTTTAGGAAATCTGTTATGTAGTCATATTTCTAGTACTATGTCACAGGAATGCCAGCTCCCCAATAGATTTTTGAAAATCTCTTGGAGGACCATATCTCTACCAGTGTTCTTCCATGCCCTCCTCCTGTACCTCTAATCTTTCTCATCCTTACTTTTGTAGCCATCATTCAACTTTAAGGGAGTGTCATTTAAAACTGTAAACTCTATTAGAAAGAGGGAATTTCTGTTTTCCATCTCTGCTTTTCCTAAAATGGTTTCTGCTGTCATAACTAAGCTTCTTTCTGTTAACTCCCTTTCAGCTGGAATGATCAGTTCCTGTTTTATATTTGCAGTTACTTTTCCTCTCCCTAAAGTTGACTTTCTCTAGTCACCATGAATTCTCTTTTGCAACCCTTTGCACAGTCACAGAAGTGTTCAGAGTAATTTTATACTCAAAATTCTTGATTTGTAGACAAGTAAGGAATGTTGGCTACTGCACATTTTTTTTAAATAAAGGGTTCAGCATGCTTATAGTTGCAGTGTTATGGACTACCTTGCAGTAACATGGGTAGGGAGCAGTTGAGGCTTTTGAACCTGTGAACCATTCTGTTCTAGTTGGCAAACAGTCTGGGATTTGGAGTTAGTGTGGTGAAATGGTTTTAGTTACCTACATTATCATAATATTTCAGATCATGCCAGAGTTCTCCGTTTCAAAAGCAAGTACTGGTAAATCTAGTGTTCCCTGAGACTTGTCCTTTTTCTCCTTTCTCTAACCTTACCAGTGGCTTACCAAAGATTAATAAAACTGTGCAGATGATCTCCATGTTTTGAAGCATAGTAAAACATTAATCTAATGCAGACCTTTTGTCTCTCTCTCTCTGGCATTGGCTTTAATATACTTTCCATCCCCTGCTCTGCCTGCCAATGATTAGCTCTTCCAGGATCGATTGGCTTATAAGTGTCCATCATAACTGTGTGAAGAGCTTCTCATTAAACTAGCAAGGTTTTGACCTCACACTTGTCAGATGAACTGGACCATGCAAGGTGTGCTGCCAGCAATCACCTCAAGCAGTGCATCTCTGAATATCCACACAGACTGTAACCCTCTTTCATAAGTCTGGATCATTTGTTCACCTAACCAGTTCTTGAATCTTCCATTTTAGACTAAGTGGTTGGACTCTGAAGAGCCTTCTCCCTACATCTCTTTTGGGCCATGCAGATCTCACCAGCAAGATTTGGTAATTCCTTGGTTCATCCTGTGCCATTTGGACCCAAAAGTTCAATGCAGGCATTAGTAAGCATCACCATTTAATTTCTGTTAAGACTTTTCTCAAAGGAGCATTGGCTTGCAAAATGCAGTTTTGATACCAGTAACAAGCCCTATTCATTCTTACAATCCCCTGTCACCTCCATCATGCACATTCTCTACTGGCAGTGCCTTGTTACCTGTTATCCAGTCTCGCCTGTTGTGCTGTCATTACCTCATGAATTAAGGTCACTGGAAGGAGAGTTTCAGAGGCTTTTCATTCCATAGTTTTCTTTGGAAGGTCTCAAGATCGAGGTCCTCATCTCCAAGTGGCCTTTCCCCTTGGTTCGTGAATCCATTACAGACTTGTCTCTTGCTCATTTTCTTTTCCTCATGAATGCCAAAATTCATATGGCAAGATAAAAGAAAGGCATGCCCCCCAAGTCTTTAAGTAGAAGAAAATCGTTGCTGAGCATCCTGGTCAGACATTGATGTAATCTCTGATACCGTGTGTCCCCCAGAAACAGCACCACTTTTCCACCTTACAGCATAAGTAGTCAAAGATTTGGATTTGGTTGGCGATGTGGTTGTTTTCTCTCCTCTTTCACCTTTGAAGCATGGTCTTTAAATTATTTGTTCTGGACATTTCTAGTGGGTCAGGATCTGGAAAAGTTGACAGACCTCCATGAATCTTGAGTCAGAGACTCTGGAACAGAACTTTACTACAGCATCTCGGGTAGGTTTCCATGTAATCTGTTGTAATATTTTTTCTTTTCTTGGTGCTCTACTTGGGATAACCAGTTCAAGAATTTGTCTCTGTAATATGAAGTGGATCAGGCTTTCCTCCTTTAAGGATGAGCTGACACAGGCTGTCCTACTTGCCGTCTTCTGTCTGTGTCTGGTTTGTCCCACTCTGGCCTTTACTGACTCCATTCAGCACATCATTTTTGTATGGCCCTGAATGTAAAACCATTTATGGTCTCCTGCTAATGCTGCTGAAGGAAACTTTGATAATGATGGACATGGATACCTTTTAGCATGTCAATATTTAGGGGGTCACGCAAGAAATTCATGTGGTTTGTTTTGTTGGGCATTACTTGTCTTACAGTTTATTGCCACATGGGCATTCCACAGTGCCGGGTGTCGTTAACAAACTTTTGTGACTGAAGCCCTGCAAAAGGAGAATTTTTCTTTTGCAGTTGGTACAGGATGATCTGACAGGATCATACAAGACCTATTTTCAGCAAATGGGGGAAGAAAAGCTCCAAAAGTGTATACAGTTTTTAGTTTAAGATTTCTGAAACTTAGTATAACCATAAAAGAAAGAAATGTACATACAAGGTTTTTTAATGTATACATGGAAATATGATTAATGAATGCACATACATAGTTTGAGAGTTGTTAATTCATAAATGCAGTTATATGGAGAGAGAAGGAAGCTAATGAAAACAAGAGAAGTGGGACTGGAGAAGAGTATTTGGAGATAGAAAAATGTTTTGGATACAGATTTTGGAGGAGCAAGGAAGATTTTATAGGGCAAGAGGAATAGCGCATAGTAGTTGTAATTGAATAGAATAGAATAATTTTAAGTAATTTTTGTGGAAATGTTAAATTTATGGTTAAAAGTAAGAACATTTTGACTAATAGTTAATTCCAGAAACTGTAAAGAAATATAGAATTTATTATGAGACTGAGGAAAAAGAAAAAAAAGTCTTCCAATAACCTGCTCTAGAGGTGCAGTTGCACAGCCAGGGGTTGTATCGAAAGTCTTTTAGTTTATATCTGTAAAGCAGTTATAGAATAGTATTAATTGTGAAGTTTATGGAATTCTACTTCTTGGAAAGGGGGATATTGAGTCATCATTGAAGGAGTTATTTGATTTCTTAATTACTAGTAAGTTTGTCTAAGCAGAGCAGTGGAGAAGAGTACCTTTGTAGGGTAGAGGTTGGGAGAAAGGCATTTATCAGGGGAGAAGACAATGTGCAAGGTTTAACTTTGTAAAATGGGTAGTTTTAAGAATTCAAGGTAGTGTAATTGTTTGAGGGCTATACAGTGGTGTGTTTACTTTGCCATTTTTGTAGAGAATTTTACAGTTTTATTGTAGCCTTTTCTGTTTTTGAATTCATCCCTCCTGTTCCTGACAAACTCCTCATAAAGTAAGCTTGAAGGGAAGTAGGACATAGCAGTGGTTTTGCAAGGTCATGCAGCAAGAAGGTTAGAGTTTTTTTGTAACCACATTTTGTATGTTAGATGAACAACTCCATTGTAACATTATTGTATCATCTAATAGTTTAGATTTCCATATGTTCCACAAGGGCAGCCACCATTGGATCTGTTATCCACACTTGCACGTGATTTCGCAATCGACCTGTGCCTGAGGATTTCAAATGTAATATTCTAGTTTCACCTATGGACAAAGGCTTGCTGTTTAGCTGTCAGGCAGTCAGTCTGTTTAAGACACTCCTGGACCAAGATAGAACCATGAAAGACTTGGCGGATCCTTCTCTCTTCAGTTACTAGATGCAGTAGGAACTACCCAGCCAAGTCAGCATCTTTCATTAGAAGAGACCTTTGGGCAGTTCAGTAACGGAGGAAAACCCCTAGAAAAAAATGCTCTGAAAAACCACAAAGGGAACGTCCAGCTGGGTGCCCCCCCCCCCCCCCCCATTTGTGACAAAAGTCTTTGACTACCTCTGCAGCATCCCTCCCACTACCACGTTTTTCCCCAAAGACTTTCTCTGTCCCTGGCCAAGTGGGAAAATATTACCACAGGCAAATGGGTCCTCTCCAATAAGGATGGCTACACCATGTCTTGTGAAAACATTCCCCCTCTGAAAGGCTTGCCTCCACCTCCTCAAAAAACAGATTTCCCTTAGGATCCCATATAAACTACAAAAAAATCACACATGGTCCCTACACATGACTTTGTGTATAGTTTTAATTCCAGGAACATTAAGAAAATTGCATGCCTTCTTTCCAATAGAAAAGGTTATCAGTCCATTCAGTTACTTCCAAAGCCTCTCTACCACAGCCTCTTGCACAGGAGGGAGATTGTAAGGATTTTGGGAGTTATGGCACCTACAAATCCTGTGCTTCCCCTGGTCAGGTGTCACATGAGGAAAATCCATTGGAATCTGAAATCTGTGTGGTCCCAGCATTGCCAATCCATAGACACTCTGATCCCTCTCGATTGTCTAAAGAAAGAGCTAACTTGGTGGAAGGGATGGGTCATCCTCAAACCAAGGTTACTTCTGTCCCCTCCTCTTCCTCTTCAAAAGATTCACACGGATGCTTCTGACAAGGCATGGGGGTATGGACAGGATCGTACTCAATCCATGAGAAATATCCAACTCACTTCCTGTAGGAACACATCATCTTAAAAGAAATGAGGGCTGTTCAATCTTTAAAAATCAAGTTGAGTGCCTTAAAACGCCTTCAGAGAACATGCCACCATAAAGCTGTGGATCAAAAGCCCTTTTACCAATCCATTGATCTAAATTTATTGTAAATGACTTAATTGATTTAATTTCCTTATTCTTAACAGAGTATTATTCCACCATAGGGAAGCCTGCCAATCAAAAACATTATGCCTCCCTGGCAAAAAGCCCATTTGCCCACCAACAAAATAATTATTCTTAATATTCAAGTGATGAGATATGTTATGTATTCCCACATCTCCAAAGCCACTATCACTTGTATAATTCATAATAAGGTCACTTCTAAACAATCTATATCTAATAGTAAGTAATAACCGTCTTCTCAGTCTATGTTGATAATTCACCCTAGGCATCCTTTTCGTAAAATACCATTGAATTATTTCAAGCACATCTGACTGCTGCCATACGTACAAATACGTTCACAATACTCCATTATTGGTCTAATGATAGTTTTATAAATGGGAAGCAATACTGCACTGTCTCTACTAACTATACTTCTGAACATATTCTTCAGTTCACAATAACACCTTCTAACAATATCCATCAAATGAGGTTTTAAACTTAAGGGTCATCTATTTTAACATCCAGATCTTTAGCAACAGTAACCTCTTCGATTCTAGCATTATTCAGAGCATAAGGATATTTAAGGTTCTTATCACCAAAGTGCATAACACAAGTTTTACTTCCATTAAATTTCATCTCATTCTCAGATGGCTATGTAAATAGTTTATCCAAATATAGCTGAAGAGAAAATTGCTCGTATAAACCAGACATAACAGATGCCACTTTCACATCATCTGCATATTTACTCATCCATAAGCTACAATCATCTGGAAAACTGGCTATAAAAATCTCAAACAAAATCGGGCCCAGAACTGAGCTCTGGAGAACCCTGGTAGTGATTTCCTTTTCACCAGAAAAGATATTACCCATCTTTACACTACATCTCCTCCCTAACAAACAGTTACTAATCTACCTAACAACAAATACATTAACATTATTTTCTCCAATAGAGAGATAATTCTAGAATGAGGCAAGGTGTCAAATGTTTTGGACATGTCCAAATATAAAACATCTGCACAAAACTCTCCACAACTGACCACAGAAAGAAACAAAGTATAGAATCGCAAGGTCTTCCAGCTACAAAACCATGCTGATTAATATCAAAATTCCCACCCAAAATATAATTTATATACCTTGATAAAACCCGTTCATAACATTTGTCAAAAGTACTTGAAGCAAATTGGCCTTTAATTTTCCACTAAACAAAAATCCCTGCCCTCATATATTTGGACAGTATGTGCCATTTTCCAGATACCAGACACGTAACCTGTTTCTAAGGACTGTTGAAACAGAAAACTCAAACAAGGAGAAATTTTTTTTAATAACAGATGACAAAAAGTAGCCATTTATTCCATCAGGGCAGCAGCAGAACTAATTTTGATGTTCTTCAGCCAATCCACAGGTTATAAATAACAAGAGGCAGTCAACATAATTATTGCAAACACTCAAATACTCCAACTTACCCCTCCCCCCAAAAAAAAATTAGACCTAGAACTTTTATTATCAATCATCATACCATCTGTCAGGATTGATTCAACAAGATATTCATTCCTGTTATATGAATTGAAATCTCCATAAAATGTTTTTATTCGACACATTACTCACCAGCCTCTCATAATTATTCTTCACTTATCTAACCATACTTCTTAATTTGTTGCTCATTACCTTATATTTAGTTTGGTTTCCCTTCCTGGCCTTTTTTCAGTCTCTTCCATAAATTCCTAAGGCTCTTCTACAATTTATCCAATGTCACATACCACCAAACTGATTTTTCTCTCCTAGGTTTTATTGGAACCAGTGTGCCATAAACATAAATCAGATCGTACAAGAAACCATAAAACCTTACCTAGCATTTGTCAGTATTCACAAAACCAAGTATATTATACCAATCCCACTTAACTCTCCTGTTATCTTTCCAAAGTCTGCTTTAAAATAAGCATGTCTATGTTCTGACACACTCACATCCCCATTCTGAACCACTCATCGGTCCAAGAAATACTAAAGTGGTCTGAACCTACAATTTCCTCACAAACTTCAAAATCATCTTTAAACTCAGTTTCTAGCCTGTACTACATCCAAAATCTTGCTACCACTTGTAGGAGATGACACCATTTGATTGTATCCCATTCCTGTACTGGACTCCACCAATTTGCCTAACACACCCCTATTAATACCAAGATAATTTATCAAGTTTAATAAAAAAAAAAAAACTCTTCAGATTTTCACACATCTTTGGGAACTGGGACCTGTACTAGTGTTCACAGACAACACTACAGTTATGTGATACATAAACAAGCAGATTGGCACAGGAGACATGGAATTTGGCAACACAGATTAACATTTTACTCACAGCCACATGCATCGCTTCTCAGAACAGATTGCTTAAGTTGCTCCCTGGACCACCATGAGTGGATCTGGGACAGGTGGTCTTCCACAGCATCACGTTTCAATGGGGCACCCCTCAGGTAAACCTCTTTGCTGCACCTAGTGACCATCTGCTCCCCTAGTCTGCACTAGGGACCCCTGCCTCACAGCCTGGAGGACAGATGCCTTCTCTTTCCAGTGGACAGGGAGGTTACTCTGCATTTCCTCCTCCTGCCACTTTTTCCAGAAATACTAGTCGAGGCATAAAACAAAGCACCCAGACTCCTATTACTGACTCCTTTTTGACCAAGGCAACATTGGACCCCCCCTGCTTTTTCACCTATCAAAGGGAAATTACAGGAGAATTCCTCTACAGCTGTACCTTATAACTCGGCAAAAAGGCTTGATGCTCCACTGATATCTTCCATCATTCAGCCTGACTCTGTGAATTATAGGATTTTAATACCTTAGAGAGATCTTTTCTTTGAAAAGGTTGTGCAAGTCTTACAAGAGGCTACGAGACCTACCACTAGAAGATCTTGCAGTACAAAGTGGAAACATTTGACTCTGCAGCACCAGAAAGACAAGATCCATACTTAACACAGGTCCTTACAGTTTCACAACACCTCTGCGAACTTCTTTGATCAGGCCTGGCCTACTCTTCCATAAAAGTTCATTTGTGTGTCATTGCTTGCCTCTCTCGTAGCTTCTCACCTATGGTTAGGCCAGAGGTCAAACTTTTCTTCAGAGGGTTTGCACATCTTAACCCCACCCCCCAAGGAAACCCATTTCTCCACCTTGGGATTTTAATTTTGATGGAAAAACTTCGGTCTCCCTTTGAATGAGCTTCTTAAGCTTCTTTATGTACTTGAAAAAAATCCTGCCTTTGGCCTTCACCTCTGCCAGAAGGATTTTTTTGAGCTTCAAGGTCGCATGGCCATTCCTCCTTTTCTTATTTTTCACAAAGATGAGGTGACTCTAAGGTATAATCATCCTTCATGCCTAAGATAGTGAATGAGCTGTCTCTGAGTGTTCGTGTGCCTACCTTCTTTCCTGCTCTCCAAAACATGGAGGAAAGGATTTTGCATTCTGTAGACAGTCAGACAACTCGGATTTTATCTAGACAAAACTAAATCCTTCAGGAAGACTGACCAGCTTTGCATATCCTTTATGTCCTCTAAGCTGGGCCAGCTAGTCTCAAAACAAACCTTTGAAGTGTGGTTTTCTTTTTGCTACTCATACTGTGGTAAGATTCTACCTTCCTGCCCTAAAGCACATTCCACTAGGCCAGTCACTTCCTCAGGGTCTTTCCAAAAAATAGATTCCTTATCTATTTTTTTGAGGTGGCCACTGAGTCATTGATGCACACCTTTATGAAACAGTACAAAATTAATGCCTTCTCCAGGTCCAGGGCAGCCTTTCTTGGATCAGTCCTGTCCAGACTGCTGAACAATGAATGCTTCTACTCAGTCAACTACCCTTACCTCCTCCTTCAGCTCTGGGAATCGCCCATTTGTCAGGAATACTGCAACAGTGATTTCAGTCAGGACATAGTACAGTTGTGTAAGAATGCATCATAACAACAGATGTCCAGTTGATCACTGTTGCAGTATTCCATCTCACCATCCATCTCCTCTTTTCTATTTCGCTTCCATCTTTAGCTTTCATTTCGCTTTAGTTGCTCTGTCCTTTGCTGTTTTGCATGAGTATGGGGGAGCTTTCTTACCAATTTGAGCTACACCCCTCCTAGCTGACCATACTCCTCTCTTAGTAGTCTTCAGGCCACTGTCTTGGAGATAGCCTCAGGATCAAAGCTCGTACATCCATTTTTATATCACGATGCATATCATCTGACATGCATTGAATGTACGACCTAGGGAAGATAAAGCTTTGGTACCCCGGCCAGACATCAGGTGACAACCCATTTGTCAGGAAAACTACAACAGTGATTAGTAGGACATCTACTGTCAAGGTAACTTCTTACTCCACTGTACTTTCCTCTTGGGTGGTGGTGATTGTTTAGCACTGAGACACAGATGTGACATCAGTGTTAAGAGATTTGCATTCCCAGGGAAGTGAATGAGCTGGCAGACTGAGCTGCTTTGCTATTCCTGTCCTGCATCTGTGCTTGTGGATGTTGTGCCTTTTCTGGATATTGCAGAAGTGGGGAACTTCAGAGATAGAATTTGATCCCTGAGGAAAACTTACTCCTACTCCTGTTGCACTTATTGCAGCAAGGGGAAGATCGAGATAGCAGTAGCTACCTTTGCCATCTTACTGTATAGAAGGCTTGTTCTTCCTGCCCGAGGCCAGCAAACCATCAGCCCTCCACAAAATGGACTTTTAAGCCCATTTGTTCCTGTGTAATGTGGAGTTTCACAGAACTATGGGAGCATTTGCCATGCAGAGAGGCTTTCATTCAGGAAGCAGCTGGGGTTGCTTGTGTCTTCACTGTTTGAGTGGCTTAACTTCCATACTCAGGCTGAAAGGCGCAAGCTACCTAAATTACCATGGAGACCCTTTAGGTGCACACTTCCATGCACTTGCTAATGAGATCTGCCTGTGGACAGTGCCTTGGTGGAATGAAGGCACATCCCATCAAAACTCTGTACAATGCCACCCCTGCTCCAAAGAATTCTGGCAGAATGCATCTTGCTGTGCCTTGTACTTCCATCAGGATGGGAATGCCTATGCTCCTCTCCCACCTCTGTCAGGTGCCCAAGATGCGGGTTGCCCAGGCTGTAGTCTGCTTTATTCTTCTACACCCTTTGAACTGGCAGCAAGAGAGAAAACTTACACATTGCACCTTGTGGCCAACAGTGATGTGGCTTCCGGGTGCTTAAGTCCCTTGTGATAAAAAACTATTCTCTCGTAGCCAAGGATGTTATCCATGGCTGTAGTGACAACTGACCACTCCACAGGGCCTAACTGCTGCTATTGACTGTGTGATTCTGGCCAGGGTATTTGGGCAGAGTCTCCAATGTTGTTTAGAGGTGCTAGGAGTCCCTCCTCTTGGCAGGCCTATTGCCTCAAGAGGAAGTTCTCATTCTGGCCAAATGGTATTCTGTACTAGCCCAGTCCACCTGCTTCATTTAGACCTTTGATATTTCATGGTCCTGGTGAATGTGCCAACTGTCTGCTGTGTGAAGAACAGAATTATGGCAAAGCAGTTACTTAGTGTGATGCCCCTCCACCATCCTTTGGAGAGTTCCCACTCCCCTTCTTGGGACCTGACAGTTCACCATTTGAACTTGCTTGCATGGCCAGGTTAGTGTGCTTCTTGAATAATGCTCTTCTTCATGGATAGTTCCTTAAGTGCCATTTGAAGAAACCATATCTGGCCTTTTAGAATTATCAGGCACCTCGTAAGCCTGATGCATGTTTCTTCCCTTTCCTTCCTAAAGTGATTTCCAATTTATCACTGAACCCAAGTCCATTTATCTTTGTTTAACTTGCTGTGGAGTAAAATGTGGATGAAATGGCCCTTCATACTCTGCATATTCTGCCATCCACTCATGTTACTTGAAGCATGTGCATCACCTTAGTAGGATGAGCAGAAATTCATCATTTTAGTTCCATGTAGGGAAGGTCTGACAACTGCCAGGCTAAATTATTTTTTTCCATCATATGGTTAATAGTCCACTGGTGGATGCTGCAAGGCAGCTTCCAGTGGTTGCTTGATTGAACGTCTGATTCTTGCATCTGTGCCACAAATGTCTGATTCTTGCATTTGTGCCATGACTGTCTTTAGTTCTCACCTTCACTGGGCATTATTGTCTTTACTGTGATTACACAAGTCTACTGGCTTTTAATATTACTTTACGTCAGAATTAACCCTTCTGAAACTTGCCTCTGGTTCTTTATACTCTCTGCTGGGTTAACTGGTTGCATTTCTGTCTGAACATGGATATGTTAAGATAATTTCTTATTTTTAGATGCTGCATTTCTGTTCTGAATATTTTGGTTTGTATGCAAATCTTCTTTAAGTCAGAAATTCCTTCCCATTATTTTGTTTGTGGCCTAGTGGCCCCTCAGTCTGTCCTTGGCTATGAGGTTCTGTTTAAATCGGATAAGCATATTCTTGCATTATTACTTGTTAGCAGTGTAGACATCAAACATTCCATTGTTTCTTGATTTGTAAGAAGATGCTTCCTGAGGGAGGAGAGTGAAAGTCTCAGAGGGTAAGTACAGTTGTGTAGCCTATACTTAACATCTTAATGTACATTAGAAAAGGTGTGCACATATCCCTGAACATGGGCTCTTCCAGCATTGTAACATATTCTAGTTAGTAGAAAGGATGAAGGCAACCAATCTTTTATAGTTAATCTGATATGTTAGGATGGTATATTACGTGCCACTGCCTAATGTAAGGGATGGATTGCAAGTCTTGTAGTGCATTCATCTTTATTTCTTAGTAAGTAACCCAAGCCTTTTCAGTTTTTTATTGATTTTGATGCAGTGCTTCTAATGTTTTAATCTCTAATTTATTTTCAGTTAATATTGCTGTTGTAGTATGTAATACAGATTAATTACTTTTGCTTAATGTGCCTTTCTCTTTGGTACAGAAAAGAGTGCCTGACTGTGACTCGGGCAACTGGAATTTGATTAGCAGCCCTGGTAGTGGAAGCACTAAGCAGGGAGGAGAAGGATCCACTCCATCCTAGTTGGGAGTGTGGAGTTTGTGTCTTCTTACAGATGGACCAAACTGATAAAACTTGTCACACAGGTCAGTCCAGAGGTAAATCAAAATGAACACAGTAATGTTCTTAATTTCGATGGCTTTATTACAAAAAGCTGTAATAAAAGCTCCCTTAATGTTTTGTATTCTTTTGGGGTTCCCCACAATATTATCCCCCTACTGGGACAGATGAATTAATGAGTGGCACTATCTACCCTTTCTCCCTTTTCTCTTTTATACTCTCATACACATCCTTAATCATTTCCGTGGGGTAACCCCTATGAATGACCATTGAAATTAAGAACATCTTGTATAGATATTGGAATATTTTTTCACACTTTAAGGAAACAACCACATTATTTAGTGAGTTACCCCCAGTGGTATTTAGAAGAGGCAAAAGTTTAAAGAATTACTTAGAACATGTGACAATAGATTGACAGGGCTGTAAAAAAATGAGGGACCTACAAGTGTGGTAATTATGGTCAATGTAGAGTCATAATAGAGGGAGACCACATTTGGGTCAATCACATGTACATACAGTTTAGGGCCCACACTAATTGTAATTCTGCAGGTGTTGTTTATGTGGGCCTGTGTCAAAAATGTAAACAATTTTATGTGGGGAAAAGTAAAAGAAAATTTAAAGAACGCGCACCTCCTGGATATTATGGAGGGAGTTCATAGAAACGGCCTAGCTAAACACATTATGGCATTTAGTGACTGTAGTTTTGTTTTTTTTTTTTGTTTTTTTCATTTTAGAAAGTGTTGTGAGGGACCACGGGGGGGGGGGGGTACCGTGGGAAGATATTTTGGGAGAGAGTTATGGTGGCAGATAAGATTGAATGCCACCCCACCTGGATTGAATGAAGGCCTCTCTATATCTAGCATTTTGAAACTTAAATCTTAATAGTGTAGTTTGTGATATGGTTTAAAACATTCTGTGCTTGTTTTAATACAGTTGTGTTACAACTGAAAAATTTTTGAACATAATTTAAGTGTATTGTTTTAAGTGAAGAGTTGTAAATTCATGTATTAGGTTCTTTGACCCATGGGGAGGTATTTAAGGATGGTGATTTGAGATGGTTAGTGATTCTGAAGAAGTTTTATTTAAGAAAGCATTTAATCCTTTGTTATTTTAATAAACTAGTGTTTTATCTGTGGAAGACCCTACTGTGTTCATTTGGATTTAACTCTGGACTGACCTGCTGTGACAAGTTTTATCAGTATAGTCCGTTTGTGTTCTCTTCTTACAAATAGCCAGGGTAGTGCAGTCTCCCTGGTGGAGACAGCAGAAACCATCACTCATGTTGCAGGGAGGAGGGCCAGTGCTGCTTGGGAGGAACATTGTCTCAGGTATGAGGGGAATATCATTCTATCAGCCCATTTCATATCCTCTCCCCAGTGCTTCACCTGGTGTGCACATTGTGTAGACTGGGGAGAGAATGTGTAGACTGGGGAGAGAATGGGGGAAAATGTCACCTGCATCAGTGATTAATCATTTTGGTCAGCTGTCACCTATTGAAGGGACTGAATGACCTAAAAGGCTAGAAATGGGCAAAAGGCGTGCACACAAAATAGCATTTTCTCCTCCAGATCATAATGAAAATAGGTACTGCCCATCTTGCCACCTAGTTTACAAAGCAGCAGGGGAGGGAAAACGCTTCCTACTGCTTGAATTCCATCTTATGGTGAGCTTAATGAGCAGGCTTGAGCTACAAGGATAATGCAAGTGGGGCTTGCCATTTGAGTGTCTGTGTTGTATGTATTCCATTCAGGGATAGTAAGACATGTTTATTTTTGTTTCTAGGCTCCAGTGTTGTAGACTGTAGTACACTTGGACAGTAAAAGGGTGATGACTTATCACAAGAAAAAAGAGACTGTTGTAGGTGACAAGCCTGACCATCTCCTAAGTCTGTCTGTTGCCAACGGTAAGATGGAGGAGTCTGGAAGGCCTATCATACCTGCAAGGGCAGAAACCTTATGGGCTGATGTTGACTGTTATACTTTGACAGTAGGATGGGAGCAACAAAAGGTCATGATGGTCAAGGCTGGTGGCGAGGCAAAACAGTAATTGTGGATTATTTCACTTAACCTGGTCTCAGAATTTGTATGATTAACAAGATATATATTTGTTTTTATGGCCGCAGATGGATTATTCAAATGCACATTTTTGTTAATAGGTAGGTGAGGTGTCACTGTGTTGAATATAGTCTACTACAATGTACTTACTTTGGTTCATGGTTCTAAGACTATGTCCCCCCCATCACATCAAGGGGATTGAGGCAAAACCACCCCATATAAAACATTGAGTTTTAGTGTGTGGAAGTAGTTTGCAGGGTGGGTGTAATGGGAGGTGTTGTGCTGTATGCTCTGTTTGTATGTGCAATTCTAGCCTGACTGTGGAAGATCTTAAGTGTCCAGATTAGTGGAAAAGGTTAGCAAGACTGGAAGGTAATAGATCAGGTGATGGTATTCTTTTAAAAGCATCAACATTTGGTTTCATTTTTTGAGGGATTTTAAGTTGAGTTTGAAGTTTAGGGTATGACTGAATGTTTATCTATTTAGGAGACATTTTCACAGTTGGAGGATGATCTTAGGAGTTTTAGAAGTATGGCTCTAAAGTTCTAATAGTTAAGAGGTGGGAGAGAAGTTTTTTGATTCAGGAGCTTGAATAAAGGGTGCCAAGTTATTTTGCGTGTTATTGAACAGAGAGCCAGCTAACCTTCATTAGGGTGTGGCAGTATCCTTGTGACTTTGTAGAAGTGACAAAAGTAATATACAGTGGATATAAATTAAGTGTACACACCCCTGTTAAAATGCCAGGTATTTTGTGATATAAAAAATGAGACCACAATAAATAATTTCAAAACTTTTCCCACCTTTAATGTGACCTATAACCTGTACAATTCAATTGAAAAACAAACATATCTGTTAGGGAAAATGTATAAAAAATAAAATGCTTACAGTAAGCTGGTTGCATAAATGTGCACACCCTTAAACTAATACTTTGTTGAAGCACCTTTTGATTTAATGACAGCATTCAGTCTTCTTGGGTAGGAGTCTTATCAGCATGGCACACTTTAACCTGGCAATATTTGCCTACTCCTCCTTACAAAAGTGCTCCAAATCTGTCCGATTGCGAGGGCATCTCTTGTGCACAGCCCTCTTCAGGTCATCCCACAGATTTTCTATTGGATTTAGGTGTGGGCTCTGGCTGGACCATTCCAAAACTTTAATATTCTTCTGGTGAAGCCATTCTTTTGTTGATTTTGGATGTATGCTTGGGGGTCATTGTTGTGTTGAAAGATCAAATTCCTCTTAATCTTCAGCTTTCTAGCAGATGCCTGAAGGTTTTGGACCAAAAGTGACTGATATTTGAACTGTTCATAATTCTCTCCGCCTTGACTAAAGCCCCAGTTCCAGCTGAAGAAAAGCAACCCCAAAGCATGATACTGCCACTGCCATGCTTCACCATGGGGATGGTGTTCTTTTGGTGATGTGAACTGTTTTTGCGCCAAACATACCTTTTGGAATTTATGGCCAAAAGGTTCAACCTTGGTCTCATCAGACCATAATACATTTTCCCACATGCTTTTCGGAGACATGATGTACTATTTTGCAAATTTTAGCCAGGCCTGAATGTTTTTCTGTGTAAGAAAAGGCTTTTGTCTTGTAACCCTACCCCATAGTTCAGACTTGTGAAGAATACAGGGGATTGTTGTCACATGTAGTACACAACCAGTACTTGCCAGAAATTCCTGCAGCTCCTTCAGTGTTGCTGTAGGTCTCTTGGCAGCCTCCTTGAACAGTTTTCACCTTGTCTTTTTATCAATTTTGGAGGGACATCCAGTTCTTTGCAACATCACTGTTGTCCCATATTTTCTCCACTTTTTGATGACTGTCTTCACTATGTTCTGTGATATGTCTAATGCTGTGAAAATTGTTTTGTACCCTTCTCCTGACTGATACCTTTCAACAATGAGATCCCATTGATGCTGTATAAGCTCTCTTCGAACCATGGCTTTTGCTGTAGCAGGCAACTGAGTAAATGTCAGGAAAATCCTACTAGGACAGCTGAACTTTATTTGGGGTTAATCAGAGTCTCTAATTGATGGCAGATGTGTACCCAAGAAGACTGAATGTTGTAATTAAATCAAAAGGTGCTTCAACAAAGTATTAGTGTTTAAGGGTGTGCACACTTATGTAAGCAGCTTGTTGTACATTTTTATTTTTTTATATTTTTTCCCCTAACAGATTTTTTTGTTTTTCAATTGAATTGTACAGGTTATAGGTCACATTAAAGGTGGGAAAAGTTTTGAAATGATTTATTGTGGTCTCATTTTTTATATCGCAAAAACCTGGCATTTTAACGGGTGTGTACACTTTTTTTTTGTATCCACTGTATTTACTTCATCATATCATGGGTGGTGGTTAAATATCTGTTAGAGGCTGCATCTTTTAGGGGAAGACCATGCTCTAAGTACTTTTGTTTTAACAAAAGAACTCCTTTCCCTGTAGCTGTTCTGTCTTCTGGGAAAAGAAAGCATGACCTCTTTTTAGTCCATGAAAATGATTTAGTAAATTTTAATCTTGTTTTATCAATGTTGTATTTAAAATTTAATTATTGGTCAAGCCACAATTCAAGATATCAAAATGTTTGTCTTGTGTTTAGTTTCCAAATTCTGGCGTACATATCATAAAAAAATCAAAGATAGTTTATGCTTGCTTCCGAATACGTCGTCTTTTTTTTTTGTACGTTTAGTAGTATGAAGTTGTTACTGAGCCAAGTGAAAAAAGATGGAAGGCGTCTTTTAAGCTTATGTTTGACCCTTCAGTATGTGTGGTGTTCCACATTGGCAGATGTTCTGTGAAGTTGCTGAACTTTAGTTAGATGCATTGGTTGTTTTCCTCCCTGACTTTGGGAAGGAAAGGACTCACCATTTTGCCTGTTTATCTTCTTTAGTTCTGTTCTACTTTGCTATCAGCAGGCTTTGTCCACTAGCTTTGGCTGTGGTTAGTCTGCTTCACCTGGTGAGTAGCTGCATCCAGAGGTTGCTCTAGAATGTTAAATGCAGATGTTAGTACCTGAACTATTTGGTCCGCAGTGATACCTGGGCTAACCCTGAAATTGGTCATTACTGATTAGTGCACTACCCCCCCCCCCCAAACAAATGTAAATAAATAGAATAAATTATTATTTTCTCCATCTCACCCAGTTACCCATTACCATGTTACCATCTCAGCCCAGTTACTATGCAAGTTAACCTTCTGCTGGTGAGGCTACTCCAGGACCAGTTTCTTGGGTATTATGATGCACCCTTCATACTCATTCCACTCAGGTGGCATACTGATTGGGATTCAGGCCAACTATAGCACCCATCAGAGAGGGTCCTTTGTAAGCAAGACTCTTATCTGCTAACTGTAACATCAACTGATCTGTGAGAAAGCATACCTTGATTGGTCAAGCATGTGTTTCTGCCTTCTCCAATGAGTGGGTACTGTGCTATTGTATTTCCTTTAAATCAGATCAGTATAGGTTACTATATATTGTATATTAGCAGTGTACGTGGTAAATCTCCGTTGAACGTTCATGATTTGCATGAAGGTTTACCACTGCACAGGTTGTTGCAGTGTAAACTGGTGGGTATAAGGGATGAATTCACATGTATTCAACAAGCTAATGTCAAAAAACTGTACTGTCACTGGTGTGTAGCTGTCCCTAAGCATGGAAACTTCAGAGCAAGTAGATGCCAAATTCTGTTTTGTGAAAAGGGTGACCTTTAACATAAGACTTGTCAGGAAGTTTCCTCTTGAAGATAAACTGAATAAGGTAAGAACTTGATAGCTATTGCGTGTTAATATATATACATGCAGTTATTTTATTAATACTGTTTGGTTCATAGGTTGGTACTAGTCTTTCGGCCCTAGGGCCTATACAAGCCTAGCCATAACAATTCCCTGGCTATTTCTTCCCACGCTATTTACTTCCCTGGACCCCTGTCTAGCAGGGCGACTGACGTGATCCCTGGGTGAATTTCCTTTCTCCCATCCCAATCATCAAGGTTCCTTTTGAAGAGGGCCAAAGAGGTGCTCTGCCTGGCATGTATGGGCAATCTATTCCAGAGTCTGGGGAGTCTCTTGGTCAGGAACCTATCCCTCCAGCATGTTTTGTTTATTGTGATGACAAGGTTTAGATCCCTTGAGTGTGTGGCTCTGAGGGATTGGGATTTCTTTAAGTGTAGCATGTCCAACATCTCTGGGTTTGACATGGCCTTGTATGTTAAGCAAAGATTGCTTTGCAGTAGACGATATGCGACAGAGTATAGCTGGAGTTTTTAAGTCGATCAGCATAGGGCATCTGCTTTAGGCCTGTGATTCTTTTACTGAGGTATTTCTGTGGCCTTTCCAGTTGCAGATGTTTTGAGAGGTACATACCAAATAGGGTGTTGTATTCTATAATGGGTCTAATGAGGGATGAGTACAGTGGGACAATGACCTCTTTTTTTCTGGATGAAAAGCCCTTAGTGATGAGGTGTTCCACATAGAAGGATTTCCTGACTGTTTTGGCGATGTGGTTATTGAAGGTGAGACCACTGTCCACCTGTGTCCCTAAGTCCCTTATCACACTTTCAGTGTGTAGTGTACTGCCATCTATGTGGTAATTCACGGATACATGTTTTTTCCCCAAAGGGGATAACTATACATTTCTTGGCATTGAGCTTGAGCCCATGGCTCTGGCACCAAGCATCTGTTTCTGTAAGGCCCTTTTGTAGAGTATCCACATCATTTGGGGATTCAATAATGGCTCTCAGTTTACAGTCATCTGCGAACTTTGTTAGCTAGAGTCCCTTAGTGTTGGCCTGTACGTCAGAGAAGTAGATGCCAAACAAGAGCGGTCCCAGGACTGAACCCTGAGGTACTCCACTTGTCTGGAGCTGGATTTGGAGTCAGCTACTTTTACAGTGTGGGTTCTGTCAGTAAGCCAGTTGGCAACCCATCGTGTGACATGGGGATTAATGCCCAGCTTAGTAAGTTTATCTATGATTCTATTGTGGGGGGTGGTGTCAAAGGCCTTGGCAAGGTCCAGATAGGCTGTGTGGACTGCTTTACCCTCGTCCATGGCTCTGGAGACTGATTCGAAGAAGTCAATCAGGTTCAGGAGACAAGATCGGCCCTTCACAAACCCAAACTGGGTGGGGTCCATTGTTTGAAGGTTGCCAATGTCTTTGTTTATAAGTTCCATGATAATGCGTTCCATGGCCTTGCAGATCAGGTTCATCAGACTGATGGGGCGGTAGTTCCCAGGATCCAAGGTGGATCCCCCCTTGTGGAGTGGGATAACTGTAGCTGTGCGTCACTCAGTGGGCGCAAAGCCTGAGGTGAGGGTATGATTATACATGACACTTAGGTGAGGTGTCAGTTCATTTTGTAGTTCATGTAGTACACAGCCCGGGATGTCATCTGGTCCCATGGATACTGTATTCTTAGCTTTGGAGAGTGCGTTTTTTTACCTGTGTGGCCGTTATTACAGGAATTTGGCAATCTTCCAGTATTGCGATGGGCCATTTAGGGGGTGAGAGAGGGGTGAAGTTGGCACTGAATCGATCTGCCAGGATATTGACAATATCCTTGGGATCAGTATATTTAATGCCATTCTGTTGTAGCTCAGAGCAGATCTGAGCATTGCCATTTAGATTCTTGACATAGTTATAGAATGCCTTGTGGTTGTTTTGGGAATCTTTGGCAATTTTATTTTCGTAACTAGCTTTGGAGTATTTTATGAGGGAGCTCATCTTCTTACTGAGGCTGGTAAGGGAGGATGTTCATCGTGTTACCCTGCTGCAGTCATCACACTTGGGGATTATCCTGCCGTCAGGCGGTCCTGCAGTGGGCCCGAATTCCAAAGTCTTGGTCCGGCGTTGGTTGCTGTCGCTTCTTAGAACCCTGACGTCAGTGCGTCTGGGGTATATAAGAGGCATCCGACGCCATTTTCTTCAGTCTTTCTTGCCGCGGTGCCTGAAGCAGAAGCAGTTCGCAAGTGCCGGTCGGCCGACACCTGAGATTTTCGATTTGAATTTCAGTCTGAAGTCTTCAATAAAGCTAAGTACCTCGTTGGGGAACATTTTCTTGCCTCAGTCCGATGTCAGAAAAAGTTAACAATTGCATTTCTTGTGGGAAGCAAATACCTCATAAGGACTTCCATTCCTATTGTATTCCTTGCCTAGGCCCAGACCACGATGTCACAGGTTGTCGGTTTTGCGCTAGGTTTAATAAACGCACTATCAAACGCCGTTTTGACTTCGCACGGCATTATTTTGGTAGGAAATTCAATTACATCATGCCGTCGGAGCAGCTGACGACCACAATTCTTAAACGCAAGGATTAGGACAGGCAGCCTAGGAATAAGCCCAGACCCGAGGCCTCAGCTGGGCCTGTCGCCGGTTCTCCGGTTTTCAGTGAGGCGCCTACGCAGCCCCTGACGACCGCAGAGCTGGAACCCCAGGCAGCTGCTGACTCCCACGCGGAGTCTTCTAGGCCGACGCAGCCATCTACCGACACCGGAGCAGATTTAGACACCGGTGCAGAGGAAACGCCTTCGGTTGCAGAAGGTGTCTTCAGACCGACTACACTCACCATTAAATCTTATGCTAAACTTAAAACTCCTTTAAAACCTAAGAAAACTGTTCATCAGTCAACAGGTCAAGGCCCCATGCCAAAGAAACAGATGCTTAAGATGGCTGAAGATTTAATTACTCTTATCAGGGGTTCCCATCCCCCTCCTGATAAAAGACCAAGACAAGAGGAGGATTATGTATCCTCTGACCAGGTTTCTCTCTCCTCAGATTCTTCTGAAGAACAGGATTACACTTTTCTACCTTATGAGGATTCTGATGATGAAGACTCTATTCCCTCAGCATCTCCCCCTGAAGACTACTCCTTTGGGGAAACATTACATACCATGAGGGAGCATTTCCACTGGGAGGGCCAGGATTACTCAGATTCTAAGAAAAGACTCCCAAGAGTTCCTTCTATTACCCCAGCACAGACCTCTTGCTATTCCTCCTGTTTTAGATATTGTGGATGATGTCTACTTGGAGTCTTGTTTAAATCCAGACTCTCTACCTCCTGCTCCAGCCAAACCAGACAGATACTACAGAGTACCTGACTCACACAATTTCCTTTATAAAAGCCCTGTAGCTGACCCAGAAACCATTTCCCAGGGTCCTAAGGGAGCAAAGGCTTCTATGGCTAAAATTTCTGTGCCCTCTGAAAGAGATTCCAGAGCCCTAGATAGATGGGGAAAGAAAATATACACCTCTGCAACTCTGGCTATGAGAGCATTAAATTGCCAGTTTCACATGTTGAAATATCAACAATTCCTGATGTCTCCATTAAAACGAAAAATATGCACACACTCAGAACAGCCTGAGATCAAGGAAATGCAGGATCTGTTGCATGCAGCTGAACAGGTGGGCAAGCATACTTTACAATGCGGATTTGATTCACTGGAAGCTTCCTGTAGAGCAGCTGTAACTGGCTCAGTCATTCGTAGACATGCTTGGTTAAAAGAACAATCCCTCCCTGACCATGTTAAAGCAAAATTATTAGATGCACCTTTACAACAGGATGTATTATTTGGTGTCAAAGCAGAAGAGGTTCTAAAGAAAATGGAGGATGAGGCTAAATCTATGCAGACGGTCAAGGATTTCTTACAGGTACAACCTCCTCGCTTCAGCAGAAATTGGCCAACAAAAAAATTGGTCCTTTCCAGCTTCAGACAGATCACAGAGGGCAAATACAGATGCCCAAGGGGCAGAGGTCAGTCACAGGGCCCTTACAAACCTCACCAATGGGGTTCTGCTACCCAGAAAGGAGGAGAAGACAGGCCCCAAGCTAACAGAAGGCAGACACAATGACTCTATCCTCAAACTACCAAGCAAATCTCTCCTGGCAACACCCTTGGGAGGAAAACTAGCATTTTTTGCAGACAACTGGCACATCATCACAAAAGACAAATGGGTTCTAAACATTGTCTCTCAAGGATACAGATTCCACTTTCATACCTTACCAAGGATCAAATGAATGCCAAACCTGCCACCAAATCAATGGGCGGAGGCACAAAAACAAATTACAGCTCTCGTGAACATGAGAGCCATTCAACAGGTACCTACACAGGAGCAGGGACAAGGATTTTACTCAAGACTCTTCCTAGTTCCAAGAAAGGACAAAGCATGGAGACCCATTCTGGATCTTTCAATTCTGAACACCTATCTGCAAGTACCAAAATTCAAGATGCTAACACTTCAGCAGCTTCTTCCCATGCTGGGCAAGAATGCTTGGCTTGTCACTTTGGACCTCAAGGAGGCATACCTGCATGTCCCTATCAGACAAAATTGCAGAAGATACCTCCGCTTCATTGCAGGTTCAACACATTATCAGTTCTCTGCACTGCCCTTTGGCTTATCTACTGCACCCAGGGTCTTCACAAAATGCCTGGCACCAGTAATTGCGTACTGCAGACAAAGAGGAATTCAAATATACCCATACCTGGATGACTGCCTTATTCAAGCAGAAAGCAAGGGCATTCTTTTACAGCATCTGGCATTTGTCAAACACCTTCTAAGTTGCCTAGGGTACACAGTCAACGAAAACAAAACTAGTGCCCTCACAAAACATAACATTCCTGGGTGCCAGCTTGAATACAACGGCCCAGATGGCTTATCTCACGCCAGACAGACAAAGACAACTGTCTCAATATTTCAAAATAATGGCAACAAAGACCCAACTCCCTGCAAGAAAAATTCTGCAGGCCTTGGGATTCATGGCATCTTGCATTCTACTAATACCATTTGCAAAACTGCATATGAGGAAATTACAATGGTACCAGAAAAGCATATGGACTCAGCACAGCCACAGCTTGGAAACAATGATTCCACTCATTCCCTGCCTTCAACAGGAGTTTCTATGGTGGGCATAGGCATGTCACCTCAACAAGGGTCAGCCTTTCACCTTACCCACAGTCAGGCAAACTGACAACAGATGCATCTGACTATGCCTGGGGAGCACACATGGCAGGACAGTGCATTCAGGGCAAATGGACTACAGATTAGAGACACCTGCATATCAATCAAAAAGAAATGCTAGCAGTACAGAATGCCCTAACAGCTTTCAAGGACCTTCTACGCCCAGGGCAACTACTAATAAGAACAGACAACACCACAGTTATCTAGTACATAAACAAGCAAGGGGGCACACATTCCTACCCTCTATGCCACCAAGCAATGACCTTGTGGAACACTGCACTGTGTTACCAGGTTCAATTACAAGCACAATTCCTGCCAGGAAAGAAAAACACATTGGGAGACGACCTAAGCAGAAACATCATGGATCCACACGAATGGAAACTAGAGCCACAAGTATTTGCAATGATAGCTCAAAAATGGGGATGCCCAGACATAGATCTGTTTGCAAGACCCCACAACCACAAATTTCAAAAGTTTTGCACAAGGACCTTCCATCCACTAGCTTGGAAAGTGGACGCTCTCTCATTCAGTTGGGAAACATTAACAGTCTATGCCTTCCCTCCACTGCCTCTTCTAGCAAAGGTACTGCTGAAAGTCAGATCAGAGAGGCCACAAATGATTCTCGTTGCACCAGATTGGCCACGACAACATTGGTATCCAATTTTAAGGACCATGGCCCAGGACCCACCATGGATTTTGCCACAAATACCTCACCTGCTCACCCAGCAAGATAATCTGATTCTACACAGTCAGCTCAAGACTTTAAACCTGGCTGCATGACCAATTACCTAAACAACCAGCCAACACCTTTATCCAAAGCTGTTATGGATGTCATACTGGAGGCCAGGAGGCCCAGCACCAGGAAAACCTATTCGGACAAATGGAAAAGATTTTGCGCCTGGAACCAGGCTAAAGGCCTAAATCCCCTGGAGCCGAACATTCCTCAGATTCTACAATATTTAACGGAGATGTTACACAAAGGACTTTCCTTTTCATCTTTTAAGATCCACGCCTCAGCAATTTCAGCTCATTACAGCACGGATACTCCTTTATTTTCACATCCACTCCTAAGACAGTACCTCAGAGGGGCTAAGAACTTAAGACCGCCAAGGAGAGCTCCAACACCTACTTGGGATCTCAACTTTGTCCTGGAAAAGCTTACACTGCCGCCCTTTGAACCAGCTTTTTCAACTGATTTAAAATTTCTTTCATGGAAAACTGCCCTACTTCTTGCAATAACCTCAGCTAGAAGAGTCTCAGAACTACAGGCACTAATGGCAGTGGAACCTTTCCTCATTTTTCATCAAGACAGAGTTTCTCTATGAACTAATCCTTCCTTTATGCCAAAGGTGGTATCCAGTGTTGCCCTAAACCAAACCATTCACTTGCCCACCTTCTTCCCAAATCCACAGAACAAAGGAGAAAGACTCCTGCACTCTTTGGACATTCACAGGCAATTACGTTACTACTTGGATAAAACTAAGGCTTTCAGAAAAACTGACCAGCTCTTTGTAGCCTATGCTACAGGATCACAAGGAAAAGCTATCTCAAAACAGACCATTTCTAAATGGATAGGACATTGCATACGTTTCTGCTACACACATCATGGGAAACCAGTACCTGCTAACATTAGGTCCCACTCCACCAGGGCTACAGCTACATCAGCAGCCTTTCTCAAGGGAGTGCCAACCAAGGATATTCTGGAAGCTGCTACTTGGAGTTCAGTTCACACCTTCACCAAACACTATCACTTACCTCTTTACTCTAAGACTAGAGCTGGTTTTGCCACTGCAGTTTTGCAGTGCCTACTAGCCTCTTCTAACCATGTTTGACTCCACCTCCCCTCCTTAGCTTTGGGATTCAACCCAAGTGTGATGACTGCAGCAGGGTAACACGATGAACATAGTACAGTTTTGTACCTACCATAAATGTAGATGTTCGAGTGTTCACCCTGCTGCCGTCCAGGTTACCATCCCTCCATCCCCTCTGAACTAGCTGAACTCATCTCTACCACTTTATCCTATACTACCTCTGTGGTGTATTTGCTTGTACCTAAGGGTTTTGTTTTATTTTTATATAGCCATATGTGTGTGTGTATATATATATATATATATATATATATATATATATATATATATATATATATATATATATATATATATATATATATATATATATATATTCTGCCTACCTTTTGGGGGCACCTGGCATCTGGGGCAAGAAAAACTGAAGAAAATGGCATTGGATGCCTCTTATATACCCCACATGCACTGACGTCAGGGAAGAAGCGACAGCAACCGACGCCGGACCAAGACTTTGGAATTCACGCCGACTGCGGGGACCGCCTGACAGCAGGATAACCCCAAGTGTGATGACTGCAGCAGGGTGAACACTCGAACATCTACATTTATGGTTGGTACAAAACTGTACTTTTTTGCATCCTGGGATTTTCCTCTCTTCTGCAACAGTTTCTTCCTTTTGTTGTAAAGTTTGTTTATGGCAGGGGACCACCAGATTGGCTTCCTTTTTTTTGGAGGAGAGCATCTTGGTTCTATTTGGGATGGCACGATTCATGCATGAGTGGATGTGCTCGTACAGTGCCTTAGTGTAGGACTCAGCAATTGAACTTTCAGTTCCCGTCTGCATGGGTGTCATGAAGTTTGTAACTTCTGACTTGAGTAGCATGAAGTTGGCTTTGGAGAAGTTTTTTATGGTGGTTTCCTTACTGGGGGGTGGGGGTGGGATGTGGATGTTAAGGGTGATTAGCTTATGGTCTGACCTGACCAACGAGGGGGTTGACCATAGGTGTGGAGCATCGATTTCCCATGTTGGTAATGACCAGGTCTAGGATATTGGAGCCCCTGGTGGGACTATGGATTTGTTGATCCAGGGCATTGGAATTCATGAATTCGAGGAACCGTTGGGCAAAGGCGCTGGTACACGAGTAGTTTTCCCAGTTAATGGCAGGGTAGTTGAAATCCCCCAGTATTAGGGTGTTTGGTTGTATATTAATATTTTCCAGTATGTTTAGAAAGGTGTAGTGAGAAACTTGGGGCATGGTGGGGGGATCTGTAGCAAGCTACAATTTGGATTGTAGTCTTACCTAGTGTTAGTAGCACCTGGAGAATTTCTGACGCATTGTGTTGGGCAACTAACCTGGTGGTGTGAATATCCTTGGTGAATATGGACACTCCTCCACTTTTAGTGTTTTGATCCTGGTTTGGATCTCAGGAGTAATGTTCTTAAATGTTCTTGTGCTTGATACTAGAGGCAGTGAAACTTGAGTGCTACTTTTGCTGTGAAGTCTTCAGCTAGGGCTCGCAGTGACTCTCCTTACTGCATGGAAAGGAATTATGACTGTAGGCTTCGTCTTAAGTTACAGCAGTTTAATCCAGCCACTAGCAGCAAAAGGAAGTTGATGTTTGCAGGACTCCAACTTTTTCAAGATGGTGTTTGTGGAAGATGCCAAGTCTAGGGATCTGCAGGACTTGCCCCTCATGTGAGTCTGTCAGGTAATAGACTAGCACGAGAAATTAAGGGAGTTAGGGACAAGTAATAATCAGAGCTTTCTGAGGTTGCCCTCAAGGAGAATTGTATCCTTCCTTAATTAAAATTCATGTGTAACTAGTGGTGAGACAGCCTTGCATCCTTTGACCAGCAAGAGTGTTGAGAGGTATTGCCCTTGGCAGCCATGTTTGTTGTGTCCCATGATGTCTGCAGCACCTCACTCATGTTAGTGCATCTGACCATACTTTTATAGGTTCATAGGTAAGTGCTAGCCTAATTGCCCTTGTGGGCCATTTTAAGCCTAGCCAATTTCCTTCAAAGTTAAGAATCAAACAATTGTACCTTGTGTCTGTGAGTTAAACACCTTAACCATTAAGCTAAACCCAATTCGACTGTCTTGAGGTCCCTGATATCTTCAGTGACTATACACGGGACTGAGGAATCTCTTCCTCAGGCTCTTTCTGATTACGATAGAGGGTACTCTCTACAGGTGATTCTGTATCATCTGAACACACACATTTTAGCCTGAATGATGAGACATATTAGTTGTCTGACTTCTTTTGGGAGCTAGTCTTGTGGATGTAGGACCATAACTTGCGCGGACAATAACATTAGACCTTAGGCAGTCTTTTCAAGATGGAGCACTGTATCTGTCCTACAGTTTGTTGGGCTGCAGAACCATGTATGTGACCTGATCCCAGGTTCTTGCTTTTCATAAGCTTGATGCTTTACATGCCATCTAGACATGGATCCCTGTTACAGTAATTGAAGAAGGCATTAAGGACCCAAATGTTCTTATCTCTGAAATGTGCTAGAATATTAGGTCTCCCTCCTATCCCAGCTCCAAACTGAATGACTCTTGTCCTTTCGTTAAAGTGTTTGGCTGATAAAGGCTGCCATGGACTGCAGCACCTTTTGATTACTAGACCTAATAAACTGTGTACATAGTGGTCATAACCTCTGCCAGAGGGTGTTCTAAATTGCTGACCCTTATGTGCTAATACTCATTCCTTGTCTTCTACAAGGACAAGGGTGACTGTCAGCACAAACCTCCTTTTGTGCCCAGGGTAGTGAAAGAATATTTTCTAAAACAGGCCATCAGCCTCCTGATGTCTATCATACCATACAGAGCAAGGTGGAATGGGTTTTGTATACACTAGATATGCACATAGAATGGAGATTCTACCTACAGAGGACAAAAGAATTTAAAAAGACAGACTAGCTTTTCATTGCCTTTGATAGGGTAGAGAGGATATGTTTGTAACAAACTGATCATCTCCAAATAGCTAGCCTTCTGCATCTCCTTTAGCTACTCCTTTCTTCAGAAACCTGTTGAGTGCATGTCCAGGTATTTTCCATTAGTGCAGGAGCAACAGCCACAGCTTTCCTTGGAGGGTCAGCACCCAGGTCATACTGGAATCAACTACCTGTTTATATGTTCATACAGCTTGGACATTACCTCTGTTGTCACATCAAGATTTGCCATGGTCATCCTGCGAGGGTTTAGAACCTGAATGGGTTGCAATTCACCCTAGACTTTCTAAGCTTTGGTAATCTTCCCAAGAGTTTGTAGTGCTGCAGCTGTGAGCAATGTAAAGGGCACAATACAGTTGTGCAGGATGTTACATAATTGTAGTCAGAGTACTTTCATTGTTAAAGTAAGAGTTTGCTCCCTGTATTCCTCTGTCTCATTCCTGTTACCAGTGTGGGTTGGGGTGGATGCTCAGTCACTTTTTTCGTCATACCTTCCCTCTCTTATAGCACTACAAGCTACCTCACCCCTTGAGTTTAGTTAGTGCTTGGAGGGGGAGCTTCTGTTTGGAATGGTATCCCTGTGGGCATTACCAGTCAGCAGTTAGTGCTTTGGTTCAACAAGACCCTGTTACTTATAAAGTCGAGGAAGAACTAAAGATGGTACAGGCAGATGTCCCTCTTGTACCACAGGTATCCTGATGCTAAGTTGGGAGGGTGTCCACACAACTGAGATGGGAGATAGTGAAGTTTGTCAGGATGTCATATGTTTTGCAGGAGAAGTCCTCTAAGAGTTAGCACAACTGCAGCAGAGAACATACATTAACGTCTACAGTTACTATAAATTCATACACAACTCTACTTTATTGTTTCAAAATGCCACATTTGCAGGTATTTGTACCGTGGCCACTAGGTTGTTTGATTACACCTTTGCAGATTGCTGCTGGGGTAAGATTGCAGGAATTGGGTCTTCTCTAGCTCCTCAAGGGATTAAGGCTCAGTCTTCGGAGCCCTTGACTTTAGAGCTTTCCAGTCAGTGTAATTTTCCAATTCTTTGACATTCTTTTTAACAGTTGTCACAGAATGCTTCTGAAGTTGGGATAGTAGATCAGTGCTTGTATTATCATTGGATGCGCATGAAATGCAGAAGGCTTCTGCAGCCTAATGTAATAGATAAATACTCACCATACTGGTTGATCTACAAGAAAGCCTTCTGCACTGGTTACCATTACCCTCCCACTGTCCATTTTATATGGGTGGCCTCTTCATCCTCTGGCTGCAGATGAATTTCATTAAGTCAGATAAGTACATAATTTATTGTATTTTCTGTATACTGTGCTGCTTTGTTCTCTTTCATACAGGTTACAACTCAATTAATGGCTGGAGGACGGGTTGAACTGAATGTTACAATGGCAGAGCAAGTTATTTTAGCCTAGCACATAACATCATGACATGTACTAGCAGCAGGTGGTGTATATGCAGTAAATTATTTGAATGAGATAATTAAGAAGCTTGCTTAGTGGAGGATATCGAAAGAGGAAATCTCAGTTGTTGCCCTCTGCTGAAGTCTTCCTAAAATATCTGAAGCAGCTGCAGTAGTAAGCACACACCTTTTATTCCTGAAGTTGTCCACACTATGTCCATTGCAGGGATGTATTGCATGAGCCTGAGGGAGCATGAATATTCACAGTGCTAGAACTTGAGAAAAGGGTCACAGGAGGTAAAAATGATGCACCGGTGTTTATGTGCATTGGGTTCCCTTTGAAGTCTGCTAGTATTTTGGTTTCTCACATAAATTATTTGCTTTGACTTCTTACTGGTATTTGAGTGATTGATTTTAATGCCAGATAGCTGAACTAATTTGTTATGGCAGTTACTTTTGAGCTTTGTCAGTTTGGGAGTAGAAGTTGTAAAGCACAGAGATACAGTGATAGCTGCATGAGGATTGGGGGTGAACTTGTAAACTTCCTATATAAAACAGCTTTAAAAAGAGTTATTTTCATGACAACATACTGAGTCTCAGAATTGCATGACTTGGAATTTCAAAATTTGCATTACTAAAACCATTCCTTTATAGTGGAAGTTACTCTGATTCCAGGTTTTTGAGAAATGGATAGTAGGCCTTAATATACTCTCACTGTGCCTCCCAAGTTTCTCTTCTCAGTTTGAAAAATGGTTGCCTCTCTTGACATCTGTCCCTCAATTTCTTCATGTACTTTTTTTCCCTCAATTTCTTCATGTACTTTTTCCCTCCCATTTGGTCTTTAAGAACTGAAAGGGAGGAAACTGCACTTCTCTATTTCTGGTCATTTTTTTAGCAGGGATTGTCAAAGGCGGGGGCATTTCCTTGGAGACTTCTGACAACATGTTTGAGCACCTTTTGAGTGAGAAGAGTTCATATCAAATGAAGCCTTCTGACTGTTTGTCTCTTGAGATGTGGAGTTGTAGTAGCTGTGCATGTAATTAACCTTTGTAACTTGCTAAAACACTATTGGTTTGCATCTGAGGATTTGACACTTGCCATTCTTCAACATTCAGGTTTCCCCTAATGTAACAAGAAGTCTGTCAGTATATTACAGTTCATTTGTCTGTTTAATAGTTTTAAAACTGTAGTCTGTTTTTTTGATTCTGTACTAATTCACGTGTTCATGCATCTTACAGATCCGATACCCCTCTGATTTACAAAGCAGTGCCCAGCTGGTTTATACGAGTGGAACACATGGTGGACAAGCTTTTGGCAAATAATGAGCAGTGCTACTGGTAAACGTTTTTTTAAATTGTTGTTCCAGAGTACATTACTTTCTTCCTTGCAGAACCTTTAGAAACAGATTTTGGTTTGTTTTGGGATGGGGTCAGGGTGGGCTGTGAAAACCCCAGAAGTATTTCTGAATTACTGTGATCTCATAATTATTTTTTTTTCTCATTTTCTGTCAAGGTGCCACTAGTGTGTGTTGTCTAGGTGTCCTTTTGTAGAAGCAGCTTCAGATAAACCTTTGCAGTGACAGCAGTTCTTTTGTTGTCCAGGTTTGTTGGTCTTTAGATTTTTGACAATAGTTATAAGAAAAAGTAGCCATTATGCAAAGCCCCTGATTGGTGCTAAGGAAAAACAGCTAACTCAGGCTTCATCAAAGCTGAAAGGTCTGCATTACGCAAAACCATGGGAGATCAAGTAAACTTGCTTTGACCTCCCAGAACAGAGGAAGGACACTAATTTTTAATTAAAAAGTAAATTGTATTACTAAAATTATATGTCACAAAATTGTGAATAATAGCTGTGAAAGCAGCATTTGTAATTGAACATCTAATGTTAACAGTATGTTAGCAAACCTTTCTATCAAATCCTGTGACAATGAAAAGAAACATTATACCAGAGTAAAGCACCCAATGAATAAAGGCCACCTTGAAGAAAAGTAATATAAATCAAGCATATGTGGCAGACTTGATTTTAAATCAGTACGGATTCCATACCATCTCTGTTCTGGATGATGATGAGAATAATAATGATTAATTTTCCTTAACAGTGACATAAGCATCTGAGAGGCAGTTTTTGTGCAGGATGCCTTGCCTAAAAGGAAGTCTTTTAAGTGTCAGACTTGCCCATTCCCATACCAAGAAATTAATCTGCTATCTGGAGCTCCGTGTATTGAGAGTAAGGGCAGATCTCACATATGCGGTTATCAAGGTGCGTCTTTCTACTGTTTACTGCTGGTAATGTCTCAGAATAATAGTTTACTGACAGTGCTTTACAGAAAACTGCTTTAGACACCTGCATCAACTTGAGTGTTGAGCATTTTATTCAGCAAGTCTGACCTTTGTTTCCCCATTTAGCCAGAAGGAGCTTGCCAATTTGGGTTTCATCAGCGTAGACCTTCAAAGTACATAGGTAGTAAAAGGAATTTTGTTCAGAAACGTGCTCAGTTTCTTTATCAGATCAGCCTCTGGTGGAATGGAAATAAGGAAAGGAGATCCACCATTCCTGTTACAACACCATGATATTTGACAGGGTAGAACAGAATACCTTGGAGATTCTGCTCGGAAAAGCCTGTGGCTCAATTTCACAAAGTGATTGGAAAGTGTTATTTAGAGTAATAGCCCACTGTGTAATTGCCTGGAGATTATCTTTTAAAATACATTGGTTATCTTGGTGGCAGGACTTGTCCAGGGAGCCTTTCCAGCCGTAAACTGAGACAAGGGTACATAACGTAGATAACACAGATAGTTGCAAACATTGCTCTTAAGAAAGTGATCCATTGAGCTTTATCCATTTAATAGAGATGTTTTTCGTAATTATAACATAATCTGGTTTAGCAAAATTCAAGTGACAATGAATTGAAAGTATTCATGGCAAGAATGAAAACGGGAAGATAAGTTTAGCTTTGAAGTGCAACACCCGTTAATTCAAATTCACAATGGGTAAATTGAACTCACTGAAAAGGGGTCAGATGTTTTCCTTGTGGCTGTGGTATTTGCAGATTAATTAGTTTATCAAGTAGCATAATTTTAAATTAAGCAAGTTTGTTTTAATTTGTCATGTTGTGATAAGAGATTTTATGTAATGGGGCAGTTTTACTAAAGGATGTTTCTCCTACTGTTAGTCTAAAGGCAGTCCTTTTTAACATGAGGGCTTCTTGATTGTGAGCTCTTTGTATGCAAGGAACTGTGGTAGGTTCCATCATGTTTACCAGCAGTGGGTCATTATTTGTAGGAGTTTGAAGGTGTGTACATTAAGCAGTTAATTATCATATGTAGCTGATTAGTTTTCTGCACCATCAACATCCAGATTTGTAGTGCAGTTTGAAGGGTGTTCAGTGGTTTGGGAAGCATGAAAAGAAAATCTCCACTCAGTGACTGCTTTTTTCCATACATGGATTCTCATTGTTGTACTAAATGCACTAAAATCACTCAGGTTTTCTATTTTAATTTTATGCCAACCCATCATGGTGATTGCCATACTGATGTGATTTGTGTTCATGTTTTCCCACAATACATATGCATCACTATAGCAGGGCGTAGCCAACACCTAATAAATGAGGTGCTTTTTCTGTACATTTGGAGTGCTGAGTCATTGATTTCTTAAACTGTGTGGAGAGTATGTCAGTGTTTCCTTTTTTCATATATTTGCCCTGATGTTCTTCGTCTTTCACTGTTGCAGTCATTACATTTGGGTTATCTGCTTGCAGGTAGCCCTCAGCCGGCCTGATTTTCAAAGTCTTGGGTCCTGCATTAGTTGCTGTCTCTTCTTTCATGACGCCATGGGTATAAAGCATGCAGCCGATGCCATTACATCAGTCTTTCTTGCCGTGCGGTGCCCGAAGCAGAAGCAGTTCGCAAGTGCCGGTCGGCCGACTCCTGAAATTTTTGTTTTCGAGTTTCAGAACCGAAGTCCTCTAAAAAGCTAAGTACCCCATTGGGGATAATTTTTCTTGCTCTAAACCAATGTCAGTAAAAGTTAACAATTGTATTTATTGTGGAAAGCAAATACCTCATAAAGATTTTCCTTCGTACTGCATTCCTTGCTTAGGCCCAGACCACGAAGTCCCTCGCTGTTGGTTTTGTGCTTTATTCAATCCTCGTACTATTTGTCGTCTGTTCATTTTCGCATCTAACTATTTTGGTACTCTGTTCAATTATCCAGAAATGGCTTCGGTAAGCCATCCGGCTACCGACATTCCAAAAAAACGTAAAGAAAGAGACAGACCGCATAGGTCCAAAGCTGCCGACAACTCTTCCATTAAGCTAGTCGCCAGTTTGCCGGTACTCAGTGAGGCGCTTTCGCAGCCTCTGATGCCCGCTACTTCAGATTCGCAGGCCTCTACTGAGACCCATTCGGAGTCTGGTATGCTGCGAGATGCTTCTTCGACTATGGAACCTGCAGATGTCGCTACCTTGGATGGGTCTGGAGCCGCTGTGCAGGCACTGGCTTCTGAGGGTGTATTCAGGCCTACTGACTTGCATATCAAACCGACACCATCTTTTTCTTCAAGGCCTAAGACTCGATCCACGCCTAGAAAACCGATGTCCAAATCGCATGGTCAGGCTCATATGCCTAAACAAATAAGAATGGCTGAAGACCTTATTACTCTAATTAGGGGAAGCCATCCTTCTCCCTCTTGAGTCCTAGAACCGATTTTCCTTCTGATTCTTCTGATCAGGATTCTGAAATTTCTGTTTCTTCTGATGACCAGGATTTGCCATTATCTACCTATGAGGATTCTGATGCAGAGGACTCCATTCCCTCTGCTTCCCCTCCAGAAAATTTCTATTTTCGGGAAACTTTGCACACTCTTAGGGAGCATTTCCGCTGGGAAAGCCTGGATTACTCTGACTCCCAAAAGAGGCTTAGGGAATTCTTACTCCTGCCTCAACACGCGCCTTTAGCTATCCCTCCTGTACTGGACATTGTAGATGATGCCTTCTTGGAATCTAGCCTGGCCCCAGACACCTTACCCCCAGCTCCCAGGAAACCTGATGGGTATTAGAGTACCTGATTCTCCCAACTTCCTCTTTAAGAATCGTACTGCGGACCCAGAGACCATTTCATTGGGACCCAAAGGCATTAAGGCTACTACTGCCAAAGATCCTACAAACTCTGATAGAGATTCCAGGGCTCTGGATAGATGGGGTAAGAAGGTATACACTTCTGCTACTTTGACCATTAGGGCCTTAAACTGCCAGTTTCGTATGTTAAAATGCCAATAGCATTTTATTGGATTACTTAAACAGAAATAGATGTTGATTCCTGACTGTGCTGAAAATAAAGACTTACAGGATTTAATGCATTCTGCTGAACAAGTTGATAAACCTACTTTGCAATGTGACTTTGACTCCTTAGAGGCTTCTTGTAGGGCTGCTGTTACTAGGTCTGTTCTTAGAAGGCATGTTTGGCTTAAGGAGCAAACTCTGCCAGATCATGTTAAAGCCAGATTACTGGATGCTCCCTTAAACCAATACCGCCTGTTTGGCAACAATGCAGAAGTAGTTCTTAAAAAGATGGAGGAAAAAGTTAAATCTATGCAAACTGTTAGATTTCCTGCGAGTACAGCCTCCCAGATTTAGTAGGCATTGGCCTTCTAAGAATCGGTCCTTTCCTGTCTCTTCCATGCCTTCTCAGTCCAAATTCAGGAACAGCAGATCACCTAGGCCACAGTTTCAAAGTACTCGCAGGCCTAAGCAGTGGGGGGGGCTCCCCACTTCCAAAGCTGGAAGTAGTAAGACACCCCCCCTATGGTAAACTGTAACAATGACTTAACCTTAAACCTTCCAAGCCCTGCTCATCTGACCGCCTCTTTAGGGGGAAAGCTCGCCGTGCGTGCAAAAAACTGGGAACTCATTAACCAAGACAAATGAGTTTTAAATATTGTTTCCCAAGGATACAGATTTTACTTCCACACCTTACCAACCCCAAAAGATTGGTCAGACCTACCCCCAAATCAGTGGGCAGAGGCTCAACAGCAGGTCCTCTCTCTTCTAAGTATCAGGGCTATTCAACCTGTCCCAGCAGAAGAATAGGGACAAGGTTTTTACTCCAGACTTTTTCTGGTACCCAGAAAAGACAACTCCTGGCATCCTGTCGTGGACCTATCTATCCTAAACACCTTTTTGGTAATTCCAAAATTCAAAATGCTAAGTCTTCATCAGCTGCTTCCCATGCTGGCCAAAAATGCCTGGTTGGCAACACTGGATTTAAAGGAAGCTTACCTGCACATCCCAATAAGGGATTCTTGCAGAAAATACCTACGCTTCAGAGCAGGCTACATGCACTATCAGTTCTCTGCATTGCCCTTTGGCTTATCTACTGCGCCCAGGGTATTTACAAAACACTTAGCTCCAGTCATTGCGTTTTGCAGGCAAAGAAATATTCAAATATACCCATACCTGGACGATTGCCTAATTCCGGCAGAAAGCCAGAACATACTATTAAATCATCTGGCATTTGTAAAGAAACTTCTAACCTCACTTCTACACCATAAATGAAAAGAAATCTCATCTATTACCCTGCCAACAAATTGTATTCCTGGGAGCAAGCTTGAACACAACTTCCCAGATGGCCTACCTCATGCCAGAGAAACAAGTTTATCTGACAGCCTTCTTCAAATTACTGGCCACAAAGACCCAGTTATCTGCAAGGAAAATACTGCAAGCTCTGGGGTTCACGGCCTCTTGCATCCTACTAATTCCATATGCAAGACTGCGTATGAGGAAAGTACAATGGTATCTAAAAAGTGTCAACATTCTCAGGACCTGGAAGCAGTGATTCCTATCATCCCTTGTATAAAGACAGAATTCCTTTGGTGGGCAGAGGCCTGCTACCTCAACAAGGGACTGCCATTCACTCTACCCCCTGCCGCCCAAACCCTAACAGGCGCATCAGACTATGCATGTGGGGCTCACTTGGCAGGGCAATGCATTCAGGGCAAATGGAACTAGAGTCAAATGCACCTGCATATCAGTCAAAAAGAAATGTTAGCTGTACAGAATGCTCTGACAGCCTTCAAGGACCACATCCTTCCAGGACAATTATTGGTAAAAACAGACAACACCACTGTTATGTGGTACATAAACAAGCAGGGGAGAACCCACTCATACCCCCTCTGCAGACTAGCCATGGCTCTGTGGAACACAGCCTTGAGCTACCAAGTGCACCTACAGGCTCAATTCCTGCCAGGCAAGCTAAACTCACTGGCAGATGACCTAAGCAGAAATCTCATGGACCCACACAAGTGGAAACTGGAACCCAAGATATTCAGCATGTTGAGAATCAAATGGGGGAGCCCAGAGATAGACCTGTTTGCCTCCCCTCAGAGCTACCAATTGGACAAATTCTGCACAAGGACTCCCCACAGACAAGCTTGGAAAGTGGATGCCCTGCCTTCACCTGGGAAAAACTCTCACGTTATGCCTTCCCCCCTCTGCTTCTCCTCTCCAAAGTTGTACTAAAGATCAAACAGGACAAACCAAGGACAATACTCATTGCACCAGACTGGCCACACCAACACGTGTGTGTACCCCCTCTTGCACATTGTATGCTGGAACCATGGCAGCTGTCTCTGACCCCTTCCCTGCTGTCCCAGCAGGAGGCCAGATTGTGCACCTCCAGCTTCAAGCCCTGAACCTTGCAGCCTGGCTAATTACCTGAGCTCTCCATTACCATCCCTCGGTAAGCAAGTGCTGGATGTCATTCTGGAGGCAAGGACACCTAGTACTAGAAAATCCTATGCTGAAAAGTGGATAAGTTTCGGTTCCTGGAACCAAACTCAGTGGATGGGCACAACAGTGCTCAGGTTACCGCATATTCTTCAGTACTTAACAGAGGTGCTTCACAAGGGGCCTTTCCTTCTCTTCTATTAAAATTCATGCCTCTGCCATATCAGCATATTATAATGTGGAGTCATCCCTCTTCTCTCACACACTGCTGAAGCAGTTCCTCAGAGGGGCAAAACATTTAAGACCACACAGGAGAGCCCCTACTCCAGCCTGGGACCTTAACTTTGTATTGGAAAAAGCTCACTCTACCTTCCTTTGAGCCAGCTGCAACTGCAGAGTTGAAATTCCTTTCTTGGAAAACAGCCTTCCTTCTAGCCATCACTTCAGCATGAAGAGTGTCTGAATTACAGGCCCTCATGGCAGTGGATCCCTTCATCATCTTCCATGCAGACAGGGTGTCCCTCAGGACCAATCCTTCCTTTATGCCCAAGGTGGTATCCAGTGTGGCCCTTAATCAGTCCATTCATTTACCAACCTTCTTTTCTAATCCACAGAACAAAGGAGAACGAATACTGCACTCTTTGGACATGCACAGACAACGAAAAACAAATAGGTGTAGTGCACCAGGATCCACCAAAAGTATTTATTAAGCGCTTTCATTTTTTTAAGTAAAAAACTTCATCAGAATGATAGACACATACAGACACGTGTGTCATTCTGATGAAGTTTTTTACTTAAAAAAACAAAAGCGTTTAATAAATACTTTTGGTGGATCCTGGTGTACCACTTCTATTTGTTTTTCATGGTTTTGAATATCTGTGGAATTTTCCTACATGCACAGACAACTAAGATTTTATTTAGACAGGACTAAGCCTCCCGGAAAAACTGAACAGCTGCTAGTTGCCTTTGCTGCAGTGGCAGAGGGGAAGGCCATTTCAAAGCAAACCATTTCTAAGTGAATAGGCTATTGCATTCATTTCTGCTATAAGCACCATGGAAAACCTACTCCACGGAATAAGATCACATTCCACCACGGCTGCATCTACTTCAACAGCCTTTCTCAGAGGTGTTCCTACCAGGGACATCCTAGAAGCTGCTACCTGGAGTTCTGTTCATACCTTCACCAAGCATTACCACCTGCCTATTTTCTCTAAATCCAGAGCTGGTTTTGCCACTGCAGTCTTGCAGGGCCTAATAGCTGGTCCTAATGTTCTCTAATTGCCTCCTCCCTTCCTTAGCTTTGGGAATCTACCCAAATGTAATGACTTACAACAGTGAAACACGAAGAACATAGTACATTTGTGTACACTTACCATCGAGTGTATTCACTGTTGCAGTCCTGGTTACCCTCCCTCCAGCCCTGACTTCTATTTGCTATACCTCTCTTCTTGTGTACTGTATTTAAACTTTGTGGTGTATTTGCTTATAATTGGAGGTGTAATCTTGTATATAATTGCTTCCCATTATGGGGGCACCTGACATCTGGGGCAAGAAAAACTGATGTAATGGTGTCGGTTGCATGATTTGTACCCCTGACTCCCTGACGTCATGGAAGAAGCGACAGCAACCGACGCAGGACCCAAGACTTTGATAATCAGGCCGGCTGAGGGCTACCTGCAAGCAGATAGCCC
This sequence comes from Protopterus annectens, assembly GCF_019279795.1. Taxonomy (NCBI): domain Eukaryota; kingdom Metazoa; phylum Chordata; order Ceratodontiformes; family Protopteridae; genus Protopterus; species Protopterus annectens. Next base: position 852,579,941 of record NC_056739.1, on the reverse strand, counting down.
AAATGTAATGACTGCAACAGTGAATACACTCGAACATCTACATTTATGGTGTGTACACAACTGTACTTTTTGTGCTGTTTGTAAGTTGCCATAAAGCTCTTTTTTTAGTGAAATAATTTTTAAATATACCATGAGATGATGCAAATTTACAGACTTGTGTATTCAAAACTAGTACTTAAAGAATTTTGAGATCTCCTTCCACCACAGTTTAGGTGTTAAAAGCGCTCATGCAAGTTTAGTTGCCCTTCTCATTCTTATGGCATTTTGTTATGGGCTCAAAGAGCTGGTAATACAGATGAAGTTTAGGTTGTTATGCTCTGCTTCCTTCAGTTGTACGGATAAAAGTAACACTTCATTGACGTAAAAAAAAATCCGAGTACATACAGTGTAACTCATCCTTCTTATGTGTAAAGAAACTTCTCCAACAGTTTTTTTTTTGTTAAGCATATTACTTGTTTATTTATATATGCTTTATAAGTAACAGTATAAGAATTTTTTTTGTTTTAATTCTGTGATGTGAGTGATTTTTGTTTTTATTTTGATTTTATTTTATTGCCAATAGATTGGTATTTAACTGTATAGTTTAATTTTCTTCACAGGACTGTTTCATTGAATCTACAATATTTGTTCTGAGATTGTGTGACCTCTGAAAATGTTATATCAAACAAGGTTGTGAAGCTTCCTGCAAAAGAGAAAGGGGGTGTTGGGGGAGGTGGCTTGTCCCTCTCATTGTCTCAAGGGCTACTGCTATTTATTTGCTTTCTGAAATATGTTGTTTGAATAAGAAACAAAATGATACCCCCCCCCCCCCCAAATCTGCAGCAAGGGTGGGAAAATGGTGAGATTTTCTGGGCTGTAAGCTATATCCAAATGATGTAGAGACAAAGATCAACTCTGTTAAAATAACGTCATTAAAGTTTTTTTTTCTCTTTTAAGTTAATGACTAAAAGGCCTGCTTCAGTAGTACTTCAGGATTCGTGTAGGGATTGAGATGTGCAAGTTTGTAGATTTGTAAATTGGTTGTTATCAGTACAGTTTTCAACAAGAGGTGCAGTACTTAATTATGGTAATCTTTCTTTGTAAACGAGTTTCTGGTGTTATACTTGTCTTTTCATGAATGTTACCGGCTCCAGAGTTAAAATTCTTTTTTATACAGGTTTGAGATTGTAAAGGGTGACGATTCCATGAATGCTTGGTGGAATCCTCAGCCCTGCGTGGAGTAGTTAGTATGGTGTAATCAAGAGGCCACTGTGGACGGGGACTGCTTTGAATGTGGTTACATGTGGGAGGGCAGTAAGCTAATGAAATTGTGATATATGCTGTGCTATTCTTCAATCTTTGTTTCCGAAATTAAGCAGCTGTACGTCACAAGAGAAACATATTTGCAAATGAGAAAATTTTGTTGGTTGGTAAAGTAACTCTTGCAAAGCATCTAAAGTGTCTGATAAGACTATTGGTGGCACCTTGATTCCTTTTAGGATGCAGATGGTGATGGTCAGTGGATCACTCATCATTGCTTGTAGTCTAGATTTTCAAGAATAGGAGTAGTCATTTTAATGATGCAAGCTTTCCAAAATTTGCTATCTTCCAGGAAGAGAGGTTGTCATTATCCATGTGCTGCTGCAAGCGTTTGAGTTGTGTTCTCTGCTGAGCCACTGTGTGCTGCTGAGATGGATGTTGATAGTAGTCCAGAATGACTACTGTTGATGCTCCTGGGATGCCCTTCTATGGGTACACTTTTTATGCCTCTGAGTGGAAACTTTCAGTTTGGTTAGAACAGCTTACCACCATAGTTAGGGTCAGGATCACCAGCAGACTAACTGATTGAAGCAATGTTGTTCCATGATCTCTGTGAATGTGTCTTCTTTTTTTTTGGGGGGGGGCAAAGGATTGACCATTTGTCATTTCCTGCACCAGCTTGACCCCTTCATTCCTCCTCCTGGACCATTTGTTCTCTGGTAGATGTATGTGAGGATTGCATGCTAGAGAGTGGACCGGTCTGCATATTGTGCAGAGGGTCCTGTCTTTACCCCCCTGGGCATCTGCGAAATTTGCTGCATCTATTTTGGAAGGTGCTTGTGACATGTTCAGCAGCGCCAGGCACACCAGGCTGTTCATGTTGCTGGTGATACATTTGCATTTCAGCAGGTGTTGCCAGTGCAGTGAGTCAAGATAGCAAAAAGGATGGGCAGTCCAACACTGACCACTCATTGCCATCCTCTGCCCCTCTAGCACACATGCTGCTAGTTCAACACTAGTAGTCTGGAGTGCCGTTAGGGTTTTATCCCCATGCACCATAGGACCTGGGGTGTGTGTCAGCAATTTCTGTATGAAACAACTTTGTGAAAGGCAGGATTGTGGCCCAGGGTGCCTTGTCAGGTAGTCTGTTAGAGGGGCGCTACTTTGCTGATCTGTTTTGCAGAAACCCACCCTTCCATATGAGGTGAACATCTTGATTGGTTGGCTTGTACCTCTGCTCTTTAAACCTGCTTTCTTCCAAGACCAACTTCCTAGTCTCCATCACCTCATAGGATCTCAGCTTCAGCCTTTGAAAATAAGTAACCACATCTAGTCTGTAATAAGAGTAGGACGTCCATTTGGAAAATATCCATGAATCCTAACAAACGTAGTTTCTGCCATCTCACTGAACAAATTCTTGTGTTCTAATTCTGTTTACAGGGATGGAAAATAGGGGAGAAAACCCCTTCATACACTGGATGTACGCCATCTGCTTAGAGGTGGGGGTATATTTCATGAACGAGTTTCAGCAGTTTGCAAAGATAGGGAATAAGTACAGCCTTAAACTTAGCATTTCAGGTATGAGTTTCTTGGTAATGATGTGTAACAAGAGGTTAACTGTGCTGTTTTAGTGTGTGGTCCTTTAACAAATTATGTTATGTTGTCTATATCTTGCCTTCGTTCTTGCTGTTTGGGTTCGGAGCCGGCCCTTGGCTCTGACTCGGCCGTATACTATAGCTCGTGAGCTTTTACTGGGTCGAAGCTAGCCCCCATCCCAGCATGCCTAGTGGTAGTTACCCAGATCTCGTTTGTCGCTTGCAGCGTCGTGATTGTGGATACTAGCTCAGGCTGTGTTTTTTCTCTTATAAATTTTTTGAAGAAAATTTCTCATTTATCTGATCTAACTTGTTAACAATAGTTGTCCTTCGTATTTCTACCTTTCCTTATCCCGTCCAAGTTACTTGTTTTTGTGCGGACTAACCGTTTTTCTCTCTGGCTTTTTCCCCTCTTCTGAACCCAATTAACTTAGAGGGTTCTTCTTTGTTTTTCTTCCCTTCCTTTAAGTTTTAAGGAGTTGCCGTTTAAGTTAGAGGAACTCCTTAGGTGGGGAGTTCGCTGTTTAACTTAGAGTCTCTCCCCCCTTCTCTTCTTCCTGTCTGTATAACAAAAACAAAAAATTATATATTTTTTTTTGTCTGTATTGCATAGTTATTTTGTTAGTAGTGTGCTTTTTTTCTTTGTCTAGCTTTAGATAGTGCCGTTCGACATTGTCAAAAGATACTGGCAAGGAGTTGAAACCTTCAGGTTTCAGAAAGTGAGATTCGTACTGTCAAATGATGTCCCTTACGGATGGGCACAACTATTGTTTGGGGCCTGTTCACCTGCAGGGCTCGTGTTCTGTTTGCCATGCATTTAGTTCAGGAGTCCTGCAGGAAATAAAGAACAAATTAATCCTACGAGGGTTACTGAAGGGCCCCTTTGATGCTGCTATGGAGGGGACTCAGCCAGCAAAAAAACTGGAAAAACCCAAGCCTTCATTCTCTTCGGCTCAGATTTCGAATCAGTCTAAAGAGAAGGACAAGTTACAAGCTAGGTCGAACCAGACTCTCTGTTCTGACAAGACTCTCACCTATGGCTCCATCTGTGGTTTCTGAGCCAGTAAAGTCTCGTAAACAATCCAGATCTCCTGCCTTGGAACCGGTGCAGTCTGCTCTACAGTCTCCTTATTACAATCTGTGTCAGGCAGTCACCAGTCTTCAACCCACTCCTCTCTGTCATCCAGGAGCCTCTTGGATGATGATGTGGAGAGGGTGGTGAAGAGGCTTCTTAGGACACCAGCATTAGCTAAAAATACTTTCGGGCCCATCCCAGACAGAAATGGTGCTGACAGCCCAACAAACACCTGTCTCGATTCCTCCTCCCACTCCTCTGAGCTGTGAGCCAGTGTGTGGAAGTCGAGTGTTGGAACTGTCGGTTCTGGTAACCTCCTCCGTCTTTTGGGTCTGACTACCGCCCGATCTCCTCGATACCCTTGTCTGACCCTACTTTCCTTTCATAGCTTCGCACAGGTCAGCTCGGCTCCTGCATCACCCTCGGAGCCATCGCCCTCAGTTCGGAGGAAGTCTCCAGCTTCTTTGGAGCTGGAGACTCTTTCGGGTTAGGACCGCGATGCCTTGGAGGTCATGAGGAGCGTGCTGTCTGCTGAGACAGCTCCACCCTTGGCTCCATTGGCTGCTTTGCCTTTAGTGCCAGTGTCCACCTCCTAACCTCCCCTCCGCTCCAAGCGTAGGGAACCCATGCTCCAGGACACCTCATTGCTTATCCCACCTCTTCCAAAACCTCCCCTGAGCATCCCTCAGAGGAGCTCCCTCGGAAGAGGGACTTGCAAGAGGAAGCATGTGGACTCCCCTGAGTCCTTGACATCAGACACAGATTTGGATGACTCAGAAGGGTCCCCACAGTCCCCCTCTGAAGATCTCTTTTTCAGACATCTTAGAAATCCGTAGGCAGAGGGGTGACTGGAAGTCCCTTGCCCCTTCTGAAGATAAGTCAGTGTACCTGGATGCATTTGGTTCCCGACCCTCCACCTCTTGGTTATCTTCTCTTTTTGACCCACTATTGCACATAGTGAGTCGAAAGGCATGGAGCTCTCCAGACACGATGGAACCAGTTCTGCAGAGGCTCAATAAATTCATAACAGCCTCTGTAGAGAGAGCCCATAACAGCCTCTGTAGAGAGAGCCTTCTTATCCAAAGGTGTTCCCATTGATGCTATGGTGGTGGCAGCAGACACCAAGAAGGAATTAGCGGAAACTTCATCTGTCCATCCGCCGAATAAAGAGTCTCATAGGATGGACAGATACAGGAAGCGTATGTCTTCAGCGACCTTTTGTCCCACTTTACAAGGCGTCAAAGGGATCCCCTCAAAGAATTAGGAGATACCTTACAGGATCCTACAGCTGCGGGAGCCTTGGACAAGATGGCTTCTCAGCTTGCAACCTTGACTTTGGTGGTTAACTCCTTCATGCTGCTAATTTCTTACGCAGCTGATGGGGCGAGCAGGCGGCAGGCATAGGAGTGGCCTTACTCAGACCCTCCTGGATGCGCCTTTGTCAGTTTGTGAAGCCCTTCAAGTCTTCCTTTACCAACGCCCCCTTTGACGGCTTGTCTTATTCGGGCCGCAGGTAAAAGAGATTCTTACCAAGTGTGAACAGGATGGCAAAACTCTCTCTCCTGTGGGAGTATGTTTTTCTGCTCCATCTAGGCCTTATCCTAAGGGCCATAAGAGTGGAAAGATGTGGTTCCGGAAATCCCAGGGAGCTTCGTCTGTCACACGTGGAGACTTTTACCCCAGGGCCAAAGGGGAAATAATGCAGCGGGGAGTCCGGAGAATCAGGGAGATGCCTTCTCTGGTAGGCCCTTCCAGCGCTCCTCAAGGGTGGCCTGACCATCCGACTCCAGAGACAGTCAGGGGGAGATTATCCTTGTACCCAAAAGCCTGGCAGACAATCACAGAAGATACATAGGTACTATCGATAATATCCAGAGGTTACATTATCCCCTTCTCCCAACTTCCCCTGTCAAAAAGACAACACTCTATCCCAGATGTTCCACCCAATCTTCAGGATCAAGCAAACCTAGAGGTTCAAAGGTTGCACAGAAAGAGTCATCCAAGAAGTCCCCGCAGACCAAATCGGATCCGAAACTTACTCGAGGTTCTTTTTAGTTCTAAAGAAAATGGGGGACTAGAGACCCATATTGGATCTCAGCAGGCTGAACAAATCAGTCAAGAAAACAAAGTTCCAGATGGTAATACTGCAGTCCATCCTTCCCTTTCTGGGATAGGGTAATTGGATGTGCTCTATCAATCACCAGGATGTGTACTACCACATAAAAGTGGACAGACGGTTAAGGAGATATCTACGCTTCCGGCTGGGAGCCAGTCACTATCAATTCAGAGCGCTGCCCTTTGGTCTCACCACAGCCCCCAGGGTGTTCACCAAATGCATGGCAGTAGTTATGGCTCACCTGAGGCATCTAGGAATTCCAGGTGTTTCCATATCTAGACGATTGACTCCTTACTGCCACCACCGAGCATCAGCTAATCAAGGCAAGGGAATCCACAGTTCTCTCTTGTTCTCAACTAGGGATCACCCTAAACTATGAAAGTCTGCCTTGTTGCCTTGTCAATATATTACCTTTATAGGGGCAGATTTAGACACAAGGGCCATGATAGCAAAGCTGCCTCAAGAAAGAGCATTAATGATTCATTGCCAAGTTGCAATGCTGGTGACAAAAGAGAATTCAGGCAAGATTTGTCCTCAAGGTCCTGGGTTCTATGGCAGCGGCAATCACTCTGGTCCCTATGACTCACTTCCACATGAGAATTCTGCAGTGGCCCCTTTGCACAATGGTCATACCAGGATTTACACATGTCTCATCAGATTCTGATCACGGAATCCTGCAAAAAGGATCTGGAATGGTGGCTTTACTCCCCTATGGCAACAATAGGCAGGTTGCTTCTAACCCCCAACATGTCGCCACAGTGACTACGGACTCTTTCCAAATAGGGTGGGGGGGGACATTATCTTGGACAGACTGCTCAAGGGACTTGTCAGGGACACGGGGACCACTTTCATATCAGTGTCCCGGAGATGAGAGTGGTGCTTCCATGCTGCAAGCACTTCAGGACTCTCCACCTACAGGGACTATAGCAATTCAGATGGACAATATGTCGGTAGTGTGGTACATCAACAAACAGGGTGGAACCAGGTCTTACTCCTGTATCGAGAGGCACTACAAGTTTGGCAATGGACAATGTCTTCCCAACGCTTTCTGGTAATGACCTCCCAGGGAAATCCAACATGATAGCGGATAAGCACAGCCGGCTATCCTGATACTCCAGGAGTGGTCCCTGAAGCAGGATGTTGGACTTGATTTTTTTCAAATGGGGCCAGCCATCCTGCGATCTGCTTGCCACCCCCCTCAACAACAAATGCAGCAGCTACTTTGCCCTGGTCCCACCACCAGGACAGCCACCCTGGGACGCACTTGTTCACGATTGGCCCCCTGGGACTACTTTCTTCCTTTCCACCTTTTCCCCTGATCCCCAAAGTTCTTCAGAAAGCACAGTCGGGTTGCAAGTTCATCCTCATTGTCCCTTACTGGCCTCGTCAGATATGGTTCCCATTCCTTTGGCCTCACCTGCAGGGGGAGCCCTGGATCCTGGACCCAGTGGCAGATGATCTGATGCATCAGTTGGAGGCTCACCATCCTTCCATTCAAACTTTCAAGCTCACAGCTTGGTTCCTCCACTTCCGACTTTAGTCAGAAGTCACACATTAGATCCGGAAGTTATTCACATTTTATCTTCAGCCCACAAACCCACCACTAACAAATTGTACCTCAGTAAGTGGAAGAGGTTTGCTATCTGGGCTCAACTCAGGGGCTTAGACCCTATCACTGCTCCATCCCGAAGTTTTGAAATTTTAACATCCCTGTTTAATCAAGGATCTTCTGTCTCTACTATTAAAGTACAACTGGCTGCTATCTCTAAATTCCACGAATCTATGGATCCTCCATTGATGAGCAGCAGATTATGCAAGACTTTTATTAAAGGTGTGGGCCTGTTAAGACCCCCAGTTTTTCATCCTGCGCCTCTGGGATCTTGATTTGGTGCTTGCATTAACATCTTCCCCTTTCGAACCTGCTGCTACATGTGAGTTAAAATATCTGTCTTGAAACTGCCTTCTTAGTTGCAATTACTTCTGCAAGAAGAGTCTCAGAGCTTCAAGCCCCATCTATTAAACCCCGCACTTGATTTTCCACAAGGATAGAGTATCACTTAGGCCTAATCCATCCTTTGTCCCAAAGGTCTGTTCTAATCTCTGTCTTCAACAATCTCTAGAGCTACCAGTTTTCTTCCCAAAATTCTCCAATGATGCAGAATACACTCTCCATAAATTGGATGTTCACAGGCAATGCGCTTCTATTTAGACAGGACTCAACAATTTCGTAAGTCAGACCAATTGTTTGTGTCCTTCTCAGACAATAAATTGCAAAACCATTACAAAAGCTACTATCTCCAAATGGATTAGAGATTGTATAACTCAGGCTTATTCTTCGAATAAGCAACTTACAACATCTATCAAAGCTCACTCTACCAGAGCTATGGCAACTTCTATTGCCTTTCATTCCAAACTTGCTATATCGGAGATTTGTGCTGGCTACTTGGTCAACCGCACACTTTCATTTCCCACTATAAATTGGATGTGGCATCTAAAGGGCGAGCATCATTTGGTTCCACAGTACTCAGGAGTGTTTTCCAGTGAGCCACCCAGGATTCAGGTGCTAGGACGCTGTCCCATCAGTCAGAATGTAGGCGAGATAGGATCACATAACATCTTTTAGTTATGTACTCACCATAACTTCAGATGTTTGGGATCCATCTCGCCCACATTCCTAACACCCACCCTCCTTCCCCCTGCCTTGGAGATCAGAAGAGATTGAACGGTTTTGAGTTCTACTGTTTTATCTTGTTTCATCTGACGATGTTATATAATCAGTGCGTGCATGTGTGCATGTATGCGGACAAACTAGATCTGGGGGACTGGTAGTGGTGCATCCTGGGATATAGTAAGCTCAGCCAATAAGAGACTTCGCTCTTTGGCATAAGCGTGCCGAGTCGGAGCCGAGGGATCGGCTCCGAACCCATCAGTCAGAATGTAGGCGAGATGGATCCCAAACATCTGAAGTTATGGTGAGTACATAACTAAAAGTTGTCCTTCGTATTTCTACCTTTCCTTATCCCGTCCAAGTTACTTGTTTTTGTGCGGACTAACCGTTTTTCTCTCTGGCTCTTTCCCCTCTTCTGAACCCAATTAACTTAGAGGGTTCTTCTTTGTTTTTCTTCCCTTCCTTTAAGTTTTAAGGAGTTGCCGTTTAAGTTAGAGGAACTCCTTAGGTGGGGAGTTCGCTGTTTAACTTAGAGTCTCTCCCCCCTTCTCTTCTTCCTGTCTGTATAACAAAAACAAAAAATTATATATTTTTTTTTGTCTGTATTGCATAGTTATTTTGTTAGTAGTGTGCTTTTTTTCTTTGTCTAGCTTTAGATAGTGCCGTTCGACATTGTCAAAAGATACTGGCAAGGAGTTGAAACCTTCAGGTTTCAGAAAGTGAGATTCGTACTGTCAAATGATGTCCCTTACGGATGGGCACAACTATTGTTTGGGGCCTGTTCACCTGCAGGGTTCGTGTTCTGTTTGCCATGCATTTAGTTCAGGAGTCCTGCAGGAAATAAAGAACAAATTAATCCTACGAGGGTTACTGAAGGGCCCCTTTGATGCTGCTATGGAGGGGACTCAGCCAGCAAAAAAACTGGAAAAACCCAAGCCTTCATTCTCTTCGGCTCAGATTTCGAATCAGTCTAAAGAGAAGGACAAGTTACAAGCTAGGTCGAACCAGACTCTCTGTTCTGACAAGACTCTCACCTATGGCTCCATCTGTGGTTTCTGAGCCAGTAAAGTCTCGTAAACAATCCAGATCTCCTGCCTTGGAACCGGTGCAGTCTGCTCTACAGTCTCCCTTATTACAATCTGTGTCAGGCAGTCACCAGTCTTCAACCCACTCCTCTCTATCATCCAGGAGCCTCTTGGATGATGATGTGGAGAGGGTGGTGAAGAGGCTTCTTAGGACACCAGCATTAGCTAAAATACTTTCGGGCCCATCCCAGACAGAAATGGTGCTGACAGCCCAACCAACACCTGTATCGATTCCTCCTCCGACTCCTCTGAGCTGTGAGCCAGTGTGTGTGGAAGTCGTAGTGTTGGAACTGTCGGTTCTGGTAACCTCCTCCGGTATTTTGGGTCTGACTACCTCTCCGATCTCCTCGATACCCTTGTCTGACCCTACTTTCCCTTTCATAGCTTCGGCACAGGTCAGCTCGGCTCCTGCATCACCCTCGGAGCCATCGCCCTCAGTTCGGAGGAAGTCTCCAGCTTCTTTGGAGCTGGAGACTCTTTCGGGTTAGGACCGCGATGCCTTGGAGGTCATGAGGAGCGTGCTGTCTGCTGAGACAGCTCCACCCTTGGCTCCATTGGCTGCTTTGCCTTTAGTGCCAGTGTCCACCTCCTAACCTCCCCTCCGCTCCAAGCGTAGGGAACCCATGCTCCAGGACACCTCATTGGGCGATCCCACCTCTTCCAAAACCTCCCCTGAGCATCCCTCAGAGGAGCTCCCTCGGAAGAGGGACTTGCAAGAGGAAGCATGTGGACTCCCCTGAGTCCTTGACATCAGACACAGATTTGGATGACTCAGAAGGGTCCCCACAGTCCCCCTCTGAAGATCTCTTTTTCAGACATCTTAGAAATCCGTAGGCAGAGGGGTGACTGGAAGTCCCTTGCCCCTTCTGAAGATAAGTCAGTGTACCTGAATGCATTTGGTTCCTGACCCTCCACCTCTTGGTTATCTTCTCTTTTTGACCCACTATTGCACATAGTGAGTCGAAAGGCATGGAGCTCTCCAGACACGATGGAACCAGTTCTGCAGAGGCTCAATAAATTCATAACAGCCTCTGTAGAGAGAGCCCATAACAGCCTCTGTAGAGAGAGCCTTCTTATCCAAAGGTGTTCCCATTGATGCTATGGTGGTGGCAGCAGACACCAAGAAGGAATTAGCGGAAACTTCATCTGTCCATCCGCCGAATAAAGAGTCTCATAGGATGGACAGATACAGGAAGCGTATGTCTTCAGCGACCTTTTGTCCCACTTTACAAGGCGTCAAAGGGATCCCCTCAAAGAATTAGGAGATACCTTACAGGATCCTACAGCTGCGGGAGCCTTGGACAAAATGGCTTCTCAGCTTGCAACCTTGACTTTGGTGGTTAACTCCTTCATGCTGCTAATTTCTTACACAGCTGATGGGGCGAGCAGGCGGCAGGCATAGGAGTGGCCTTACTCAGACCCTCCTGGATGCGCCTTTGTCAATTTGTGAAGCCCTTCAAGTCTTCCTTTACCAACGCCCCCTTTGACGGCTTGTCTTATTCGGGCCGCAGGTAAAAGAGATTCTTACCAAGTGTGAACAGGATGGCAAAACTCTCTCTGCTGTGGGAGTATGTTTTTCTGCTCCATCTAGGCCTTATCCTAAGGGCCATAAGAGTGGAAAGATGTGGTTCCGGAAATCCCAGGGAGCTTCGTCTGTCACACGTGGAGACTTTTACCCCAGGGGCAAAGGGGGAAATAATGCAGCGGGGGGGAGTCCGGAGAATCAGGGAGATGCCTTCTCTGGTAGGCCCTTCCAGCGCTCCTCAAGGGTGGCCTGACCATCCGACTCCAGAGACAGTCAGGGGGAGATTATCCTTGTACCCAAAAGCCTGGCAGACAATCACAGAAGATACATAGGTACTATCGATAATATCCAGAGGTTACATTATCCCCTTCTCCCAACTTCCCCTGTCAAAAAGACAACACTCTATCCCAGATGTTCCACCCAATCTTCAGGATCAAGCAAACCTAGAGGTTCAAAGGTTGCACAGAAAGAGTCATCCAAGAAGTCCCCGCAGACCAAATCGGATCCGAAACTTACTCGAGGTTCTTTTTAGTTCTAAAGAAAATGGGGGACTAGAGACCCATATTGGATCTCAGCAGGCTGAACAAATCGGTCAAGAAAACAAAGTTCCAGATGGTAATACTGCAGTCCATCCTTCCCTTTCTGGGATAGGGCAATTGGATGTGCTCTATCAATCACCAGGATGTGTACTACCACATAAAAGTGGACAGACGGTTAAGGAGATATCTACGCTTCCGGCTGGGAGCCAGTCACCATCAATTCAGAGCGCTGCCCTTTGGTCTCACCACAGCCCCCAGGGTGTTCACCAAATGCATGGCAGTAGTTATGGCTCACCTGAGGCATCTAGGAATTCCAGGTGTTTCCATATCTAGACGATTGACTCCTTACTGCCACCACCGAGCATCAGCTAATCAAGGCAAGGGAATCCACAGTTCTCTCTTGTTCTCAACTAGGGATCACCCTAAACTATGAAAGTCTGCCTTGTTGCCTTGTCAATATATTACCTTTATAGGGGCAGATTTAGACACAAGGGCCATGATAGCAAAGCTGCCTCAAGAAAGAGCATTAATGATTCATTGCCAAGTTGCAATGCTGGTGACAAAAAGAGAATTCAGGCAAGATTTGTCCTCAAGGTCCTGGGTTCTATGGCAGCGGCAATCACTCTGGTCCCTATGACTCACTTCCACATGAGAATTCTGCAGTGGCCCCTCTTTGCACAATGGTCATTCCAGGATTTACACATGTCTCATCAGATTCTGATCACGGAATCCTGCAAAAAGGATCTGGAATGGTGGCTTCACTCCCCTATGGCAACAATAGGCAGGCCGTTTCTAACCCCCCAACCTGTAGCCACAGTGACTACGGACTCTTTCCAAATAGGGTGGGGGGGGTCATTATCTTGGACAGACTGCTCAAGGGACTTGACAGGAACACGAGTACCACTTGCATATCAATGTCCTGGAGATGAGAGTGGTGCTTCTGGCGTTGCAAGCACTTCAGGACTCTCCACCTACAGGGACTATAGCAATTCAGATGGACAATATGTCGGTAGTGTGGTACATCAACAAACAGGGTGGAACCAGGTCTTACTCCTTGTATCGAGAGGCACTACAAGTTTGGCAATGGACGATGTCTTCCCAACGCTTTCTGGTTACGACGCACCTCCCAGGGAAATCCAACATGATAGCGGATAAGCACAGCCGGGCTATCCTGATACTCCAGGAGTGGTCCCTGAAGCAGGATGTTGCGGACTTGATTTTTTTCAAATGGGGCCAGCCATCCTGCGATCTGCTTGCCACCCCCCTCAACAACAAATGCAGCAGCTACTTTGCCCTGGTCCCACCACCAGGACAGCCACCCTGGGACGCACTTGTTCACGATTGGCCCCCTGGGACTACTTTCCGCCTTTCCACCTTTTCCCCTGATCCCCAAAGTTCTTCAGAAAGCACAGTCGGGTTGCAAGTTCATCCTCATTGTCCCTTACTGGCCTCGTCAGATATGGTTCCCATTCCTTTGGCCTCACCTGCAGGGGGAGCCCTGGATCCTGGACCCAGTGGCAGATGATCTGATGCATCAGTTGGAGGCTCTCCATCCTTCCATTCAAACTTTCAAGCTCACAGCTTGGTTCCTCCACTTTCAGTCTTAGCCAGGCTTCCTGATGTTTCCCCAGCAGTTCAACACATTTTGATTTCCTCCCATAAGCCCACTACTAGGAAAGTTTATACTAGTAAATGGAAGAGGTTCTCTTGTTGGGCAGGCAAAAATCAGGTTGATCCCTTTACTGCACCCCTTTCAAAGATTCTCGAATTTCTTGCTGAAACTTTTGAGTGAGGAGCAGCTGCAGCTACTGTCTTGAGTTCAGTTAGCTGCTATTTCTAATTTCCATATGGGAGAAATGGGATCCAATATCATGTCCCATAGGCTATGTAAAGTATTCCTGAGAGATACTACCTTCTTAAAACCTCCAATAAGAGACCCCCCCCCCCCCCGGGATCTAAATTTTAGTGTTAGATGCTCTGATCCCCCTTCCCCCTTTGAACCATCTGCTTCTTGTCCGTTCATATTTTTGACTCGGAAGACCCTTTCTTGCTTGCAATTACCTCAGCTAGAAGGGTTTCAGAATTGCGGGCCTTATCTAGTCAACCTCCATACTTGATTTTCCATAAAGATCGAGTTTGTCTCAGAACCAACCCCTCTTTCTTACCCAAGGTGTGTTCTGACTACAATTTGAATCCATCCATAGAGCTTCCTGTTTTCTTCCCCAATCATGGTAACAAGGCAGAGCATAAGCTTCATCAATTGGACGTTCATAGACAGTTACACTTCTATTTACACAGGACCAATGACTTCAGAAAATCTAACCAGTAGTTCATATCCTTTGCGGACAATAAAAAAGGTTGTGTAGTCTCAAAGGTGACTTTATCTAAGTGCCTTTCAGACACTATAAAGCTTGTCTATGATTTGTGTAAACAAGAACTTCCAGGAAAAATTAAAGGACACTCAACAAGGGCCTTGGCTACCTCTATTGCTTTTCAAGCCAGACTGCCTTTGGATTCTATCTGTGTGGCAGCTACATGGGCTAATCCTCATACCTTTATCACTCATTACAAATTAGATGTGGCCTCTCGGAACAGGGCATCCTTTGGTTCCACGGTCCTGAAGAGTTTTTTCCAGTGAGCCACCCAAGAATCAGGTGCTGGGGAGGAACGAAGGTGAGATGTGGACAACATAACATAAAGAAGTTATGTAATCACCATAACGCTCCATGTTTGTTGTCCTTGATCTCACCTTCCTTCTTGCGTCCCACCCTCCTTCCCCCTTCCTGGAGGATTGAGAGGAATCCCTTGTTTTTATTCGTTATAGTGGCTGGATTTCCTTTTTACCATACTTTTTGGTTAGTCCTAGTCTCCCCTTCCTACTCTTGCGGATGGGTTACACCTTTAATATGTAGGTGTCCTCTGCTATGTAAAATAGAGTATACCTCTTTTTAATTGTATGGTCTAGTACTGGGTTATCACAAACGAGATCTGGATAACTACCGCTAGGCATGATGGGATAGGGGCTAGCCTCTAGCCAGTAAAAGCTCTTGAGCTATAGTATATGGCCAAGTTGGAGCCAAGGGTCGGCTCCGATCACAAACAGCAAGAAGGAAGGCGAGATCAAGGACAGCAAACATGGAACGTTATGGTGAGTACATAACTTCTTTTTTTGTATTAAATAATTTCTCAATGTATATTCATAAAGTTTGTCATTGAATGTTTGTGTATTAATTGGTGCCTGTTTCTATTGATTATTTTGTTAATTTAATATTTGTCACCAGTTTTATTACTTTTCCTTTGAAGGAGACAGATGCTAGAAAAATACAATGCACATATTAACATTTAATGCTAGTTTTAAAATGTTTTTTTTCCCCTTCAAAATACTAATTTGGAAGTCGTAGAAATAACATCATAAGAATGCGCACAGAACAATTCAGTAAAACAGTGCAGGCTCAGTTTACACTCAGCTGTATTTTTTTTTTTTTTACTTTAGTCGCAATTAAAACAACATAGGTACACACACATTAATAGAAAAGATGGCAAACCAAAGTGATACTTCTCATTGTTTTCGTGTAGTATATGCATATGTTTGCTTTCATCATTTACTCTACCATTATATAACTTGCTTAATTCCTGCCTTGACTTAAACCTTGCATACTCTCCTTAACATTATTGTGCTTGATTATTTCCATAGACTTTATTTCTGTGTTCATAGGTAGGTACTAGGTCATTGGCCCTAGGGTCTCTATAAGCCTAGCCAAAAAGGTACCCTAGCTTTCGCCACCCAAGACAATTGTTTTCCTGTGCCCCTACCGAGCAGAGCCACAGAAGTGATCCTCATGGTGAATTTCCTATCTCCCATCCAGTCATCAAGATTTGTCTTGAAGAGTGCTAATGAGGAGCTTTGTTTGATCTAGATAAGTAGTTTGTTCCAGAGTATGGGAAGTCTCTAGGACCGGAATCTATCCCTCCAGCATGTTCTGTTTATTGTGTTGTCAAGGTTTAGGTCCCTAGAGCATGTAGCTCTGAGGGATTGGGATTTCTTTAAGTGGAGCATGTCCAGCAGCGCTGGGTTTGACATAGCTTTGTATATTAGGCAGAGATCGCCTCTGAGTAGGCGTTATGCGACAGAGTAAAGCTGGAGTTTTTTGAGACTGTCTGTGTAGGGCATCTGTTTGAGGCTGGTAATCCTCTTTGTGAGGTATTTCTGTGGCCTTTCTAGTTGTTGTAGATGTCTTTTGAAGTACATACCAAAAGGGGTGTTATACTCTATAATGGGTCTAATGAGTGACGAGTAGAGGGGAACAATGACCTCTTTTTCCTGGATGCGAAACCTTTTGTGATGAGGTGTGCCACGTAGAAGGATTTCCTGACTACTGTGGCGATGTGATTATCAAAGGAGAGACTACTTGTCCATCTGTGTCCCAAGGTCTCTCATCACACTTTTGGTGTTAAGTAGACTACCGCCTATGTGGTAGTTCATGGGTACACAGCTTTTACCAAAAGGGATGACAATGCACTTTTTGGCATTGAGCTTGAGGCCATGGCTTTGACACCAGGCATCTCTCTCAGTTGAGGCCCTTTTGTAGGATGTCCACATCGTTAGGAGTTTCGATTATGGCTCCCAGTTTGCAGTCATCTGCGAACTTTGTTAGCCAAAGACCTTCTGTGTTAGTCTGTACTTCAGAAAAGTAGATGCCAAACAGGAGAGGACTCAGGACTGAACCCTGTGGTACTCCACTTGTCACTGGTCTAAAGTCTGATTTGGAGTCTGCTACTTTCACAGTGTGGGTTCTTTTAGTGAGCCACTTGGCAACCCATCTTGTGACATGGGGATTTATACCTGGTTTAGTGAGTTTATCTGTAATTCCAGAGTGGGGGATGGTGTTGAAAGCCTTAGCAAGATCTAGATAGGCTGTGTGAACCACCTTACCATCATTTACGGCTTTGGTGACTACTTCAAAGAAGTCTGTCAGGTTTAGGAGACATGATCTGCCTTTTACAAACCCGAACTGGGTGGGGTCCAGAGTTTGGAGATTACCAATGTCATTGTTTATAAGTTCCATGATATACGTTCCATAGCCTTGCAGACCAGGCTCCTCAGGCTAATGGTGTGGTAGTTCCCGGGGTCCATGGTGGCTCCCCCTTTGTGGAGTGGGATAACTGTCGCTGTGTGCCATTCAGTGGACACACAGCCTGAGGTGAGGCTATGATTGAACATGGTACTTAGGTGGGGTGCCAGTTCGTTCTGTAGTTCATGTGGAACGCAGCCTGGCATGTTGTCCGGTCCCATGGATGCTGTGTTCTTAGCTTTGGAGAGTGTGGTTTTTACCTGTGCAGCCGTGATTATAGGAACTTTGTATTCTTCCGGTATAGAGATGGGCCCTTTAGGGGATGAGAGGGGGGTAAAGTTAGCATTGGATGAGAGGGGGGGTAAAGTTAGCATTGGACCTATCTGTCAGGATGTTAGCAATATCAGTTGGTTCTGTATATTTATTGCTTTTGTGTTGTAACTCAGAGCAGATCTGAGTGTTGCCATTGCGATTCTTGACATAGCTATAGAATGCTTTGTGGTTGTCTTTGGAATCTGTGGCGATTTTTGTTTCCGTAACTAGCTTTGGAGGATTTTATGAGGGATCTCTGCTTTTTAATGAGGCTGACCAGGGAGTTCCTCCAATCATGGGATTTTACTCTTTTTTTGCAACAGTTCCTTTTTTTTTTGTTTATGGTAGGGGACCACCATATTGGCTTCCTTTTTTTGGAGGATAGCATCATGGTTCTGTTAGGATCGTGGTTCTGTTAGGGATTGCACAATCCATGCACTCTTGTAAGTGCTTATAAAGTGCATTTGTGAAGGATTCAGCAGTCGTACCTCTATTGTCCGTCTGCATGGGTGTCGTGAAGTTTGCCACTTCTGTCTTAAGAAGCGTGAAGTTGGCTTTGGAGAATTTTTTTACGGTGGTTTCCCTAGTTTTGGGGGGGGGGGGGGGTGGATGTCTAGGGTGATTAGCTTATGGTTGGATCTGAACAGCGAGGAATTTTTTCTTCTAGTTTTTTCTCCTAGTTGGTGTTTAATTCTTCAGTTGCAGTTGGTTTAGATTTTGATTTACATTTTGTAGTAATTGCCTAATAGGACATGTGTATAGGATAGTGCAGATCATGTGTCCAATCTCAAAAATAATCATTTCCTTAGTGACAGCCATTTGCATCTGTGACATTTCTGACAGAATACTCCTGCAGCAAATTTTTAAAATCTGCCAGTTTGTTCCACATCCAAAAAACATGTTGCCAATTTACTTCTCTTCTATCACAATTCCAGGATTTGCTATTTACCTGAAGACAAAATTCTGTGAAGACTGGGGTATACAAATACCTATGCAAACAATTCCAAGCAAAATTCCTAAACCTTTTGGACTTTGTTGCACACTTGGGGAGCTATGTAGGTATCTTCCCATTGTTCCTTTGTGAATTGCCTTTCCTCTGTCTTCCCACCCATTTCTAACCTTCTGATTTTTATAGTTATGTAGTATTTTACATGCCCTACTAATTGTCCCTTTAACAACAGCTTCTCTTCCAGATTCTACTAAAAACTCAACCATTGCTTATCTTTCACTTAGCACTCCCTTATCCCTTTTTCTTTGCATTGCTATGATCCTGGTAGGCAGTCTTTAACTTGCAGTCTGAACTTCTAGTTAGCCTCATCCTTTTATATGATGGTTCCCTCTCTCTAATTATTTGCTCACATTACCTTGGTTCCTTTGCTGTTTTTCCTCCAGTAAATTCAAGCGCTCTCTCCTACTTGTACCCCTGATTGCGGACATCCCTATTGGCAAAATCTCCTTTGTCCATGTCGGCTTACTTAGTCCTTTCTACTGCAAGTATAATATTCTTTATGCTTGTTCTCCTTAAGAACCTGCATTTAAAATCTTTCTCTCTCCCCCTTATTTCTCCTCCCAATTTCTTCATCATCTCTTTCCACTTTGATTTGTAACCTTGTACTTGTTTTATGTATATGACTCTTAACTATATACCTTTAAAGTATCCATCAAATCAAATTAGATAATCCTAAACCAATCTGTTCTATGTGGAGGGTCAAATTATCTTGCTTAATTTTTATCCTCTGCCCCTCACATTTAAATTCCTTTAACTCCGTTATTGTCGTTAGCTTCTCCTCTGGTTGATAAAAAAAAATATGCCCAGCCTATATTTAAAATTAAAGGCACTAAAACATTATTACTGCTTATATCTTAATATCTATATCCAGAATCGAGAGCTTTCATTTTTATCAATTTTTGTGTTCCTTTGTTTAGTCTCTTCCCATCTATTCTTAGCTGCCATAACAGGATCCTTTTTAATTCTTGTACATAAATACTTCATTTCAGCGATGCCAATATTTATGGTGGCACAATAAAATGATCTGTGTTAGTACAGAGCTGATTGCTATAACCTTTAAGTTTTATAAATTTTATATCCTGAAAAGACTTGAAATTGCCTCAAAATGTCCCCCAACACCGGAGTATCATTTTCTGGATTTATCAAGTACAAAATAATATAATCTGCAAATAAAGCTCATCTTTTCTTGATTGCCATACCAGTTATAACCTTGTATTTGCAAGTCCCTTATTTTCTTTGCCATTGGCTCTAAATAAAAAAAAAAAAACAAAAATAACAGAAGAATGAAGAAATCCTCACTTTGATTTATCTGTTCAAACTCACAGCTTGTCAGAGTGGACACCCCCCCCCCCCACACCTTAATTCTTAACCTGTGAATGACTATTCACATGTCCACGTAATAAACTCTGTTTTCTTAAGGAACACAAATTCTTTCATTGTTTTACTCTCAGATGACTGTTTCGAACACTTTCTCTTCATCGAGCACCACCAACAAAAGCGGTATTTTCTTGCATTCTGCTTCCATCTGGATCATCATTGTTCTTGTATTGTCAAGTATTTGCCTCCCCTCCACAAAACCACATTGATCAATATCTGTCACTTTTTGCAACACTTTTGTCTTGTTCCTAGCTAGTAACAACATCATCACTTTATAACTATTGTTTAAAGTTGAAACTGGTCTATATGAAGCTTGGTCTGAAGGATGTTTACCCTCTTTGGATAATGTAGCCACTGCAGTTATCCTCAAAATTTGTGTCCCCCACCTTTAAATTACTACTGAACGAACCCTAGATGTTTATTTTCTTTTTTCCTACCTTCCACAGGAATGCTGTTTCTGGAAACTTCCTTGTTGATTGTGCATCAGTGTTTTTATCTAATCTCTTCCTTTCTTAGCTGTTAATTGTTGTGCCTCATCCAGTAATCTAGGCATAATTTAATGTTTTATAAATCTTTCTATTTGTGTTTTTCTTGGGTTCCAAATTCCTCTGCTTTATGCAAATTTTCATAACATTTCTGAACTGTTTCTAATACTTTTGTAGACTCGCCAATTGTTTTTCTTGTCATAGGCTCTGTAAGTTTCATAACTACCCATGTTTTTCGTGTTTCACTGTTGCAGTCATCACACTTGGGTTATCTGCATGCAGGTAGCCCTCAGTTGGCCCGAATAATAGAGTCTTGGGTTTTCTGCGTCAGATGCTGTCGCTTCATCCATGACATCAGGTTGTCAGGGGTATAAAACATGCAGCCAACACCATTACATCAGCTTTTCTTGCCGAGCGGAGCCCGTAGCAGAAGCAATTCGCAAGTGCCGGTCGGCCGCCTCCTGAAATTTTCATTTTTCGAGTTTCGGACCTGAAGTCTTCTAAAAGTACCCCGTTGGGGATCCTTTTTTCTTGCTCTAACCGATGTCAGAAAAAATTAATAATTGTCTTACCTGTGGAAAGCAAATTCCTCAGAGATTTTCATTCTTACTGCGTCACCTGTGTAGGCCAGACCACGACGTTCCTACTCTGTTTTGTGCCCTGTTCAGTGCCCGCACTATTTGTCGGGCTTTTTTTGTCGCTAAATTCTTTTGCGCTCGTTCTCCGTATTCTGAAATGGCTTCGATAAGATCTGAGTACTGATCTTCCGAAAAAAACGTAAGGCTAAAGACAGAGACAGACCGCATAGGTCCAAAACTGCAGACGGCGCTTCCGTTAAGGTAGTCACCAGTCGCCAGTACTCAATGAGGTGCTTTTGCAGCCCCTGATACCTGCTTCTACAGATTCGCAGGCCTCTACTGAGACCCATTCGGAGTCCGGTATGCCACGAGATGCTTCTTCGACTATGGAACCTGCGGATGTCTCTACCTTGGGTGGGTCTGGAGCCGCTGTGCAGGCACTGGGTTCTGAGGGTATAGTCAGGCCTTCCAATGTTCATATTAAACAGACTACTTAGTTTCAAACCAAAAATACCAAATTTCTCAGGCCCAGAGTTTGCACTACGCCTAGGAAACAGACAACCAAAGCGCATTCTCAGGGCCCCATGCCAAAGAAACAAATGCTTAGAATGGCTGAAGACCTTATTACCTTAATTAGGGGAAGCCAGCCTTCCCCCTCTTAGAGACCTAGAACTGATTTTCCTTCTGATTCTTCAGATCATGAGTCCGATGACTCTGACCCTTCTGATTACCAGGACATACCTTTGCCTAATGACGATTCTGATGCAGAGGACTCCATTCCTTCTGCTTCCCCACCAGAGGATTTTTCTTTCGGTGAAACCTTGCATACCCTCAGAGAGCATTTCCACTGTGAGTGCCAGGACTACCCACAGTCCAAAAGAGACTCAGGGAATTTTTAAACTTGCCTCCGCATAGGCCTCTAGTTATTCCTCGTGTTCTGGAAATTGTAGATGATGTCTTCATGGAATCCAGTCTTACCCCTGATACTTTGCTACCAGCTCCCAGGAAAGCTGACCGGTACTACAGAGTACCTGACTCTCACAAATTCCTATTTAAAAATCCTACTGCTGATCAAGAGACCATTTCCCAAGGACCTAAAGGCATTAAGGCTGCTACAGCAAAAAACCTACCCCTTCGGATAGGGATTCTAGGGCTTTGGACAGAAGGGGTAAGGAGGTATACACCTCTGCTACTCTTGCCATCAGGGCTTTAAATTGTCAGTTTCATATGTTAAAGTATCAGCAACATATTATGGAACTAAATAAACAAAAATTTATGTTGATTCCTGATTGTGCAGAACATAAGGATTTACAAGAGTTAATGCATTCTGCTAACCAAGTTGGAAAACAAACTTTGCAATGTGGTTTTGATGCCTTAGAAACATCTTGCAGGGCTGCTGTCACTGGGTCTGTTCTTAGAAGACATGCTTGGCTTAAGGAACTAATCTTGCCAGACCATGTCAAAGCAAAATTACTAGATGCTCCATTAAACCAAGAACGTCTGTTTGGCATTAAAGAGAAGAAGTCCTCAAAAAGATGGAGGAAAAAGCTAAATGTATGCAAACTGTTAAAGATTTCCTTCAGGTACAGCCACCTAGATTCAGTAGGCATTGGCCTTCTAAAAAACTGGTCTTTCCCAGTCCCTCCCAGACCTTCACAGTCCAAACCCAGGGGCAGCAGACCACCAAGACAACAGTCTCAGGGTATGCACTGATCTAAACAATGGAATGCTCCCATCTCAAAATCAGGAAGTAGTAAGCCACCATCCTATGGAAAAAGTTCACAATGACTTGTCCTTCACCCTTCCAAGCCTTGCCCAAGTACTTGCACCCTTAGGAGGAAAACTAGCCCTGCACACAAAAAACTGGGAGTACATTACCCAGGACAGATAGGTCTTGAACATTGTATCCCAGGGATACAGATTCTACTTCCACTCAGTGCCAACCCCAAATGGATGACCAGACCACCCCCCAAACCAGTGGGCAGAGGCCCAAAAGCAAGTACTTTCTCTTCTCAGTTTCAGGGCTATTCAACGTGTCCCAGCAGAGCAAAGGGGACAAGGTTTTTACTCCAGAATGTTTCTGGTACCCAGAAAAGAAAACTCTTGGCGCCCTATCCTGGATCTGTCCATTCTCAACATGTTCCTGGTGGTTCCAAGATTCAAAATGCTTATGCCCCAACAGCTGCTTCCTATGCTAGCCAAGGACTCCTGGCTAGCCACCCTAGACTTAAAAGAAGCTTATCTGCACATCCCCATAAGGGAATCTTGCGGGAAATATCTATGTTTCAGAGCAGGCTGTATGCACTACCAGTTCTCTGCACTTCCCTTTGGCTTATCTACTGCGCCCAGGGTATTCACAAAATGCCTAGCTCCAGCCATTGCATATTGCAGGCAGAGAAAAATTCATATTTACCCATACTTGGATGATTGCCTGGTTCAGGCGGACAGTCAGGAATTGCTACTTCAGCACCTGACATTTGTAAAGAGACTTCTAACTTCACTGGGGTATACCATCAACGAAAAGAAATCACCTCTGGTACCCAGCCAAACGATTGTATTCCTGGGAGCAAGCTTGAACACAACTTCCCAGATGGCATTCCTCACTCCGGAATAACAGATTATTTGACAAACTACTTCAGTCTACTGGCCACCCAAGCCCAGCTATCTGCAAGAAAAATACTACAAGCCCTAGGGTTCATGGTCTCTTGCATTCTCCTAATTCCATATGCAAGACTGCATATGAAGAAACTTCAATGGTACTTAAAAAGTCTCTGGTGTCAACATTCTCAGGACCTGGAAACTATGAGTCCTCTCATTCCTTGCCTAAGGACAGAGGCCTGCTACCACAACAAGGGACTCCCTTTCACTCAAACCCTCCTCCGCCCAAACCCTAACAACAGACACATCAGTCTATGCATGGGAGCTCACATGGCAGGAAAATGCATTCAAGGCAAATGGAGCCCAAAACAAATGCACCTGCATATCAATCAGAAAGAAATGTTAGCTGGACAAAATGCACTGACTGCCTTCAAATAACTTCTTCTTCCAGGGCAACTATTGATAAAGACAGACAACACCACAGTTATGTGGTACATCAGCAAGCAGAGGGGAACCTATTCCTACCCATTCTGCAGGTTAGCTGTGGCTCTGTGGAACACAGCCTTGAGCAATCAAGTGCACCTGCAAGCTCAGTTTCTGCCAGGCAAACTAAAATTCACTGGCAGACAACTTAAGCAGAAATCTAATGGACCCACACGAGTGGAAACTGGAACCCAAATCATTCAAGCTTTTGATCCACAGGTGAGGGGGCACCAGAGGTGGACCTCTTAGTTCTACGGGGAAGCAATCAAATGAGCAAATACTGCACTGGAACTCCCAACAGTCAAGCATGGAAAGTGGATGCCCTGTCCTTTACATGGGAAAACCTCTCAATCTATGACTTTTCCCCCTCTGCCCCTCCTTTCGAAGGTACTACTAAAGATCATACAGGACAAGCCAAGGACAATTCTGATTGCACCAGACTGGCCACGCCAGCACTGGTACCCACTTTTGCGCAGTCTGACAGTAGTGCCACCATGGCACCTGCCTCAGATCCCTTCCCTGCTGTCCCAGCAGGAGGGCCAGATTTTGCATCCTCAGCTGCAAACCCTGAATCTGGCAGCCTGGCTCTTCCCCTGAACACATCACCAGCAACCCTCAGTAAACAGGTGCTGGATGTCATCCTTGAGGCAAGGAGGCCTAGTACTAGGAAATCCTATTCAGAAAAGTTGGAAAGATACTGTTCTTGAAGCCAGTCTCAGGAATGGACACAACCGTGCCCAACTTACCTCCAATCCTAAATTGCCTAACAGAACTGTTCCACAAAGGCCTATCCTTCTCTTCAATTAAGATTCGTGCCTCTGTCATCTCAGCTCATTACAATACTGAGCCTCCCCTCTTCTCCCACCCTCTCATCAAACAGTTCTTAAGAGGACACAAAAATGTAAGACCCCCCCCCCCCCCCAGGAGAGCTCCCACTCCAGCCTGGGACCTTAACTTTGTACTGGAGAAACTCGCACTTCCTCCCTTTGAACGTGCTGCTACAGCAGAGTTAAAATTCCTCTCTTGGAAAGCAGCCTTACTTCTAGCCATCACATCAGCAAGAAGAGTGTCCGAATTGCAGGCCCTTATGGCCATGGAACCCTTCATTATCTTCCATGCAGACAGGGTTTCCCTCAGGACTAACCCCTCATTTATGCCCAAGGTGGTATCTAGTGTGGCTTTAAACCAATCCATTCATTTGCTAACCTTTTTTGCTACTCATCTGCACAGGCAACTTAGGTTCTACCTGGACAGGACTAAACCTTTCAGAAAATCTGACCAGCTGCTAGTTAGCTTTGCTACAGGGGCAGAGGGCAAGGCCATTTCAAATCAAAGCATTTCTAAATGGATAGCACACTGCATCCATTTCTGCTACTAACACCATGGAAAACCTACCCCACAGGGGATCAGAACTCATTCCACTAGGGCTACCTCAACCTCTGCAGCATTTCTCAGGGGAGTCCCTACCAAGGACATCCTGGAAGCTGCAACCTGGAGTTCTTTACACACCTTCACCAAGCATTACCACTTGCCTATCTTTTCTAAATCCAGAGTTGGATTTGCCACAGCAGTCTTACAAGCCCTGCTAGTCAGCCCTAATGCTTCCTGACCGCCTCCACCCTTCGTCAGCTTTGGGAATCAACCCAAGTGTGATTACTTGAAACCCGAAGAGCAGAGTACAGTTGTGTACACTTACCATAAATGTAGATGTTCGACTGTATTCACTTTTACAGTCCTGGTTACCCTCCCTCCAGCCCCCTGACTTTATACTTTCTACGTATCCTTTTTTTTTTTGGCCATATCTTATAACAATGGTATTTACTTTCTACTGGGGGTGTTCCACATCATATAATTGCTATAGCATCGGCTGCATGTTTTAAATGCCTGACGACCTGACGTGACAGAAGAAGCGACAGCATCCGATGCAGAAATCCCAAAACTCTGGTATTCGGGCCGACTGAGGGCTACCTGCATGCAGATAACCCAAGTGTGATGACTGCAATAGTGAATACACACTCTAACATCTACATTTATGGTAAGTGTACACAACTGTACTTTTCTACTTTCTGTTGCCTAAGTCACTGAGATAAAAAGATTTTCTGTTAAGCAAAGAGTTTTGATAACTCAACGGCAATTTTTATAAATTCCAGCATACTGTCCAGATACTCTTATTTTCCCAGTACATTCTGCAGTTGCTCCTCTTCAGTCATATTTCCTTTCTTCAGAGGACAAGAAAGAAAAATTCTAACTCAAGAAACAGTTTATTGAAACAATAAAAACTAGAAAAGCAAACTTTCACACTAAACATGCCTGAAGAAGCAGGTCCATGTCTTCAGCCTACGCTGTCATTATCGTAGAGCCTTTTCTGCTCACTGCTTGCAGCTGATTCTGTTAACTAGTGTCTCATGTGGGTGGAACCCCTCAGAGGCATGAGGAGAAAATGCAAACTCTACACAGGCGTCTGTCAGGGGTCAGGACTGAAACTTGTGCATAAGAGTAAACCTGTTAAGAGTTGGCCCCTAAGGGTTGACCAGTTCTGGATTTGGGAACTTGTATAGACAGTGACCTAACTTTCCATCAGCATTTGACCATTGTTGTAACAAAGTCCTTCTGTATTGCACAGCTTCTAAACAAGTGGATTGTGTCTTGATCTAGGGATGTCATTGCCTCCCTTTACTCAGCACTGATTGTTAATCATTGCATATAATACCCCCTTTGGCATGTATCTGTCCATGCGCATATAACTAGAATGCCCACAGAGAGAGCTTACTAAAAGGATGCAAGGTCTAAACAACATGTCCTACATGGACCAACTCAAAGCCCTGTCACTATGCTGTGTATTCTACAGACTAAGAGGAGACCTGTATCAGGCATACAAGGCATCCTCCAACTCAGTGCTGATTGATTTTACTGCACATTAGCAAGTCAGATGGCATCAGAAATACTCTGTCTAGGGGTCTAAACCTTTTTCCTGTAGGATCAACAGAATGGTTTGTAGAGACGGCTATATCGCAGAGAACACTGCTGCTCTGGACCGAAGTTCATCTCTGTCCATATTCAAGCACAACTTGCATCTGTGAATGGGAAACAGAAAATTTACCCCAGGATTGCACTGTCTACTTACTTAATAGACAGAGGCAACTCCCAAGTGCTTTATCCCATGCATGAGTCCCCTCAAATTGTCTGTGGTATGATCTCAGTTATTCTCATTAGGGGTAATGCCTAATTATTGACCATGGATAGGCAAGTACAGTCTCTAAATAAATAAGATAGGTTAATTCAAGGACAAAAAGGGAAATTTGCAAGGTTTAGAATGTCTCTCAAGGGGGAGCTAGCTTAGTACTTGTCTGTGAACCTATGAACGTCAGTTAAAAATGCAGACTGATTTCTGTCTTGTTTCTGCTAGCACTTCACATTAAGCATGTTGGGAGTGCTGATTCTGTCCATTAAATTCCCTATGTGCTCAGTTTATTATATTTGTTTAATTTTGCCAATGACAATAGACAAAGCAGTAAGTTACTCTTTTTTTTAAGCATTGCATTCATGCTGTGCATAAGCTGGTCATCTTCCCAGTTCTTAAAACTGAGATTACAGTGCTTTCCCCCATCGTGCGTCTCCATGTGTTGTTCAGGATCTTCATTGTCTTGACTGTTAAAATACATGCGCACTATATGAATACAGTAAACGTCTCTATTTCCAGTCTTCATTTAAGATGTTAATGCATCTAAACACCATTATTACAAAATCATAATATGGTTTCCTAGTTTAACAGTTTTATCTGATGTAAAGAAAAAATCTGAAAAGAGAAAAAAAGGTAATTGATAGCCACTTACTTTTATATTGACTTTACATCTTTAAATCTCTCTGCTGTCTCTTGTCAAATTTAAACCTACTTATTTCTTTAAGATATTCTTGTACTATTCGCAGGGCCAATCTTATTTTCTACTCTTTCTCTTTAGACTTCCTGAACCATCACACTTTTAAAGTGTGCATAGTCTGAAATCTGAAAGAAGTGAATTGCATTGAATTTGTTTGGAAAAAAAGTATAGTGGTGATAGCTTGGTAGGCATCTTGGTGATTCTTCCTAATTTTTAAATGTTTGTTTTCGTTATGTTGAGAGTTATCGGTGTGGAAACTGCTATAAGTACATACTCTGCATACCCAGGTGACTGAATATTGTATGATTTCCTTTTGGAATACCTGTTGAGCAAAGCTCCCTTGTTTTAAAACAAAATATCATGTTGAGGAATGCTAAGTAAAGTTACAGGTGAATCAGACTTTATAATGCCGAATTAGGAATGCCTGGGGAGAGGAGTAGGTGAGTAAATATGGTTTATTGGCAGTTTGTGTGTTTCCATTTTCTGGAGCTAGGTGGTCTCTTAAATTTCTCTTCAAAGTAAACAGGTAGATATATTTTGGTAGTTAAAATAACCAAGTTTCTGAAAGAAGGTGATTCTTACAAGCTAATATCCTGATGTAACGCATAACAGGTTTGTACATGCTGAGTCTTGTGTAGTTGCCAGTTTAAGCACTAGGTGGAACCAGCATTACAGGTCAGGTAGGCCATTGATTGCTGGAATTTCAAAGTTTAACTGCTTACAAACAGGTACACTGTGATATTTAGGTAGCAAAGCTAATTGGATGTATTGCAGGTGTGCAGTTTGTGGTGTGTGTTAAGCAAGAACCTTAGCATTTTATATTGCTATTAGTGCAGCGTCTAGGATTGGATGTGTTGAGATGGTGTTCTCATGATTTTTATTACTATACAGATGTGTAGCTTTCAACCAATCGGACAACAAATTTACATGTAATTGGGATACATCATTAGCGGACCGGAGTTCCGCTGTGGTGACCCCTAACCAGGAAAAGCCGAAAGACACAACACAACAACATTTTAAGTTAAAATATTTTTCTTATAAAAACTTGTTACTTTTCTAGCATATAGAAATAACTTGTACATTTATTTAATATAAGGATATTGTAGAGAAGAGGTTTAAAGTGTGAAACCACAAACATACATTTTGTGTGGGGGGCTTGCTCATTATACACACAATAAAATTTGTGCCACTGGGAGTCAAACACAGGCACACTAGACTACTTTTTGACCTATTTTAGGTAAAAATAAGTCTGTTCCTGTGTCTGTCGTTGCACTAGTTCTGTCAGAAGAACCCCCTAGAAAGTCACTGTATGTAACAGTCTGATCTATACACACATAACTGATATAGCTTGCAGGACAACACGGAGAATTGCTGGGATTATTGAACAGCATGCAGGTATTTGGTATTAGAGGGTTTTGCTGTTTGGCAGTATCCTAGGGAGTCGTTTGTACCTGGACCGATTTTAATTAGTACTAGTTTAATTAGCAGTGCTACTCTTAAGTGCTCCCATGACTAACTTTATTTCTGTAATCTGTCAAGTTATCTAAAGTTAGAGTCTTGAGATATTTCCAGATTAGTTCTGTAGGTAAGCAGTAATCTGTCAAGTTATCTAAAGTTAGAGTCTTGAGATATTTCCAGATTAGTTCTGTAGGTAAGCAGTTGTATTTTTGCCACTAGCTGAGAAATCTATACTGCCCTTGTAGAATGCTTTGGCCGTTCAAATAACTTCTGAATAAAAATAGCCTCACAGCATTTTTCTTATCTGCATTCAAAATGCCAGAACAAAAATGGGTATTGATCAGTGTGTTTTATTTAAAACATTGCTCACCATAATCATTTCATTTATTTTAGTGTTTTTTACAAATTGAGCTTGTGAAAGTAACAAAGTATTTTATTGCAAAGCTGCAGAGGGAGGACAGGTACAAACAGAATGTACACTTTTGGAAATGGCACAGAAGGAGTTAGACAGTAGGGTTGCACCACAGATGTTGCAGAGATGAGCCTTATCAGTGCACATGCTTCTAGATAAGCAGATTTGTTACTTGAGAGCAATATTATATTTGGTTCATGATGTGGGAGTAACATTGCCACAGATGATTTTAGCTGTAATGGTGAAAGCTGGATGTCTTTGGTGCCTATGAAAAGAATTTCATATTTCACACATGATGCAAGAAGCAGTCAGGTTATGGGCTCAGTGTATTGTAGAAATCCCTCCCCACAAAAACATTATATTTTCTATTGGCAGTGTCCTGCTACAAATTGCAGAAAGTTGTTTTAGACTAAAGTGTATTTGATTTGAATCCAATATTCACTCAATTTAGATCTGAATCCCTTCCCTCACTATTGGAATGCCTGTCTTTTAACATTATGGTAGTCTTGTAGGTCACCTTGAACAAAATGGCTAGAAGGGGTTATTTATTGTTGTACAGTAGGTAAATTATTGAACGTGATGTGGAAACATAACAGCCTGTTTAACAGTGCAGTATCTTGCCAGTATGCCGTCTATCATTTGTTTTCTCATAACAGCCTTATGATTAAATTGCTTTGCTTTCACCTAGGGGAGGTCATCCAGCATGAAAACTTACATTTAGACAACTGTAATGCATTTATTGTAGCACTGATGTATTGTCTCCTCAAAGTCTCCAGCATAATGAACAGGAATAGATGGAGTCGTCGTGGTTATGCTTTCCCCAGCACAGTCTCTTGAGGCAGATGCATGTACTAAAAAGAATTGTACAGAAATTCAAATGAGGTAAATGCTTCCAGAGCAGATTTCAGTTTTCAAATCACCATGTTAACGATGGTGGTAATGGGAATATTTTTTAGATCAAAGTGACTTGTAACCCAGGTAGTCCTAAGTGTTTATCAGTTATCCAGCTTCTAGATGTGAGGATGAAAGTTCAGCTTGATTTCTTGTATTAGGGAAACGTACGTAATCAAACAGAGCTGAGGAGATGCTCATCGTAATTAAACTGCTCTTTTAACATGATAAGCTGCAGATGGAAAGCTTTGTGATGTCTAAAGAGAGGGTGGCCTAATGGTTATTTGCCTTACAAATACAAGGTGTGGGGCTTGAGTCTCACAAGGGATAATTGGCTAGGCTTAAAGTGGCTCACAAGGGCAGTTAGCTTAGTACTAATCTATGAACCTATGTTACAGTCAGATCCTAATAGTAATTCACCGGTTTCCATGCTGGCATTATGCTGTATTTTAACTAGCTATGTGGAGTACCCAAGGAAAGTTCTGATCGTGCACTGTGTGCTAAAATATAAAATCCCACCTCTTGACATAGCAACTACAATGTTTTTTTGCTTTTAATCCCAGCTAATGTATTTTTGACCTGATAGCAATTCACCAGTCACGTCCTTCACTTACTATGGCACTTTTTATTCATTTCCTCAATCTGTCAGAGCAGGCAAGTTTTGGTATCATCCTCTTTATCCTTTTCAGGGACCAACTTGCAACAGGTTTATGACTTCAAGGTTTTTAGAAACTCAAAATTCATATGATCGAGATCATATGACTGAGTTTCTGAAAACTCCAGATAAAAAGAAAAGCAAATCAATGTTTTTGCAGGGGGGCAAGCCCTCCTGCACCCCCACATCCTCTGCAAATTATATATACCAACTCTGAGATTGTACTACAGTTAGGGTTGCCACCTTTTAACAAGGCCAAAGTGGGACATGGGGGTGTGGCCAATATGATAGGGGTGTGTGGCCAATATGACACTGGCCACACCCCCACCACGACATCACCAGAGGTGTTAAAGGAGATGCAGTATGACAGTTATGGATACAACATTGTGACATTACAGCATACTGAAAACTCAAACCATTTACATGAAGTGAACTATTACTGCAAAAACACACACTACTCAGTTGTAACAGTAAATCAACTTTAAAGGAATAAAAAACACACTACTCATTAAAAAGACACTTGTTTATTTAAAAAGTTAAATTCATAAACCCAACCATGACTTTTCAGAAAGAAAACTTAAAAAAATCTACATACCACATACAAGCCAAGTATAAAATTAAGACTTTTTATTGTCAAGTAAAGCTAAAGCAAAGAAAAAACACAAAACTACATACTGTACTCTAGTGCTACATACTGCACACTAGCAAATTACCGCTAAACAAAGAAAAACACAAAATTACAAACTGCACCGTAGTACTTTATACTGCACACTAGTACACTAAATCACTTTTTTTTTTTTTTTAAAGTATATTTTGAATTTGATTTTATGGCTTGAAGAAGGGCCCGATTTGAAACAATATTTGAGTAAATCTGGTAATTTACAGTCATCATTAGGTTCATAGGAAGGTACTAGGCTATCGGCCCAAGGGCCTACGTAAGCGTAGTAGCCAGCAAGGTACCATAGCTTACGCCACCCAAGAAATTTATTTTCCTGTGCCACTGTCCAGCAGAGAGACAGAAGTGATCCCCGGGGTGTATTTCCTATTTCCCATCCACTCATCAAGATTTTTCTTGAAGAGTGCTAATGAAGAACTTTGCTTGACATAGATGGGTAGGTTGTTCCAGAGTATAGGAAGTCTCTGGGACAGGAATCTGTCCCTTCAGCGTGTCCTGTTTATTGTGGTGACAAGGTTTAGGTCCCTAGAGTGTGTAGCTTGGAGGGATTGGAATTTCTTTAGGTATAGCATGTCCAACAGCTCTGGGTTTGACATAGCTTTATATGTTAGGTAGAGATCACCTCGGAGTAGGCGATATGCTACAGAGTAAAGCTGGAGTTTTTTGAGGCAGTCCAGCAGTCCAGTGTAGGGCATTTGTTTGAGGCCAGTAATCCTCTTTGTGAGGTACTTCTGTGGCCTTTCCAGCTGCTGCAGATGTCTTGTGAAGTACATTCAAAAAGGGGTGTTGTACTCCTATAATAGGTCTAATGAGTGACTAGTAGAGGGAAACAATGACCTCTTTTTTCCTGGATGAGAACCCTTTTATGATGAGATGTGCCACGTAGAAGGACTTCCTGACTACTGTGGCGATGTGACTATCAAAGGAGAGACTACTGTCCATCTGGGTCCCAAGGTCTCTTATCAAGCATTCAGTATTAAGTAGATTGCTGCCTATGTGGTAGTTCATGGGTACAGAGTTTTTACCAAAGGGGATGGCACTGCACCTTTTGGCATCGAGCTTGAGGCCATGGCTCTGACACTAGGCATCTGTCTCAGTGAGGCCCTTCTGTAGGATGTCCACATTATTTGGGGACTTGACTATGGCTCCTCTCGGTAGCGTTGTCGCCTTACAGCAAGACTTTGTCACGTTCATTTCTCAGCTAGAGCGTCTTCTGTGTGGAGGCATGCATGAATGGGCGTGCCTTCGTTGAAGGTTGTGCGTCAGGGCTGGTAACTAGGCACGTAAAAATCCATTACCAAACAGCGGACTGGAGTTCCGCTGTGGCGACCCCTAACCGGGATAAGCCGAAAGACGCAACAACTATTGCTCCTAGTTTGCAGTCATCTGCGAACTTGGTCAGCCACAGGCCTTCTGTGTTAGCTTTTAACAAGTCCACACTACATCAGTTTCGCACATCTGTCTATTTACCTTTCACCAAAGAAAAAACTCTTTCTACAAGTGCGTTTGAGGTTGGTATAGATAAAACCTTAGCAATTACCAGATATAGTGTAGTCAGTTCAGGCCCTTATTTGAAAAGCTTCAGCCATTTCTCTCCTGGGGTCAAGCTTGTGTTACATAACTGTTCGAGAAAGGGCCTAATTGCCAAGTAGTCCCTGGGCTCAAGCTTAATGCCAAGAAATGATCGACAAGTAGTCCCTGGGCTCAAGCTTAATGCCAAGAAATGTATAGTTATCCCCTTTGGAAAAAAACATGTACCCATGAATTACCACATAGGTGGCAGGACACTAAACATTGAAAGTGTGATGAGAGACTTAGGGACACAGGTGGACAGTGGTCTCACTTTCGATAACCACATTGCCACAACAGTCAGGAAATCCTTCTATGTGGCACACCTCATCACTAAGGGCTTTTCATCCAGAAAAAAGGAGGTCATTGTCCCACTGTACTCATCCCTCATTAGACCCATTATAGAGGATAATGCCCCATTTGGTATGTACCTCACAAGACATCTGCAACAGCTTTGAAAGGCCACAGAAATACCTCACTAAAAGAATCACAGGCCTAAAGCAGATGCCATATACTGACGGCCTAAAAAAACTCCAGCTATATTCTGTGGCATATCGTCTACTCAGAGGCAATCTCTGCTTAACATACAAGGCTATGTCAAACCCTTAGCTGTTGGACATGCTCCACTTAAAGAATCCCAATCCCTCAGAGCCACACGCTCCAGGGATCTAAACCTTGTCATCACAATGAACAAAACATGCTGGAGGGATAGGTTCCTGACCCAGGGACTCCCCATACTCTGGAATGGACTGCCCATACATATCAAGCAGAGCACCTCTTTGGCCCTCTTCAAGAGGAACCTTGATGATTGGATGGGAGATAGGAAATTCACCCCTGGGATCATGTCAGTCGCCCTGCTAGACAGGGGCCTGGAGAAGTAAATATCGTGGGAAGAAATATCCAGGGAATTGTTATGGCTAGGCTTGCATAGGCCCTAGGGTCGATAGCCTAGTACCAACCTATGAACCTAAAAGATAATCTTCATCTACATCCTGCAGACTCAAGGTAGTGGTCACATTAAGTAAGTCACTGAAAGCAAAGCGCTCATTTAGAGATAATTTAGATAGTGTAAACAAGTAGTTGCTTTCAGTATAATCAAACCACTGTTCCAGGTATTTCACTGCTGTCTGCAAGAACACAATGAAGTCTCTTTTCAGTTTGTTAGCAGAAGTGCTATCTAATGTGCTCATAAGTGCCCTAAGTTTCCTCCAAAGAAAGCACCTTCAGCTCTTGCCTGCAGTTTTTGCTTCAGAGAGACCATTACAGAAAAAGTTTCCATGGCAGTAAGTGCTGATTTTTCTAATGTACTTATATGTTAATTAAAATCAACAAGAACAGCACAGAGAAAGTGCAAATAGTACTGGGTAGTAAGCAGTTCATTCTCACCATGTTCATTAGCTGAAAAGTACTGCCATATCTGTGTGTGTGTGTGGGGGGGGGGGGTCTCCTCTTCTCCCTGGGAGAGGAAATAGGACTGGAGCACTGGGAGATTTTTCACTACTCTTTCAATGGCGGGGAGTAGTGACAGCCACCTTGTTGCCACATGTCTTAACAGACTCTCAAATTCCATGCCACAAAACTCAAAAGAAGTCTTTCAAGTCTCTGGTCCTTGTGGCAGAACCTGATAAGTGGCTGAAAAGTTTCATTACAAATACTTCCACGTCATACAGTAGCTGTGCTGCAGCTTTTTTGGCTGCATTGTGAATGATGTGGGCAACACAGTTAGCCTTTTGGAGTGATGGGCACTTTTCTTTTAATCTGGTATACACACCAGATTTCTTCCCATAGTTCACGCTGGCATTATCAGCCCCATAAGTTGAAATGCTGTTCCAGGGCAAGGAGTGCCTTTCCATAATGTTGGAAATTTGCTGTGAAATAGCCTGTGCAGATTCATCAGGGGCTTCATAGAAGTCCAAAAGGCCATTCACCCACCCCTTCTTTAGAAAAATACCTCACAAGTGGAAATAATTTTATGTTCCCCTTGTTGGAAGCACCTGATGAAATTGCAGATGAAGTGCCTGGTTTTTGAAGGTCATGCAGGAGACATTCCAATGAGTGCGGTCCCAAAACATTTTCGACTATGGCTTCAGCCTTGGTTCTTCCACAAGATAGATGTTCATCATGTTACACTGCTGCAGTCATTACACTTGGGTTATCCTGCCATCAGGCGGTCCTGCAGTCGGCCTGAGTTCCAAAGTCTTGGTCCGGCGTCGGTTGCTGTCGCTTCTTCCCTGACATCAGTGCGACATTGGTATACAAGTTGCAGCCTGCGCCATTTTCTTCAGTCTTTCTTGCCACGCGGTGCCCTAAGTAACAGCAGTTCGCAAGTGCCGGTCGGCCGACTCCTGAGATTTTCATTCCGAATCCAGAACCGAAGTCCTCTACAAAGCTAAGTACCCCATTGGGGAAACTTTTTCTTGCCTCAGACCGATGCCAGTAAAAGTTAATAACTGTATTTCTTGTGGGAAGCAAATACCTCATAAGGATATCCATTCCTATTGTATCCCATGTCTAGGCCCAGACCACGATGTCACAGGTTGTCTGTTTTGTGCTAGGTTTAGCAAGCGCACTATTAAACGTCGGTTTGATTTTGCCCGACTTTATTTTGGCAGAAAATTCAATTATACCATGCCGTCGGAACTACCGACGACCGGAATACACAAAAAGCGCAAAGACAAGGACAGGCATCCGAGGCCCAAAACTGACAACGAAGCCTCTTCTAGGCCAGTCGCTGGTTCTCCGGTTTTCAGTGAGGGCCTTCGCAGCCCCTGACTACCGCATCTTTAGAACCTCAAGCCGCCTTGGACTCCCACGTGGAGATGGCTTGGCCTTCAGATGTACCAGATTTACAGCCTACCTAGACTAACCCTTCAGAGGGATCCGGAGTAGCTGAACAACCCGTAGCTTCAGAGGGTGTTTTCAGACCTACTCAGTTAACCATTAAATATTCTGCTAAGTCTAAAACTCCTTTAAAAACAAAGAAACAAATTCAACATTCACCAGGACAGGCCTCCATGCCTAAGAAACAAATGCTCAAAATGGCCGAAGACTTAATTACTCTGATCAGGGGGTCCCATCCCCCTCCTGATAAAAGGCCTAGACGGGATGCAGACTGACTCATCCGACCAGGTATCCATCTCTTCAGATTCATCCTCAGACCTAGGATACTCTTTACCCCCTTATGAGGATTCTGATGCTGAGGAATCGATTCCTTCAGCCTCTCCGCCAGAAGACTACTCCTTTGGGGAAACCTTGCATACCATGAGGGGGCATTTCCATTGGGAGGGCCAGGATTATTCAGAATCCAAGAAAAGGCTCAGAGATTTCCTTTTATTACCTCAACACAGACCCCTTGCTATTCCGCTAGTGTTAGACATTGTGGATGATGTGTATACTGAATCCAGTTTAAATCCTGATTCTTTACCTCCTGCTCCAGTTAAGCCTGACAGATACTACAGAGTCCCTGACTCTCACAAATTTCTTTATAAAAGCCCTGCTGCTGACATTGAAACTATTTCTCAGGACGCCAAAGGGGTAAAGGCCTCCTCAGCAAAGAATCCAGTCCCCTCTGACAGAGATTCCAGAGTATTAGACAGATGGGGGAAGAAAGTATATACATCTGCAACTTTAGCAATGCGGGCCTTAAATTGCCAGTTTCACATGCTAAAATATCAACAATATTTGATGTCTCAGTTGAAACAAAAAATGCTTACAAACTCAGATCCTCCTGATTATAAAGAAATGCAGGATTTATTGCATGCAGCTGAGCAAGTGGGAAAACATGCTTTGCAATGTGGTTTTGATT
The DNA here is from genome assembly GCF_019279795.1 of Protopterus annectens. Taxonomy (NCBI): domain Eukaryota; kingdom Metazoa; phylum Chordata; order Ceratodontiformes; family Protopteridae; genus Protopterus; species Protopterus annectens. The sequence continues at coordinate 852,542,841 of NC_056739.1, read as the reverse complement.
CATTAGCGGCCTCCTGTAGAGCAGCAGTTACAGGATCTGTCATTAGAAGACATGCTTGGTTAAAAGAACAGAGGTATTAAAGAAAATGGAGGATAAGGCAAAATCTATGCAAACTGTGAAGGATTTCTTACAGGTTTAGCCTTCTCGATTTAGCAGAAATTGGCCAACAAAAAATTGGTCCTTTCTAGTTAGACAGACCTCAAAGGGGCATATACAGACGTCCAAGAGGTAGAGGTCAACCACAAGGTCCTTACAGGCCTCGACAATGGGGTGCATCAACCCAGAAAGAGAAGGGGAAGACTGGCCTCAACCTTACAAAAAACAGCCCCAATGACTTCCCACTACAGCTGCCAAACCGTTCTCTCTTGGCAGCCCCCCTGTGAGGAAACTGGCACTTTTCTGTCACAGTTAGCATATGATCACCAAAGACAAATGGGTTTTCAACATTATATCTCAAAGTTAGAGGTTCCACTTTCACACTCTGCCAAGGTTAAAAGGAATGCCAAATCTGCAACCAAATCAATGGGCAGAGGCTCAAAGACAAATTACAGCACTCATGGACATGAGAGCTATTCAAAAGGTACCAACACAGGAGCAAGGACAAGGATTTTACTCAAGACTGTTTCTGGTTCCCAGAAAGGGCAAAGCCTGGAGGCCCATTTTGGATCTTTCTTCTCTAAACACTTACCTGGATGTTCCAAAATTCAAAATGTTGACAGAATTGGTCCTTTCCAGTTAGACAGACCTCATGCTGGGCAAGAAAGCTTGGCTCGTAACTTTGGACCTCAAGGAGGCATACCTGCATGTCCCTATCAGACAAAACTGCAGAAGATACCTCAGATTCATAGCTGGTTCAATGCACTACCAATTCTCTGCACTGCCCTTTGGCTTATCTACTGCGCCCAGGGTCTTCACAAAGTGCCTGGCACCAGTAATTGCATTTTGCAGACAGAAAGGAATTCAAATTTATCCGTACCTGGACGACTGCCTGATACAAGCAGAGAGCAAGGACATTCTTCTAAAGCATGTGGCATTTGCAAAAAAAGCTAAGTTGCCTAGGGTACACAGTAAACGAAAAGAAGTCACAACTGGTGCCCTCACAAGAGATAATATTCCTGGGTGCCAGCTTGAATACAATGGCCCAGATGGCTTATCTCACGCCAGACAAGCAAGGACAACTGACTCAATATTTTCAACTGATGGCAACAAAAACCCAACTCTCTGCAAGAAAAATTCTGCAGGCCTTGGGTTACATGGCATCTTGCATACTACTAATTCCATATGCCAGACTGCATATGAGGAAACTACAATGGTACCTAAAGAGTGTCTGGTCTCAACACTGTCAGTTTGGAAACAGTAATACCACTAATTCCTTGCCTTCAACAGGAGTTTCGATGGTGGGCTCAAGCATGTCACTTCAACAAGGGACAGCCTTTCACTCAACCCACAGCCAGGCAAACACTGACAACAGATGCATCGGATTATGCCTGGGGAGCACACATGGCAGGAAAATGTATTCAGGGCAAGTGGCCCACAGAACAAAGGCATCTTCACATCAGTCAAAAAGAGATGCTAGCTGTACAAAATGCCCTTATATCTTTCATGGACCTTCTGCATCCAGGACAACTACTACTAAAGACAGACAACACCACAGTTATGTGGTACATAAGCAAGGGGGCACTCATTCTTATCCCCTCTGCAGACAAGCCATGACCTTGTGGAACACAGCTCTAACCTATCAAGTTCATCTGCAAGCACAATTCCTGCCAGGAGAGAAAAACACGCTGGCAGACGACTTAAGCAGAAACATCATGGATCCGCACGAGTGGAAATTACATCCACAAATATTCAGAATGATAACACAAAAATGGTGGAGCCCGGACATAGATCTGTTTGCATCCCCAATGAACTTCCAGCTACAGAAATTCTGCACAAGAACTTGCCACCCACAAGCATGGAAAGTGGATGCCCTCTCATTCAGCTGGAAAAACCTACAAGTATATGCTTTCCCACCACTACCTCTCCTTCCAAAGGTTCTCATAAAAGCCAAGGATTATCCTGATTGCCCCAGACTGGCCACGCCAGCACTGGTACCCAATCTTAAAGAACTTGGCACAAGGTCCACCCTGGATTTTACCACAAATTCCACAGCTTCTGACTCAGCACAACAATCAGATACTTCACAGCCAGTTAAAGACTTTAAACCTGGCTGCATGGCAGATTCCTTAGTCAAGCAAGCAGTGCCTCTCTCCAAAGCTGTTATGGATGTCATTCTGGAGGCCAGAAGGCCTAGCACTAGGAAAGCCTATTCGGATAAATGGAAGAGATTCTGTGCCTGGAACCAGGCTCACAGCCTTGACCCTCTTGTCCCAAATATTCCTCAGATACTACAATATTTAACTGAGATGCTGGACAAAGGCCTCTCCTTTTCATCCATCAAGATCCACGCCTCGGCCATCTCTGCTCATTACAACATGGACCCACCTATTTTTTCTAAGACCGCCCCGTAGAGCACCAACTCCAACTTGGGACCTCAACTTTGTGTTGGAAAAATCAACTTTACCTCCTTTTGAGCCAGCAAACTCAGCAGACTTAAAATATGTCTCTTGGAAAACTGCTGTGCTCCTGGCAATAACCTCAGCACGAAGAGTTTCAGAATTACAGGCACTAATGGCAGTGGAACCTTTCACCATTTTCCACCAAGACAGGGTGTCTTTAAGAACAAACCCTACTTTTATGCCAGAGGTGGTATCAAGTGTGGCTCTAAACCAAACTATTCACTTGCCAATTTTTTATCCAAACCCACAGAATAAAGGGGAGAGACTTCTGCATTCTTTGGACATACACAGGCAGTTACGCTTCTACTTGGACAAAACCAAAGCTTTCAGGAAAACTGAGCAATTGTTTGTAGCATATGCTGCAGGAGCACAGGGAAAAGCCATTTCAAAACAGACCATTTCAAAATGGATAGGACACTGTATACCTTTCTGCTATACACACCATGGGAAAACTGTACCTAACAGCATTAGGTCTCATTCCACCAGGGCAACAGCCACTTCAGCTGCCTACCTCTGAGGAGTACCTACCCAAGGACATTTTGGAAGCAGCAACTTGAGTTCTGTACATACCTTTACCAAGCATTACCATCTGCATCTTTACTCTAAATCCAGAGCTGGCTTTGCCACTGCAGTGCTGCAGGGCCTTATAGCTACCTCTAATGCCTTATAGAACCAGCCACCGTACCTCAGCTTTGGGATTCTAACCAAGTAATGACTGCAGCAGTGTAACACGATGAACATAGTACAGTTTTGTACCTACCATAAATGTAGATGTTCGAGTGTGTACACTGCTGCAGTCCAGGTTACCCTCCCTCCTTCCCCTCTTTACTTGCTGGTACGTACCCAAGTCTTCTATCCTTCACTACCTATGGGGAGTAATTGCTGGTAAGTTTTTGATTGATTTCCATATGTATGTTTTAATAGCAATTTGCATTGCCTACCTTTTTGGGGGCACCTGACATCTGAGGCAAGAAAAACTGAAGAAAATGGTGTCGGCTGCATCTTGTATACCCCTGTCGCACTGATGTAGCAGTGTATACACTCGAACATCTACATTTATGGTAGGTACAAAACTGTACTTTTCTTTGCAGTGTCAGAGTCACTGTACAACTGGCTGGCCAGCTTTACTGCACAGTCCAAGCTGTTAAAGGAAATATTGTGCTTAACAACATGGAACACCTCAGAGGCTTCTGCTGCAATGATCCTAAGTTCTGGTCCGTCAAGGTTTGCGTTCTTTGCCCACTTTGTCATCAGATGAGTGGATTTAGCTTGAAGAATAGCAGTCTTAAGTTGTTCAGTTGCCTCATGTCGTGCAACATCGTTTCTTCCACCGTGGGTCACTAGAAATTCTCTCTGCAGAATGCTTTAACATCACTGCATCTCTCGATCCAGTCGAATTCTGTTTTCCAAACATCCTGCCAATTGCACATTCTGTTGTTGCTTGTTGACTGTGATGAAGCTGCTGCTCTCTTCATGCTTGAATCTGTACTTACCTGATATGCAACATATTTACCAAAACTGTGTTAGTAGGGTGCAGTAACATATTGCTGCACAGCACAAATGAACTGGCTCAAAAAACATTGGCACACGAAAGAACTGGCTCGATAAACAGTGGCATGTGAAAAAAATGGCTTGAAAAACAGTGGCACTCAAAAAATGGCTTGAAAAACAGTGGCACTGAAAAGAACTGGCTCGAAAAACATTGGCATGCGAAAGAACCGAGGAATGGAGCAGAAGAGAGTTATTGCAAACAGTCTGAAAAAGGTCAAATAGTAAATGAGGTAATGTAGGGGGCATTTTGGCCATTGAAAACTAACATTAACACAACTTTTAGAAAATGAAATGCATTATTTTTACCACCGAACATGCCCACCTCACCCCTCAAGAAAAAAAGTTAACCACATTCACTGAACCAAAAAAACACTAAAATGAATGAGAATGCACAGTGGATACCATAGACCTAATTTAGCTTTTGACCACAACAATTAAAAGAAATGTATGGCACTAATTTACACGGCGCAATGATCTATTAATGAACATGCCCAACAGCAGCACTGGTCGTAATCTAATTATAATGAAAACAGTACATTGTAAGTTTATTGAAGACATCACTAAAACACAAAATACAAACTTTGCTACTTATAAAAGCAAACTACTCTGTAACAACAACATGGTTTAGCACAATCTCAAATACTGCATTAACTTCTGAGCATGCATCCACAAAAAAAAAAAAAAAAATAAACAGGAAAAAGTCCGTAAACATTTTAACTTTTAAAAATACTTCTTACAATAGAAGTAAAATAAACTACAATGTACAGCAGACTCCGTGGGCTCCTTTTACCTCAAAACATAGCAATTAAGGGTAATTTACCCGGCACAGTGATGCAATAAACAGGCCCAAGTAAAAGCAGTGCACCCATATTCACATTACAAGCAAAGCAGGACATTTTAACCTTATTAAAAATGCATAAAAAATTAAATGCACACATTTACAAGTATAAATGAAAATCTTGAAAGAGCTTCGGCAAGTTGGCAACATGTACCTACTAGAATAATAAATGCACTACATTAGCTGTTAACATTCCCCCTGAAAAGGTAGAGTTGTACCACATACACATTGACTTGCAAGAACTAACAGGAAAAATTACCCAAACAGTATATCCTAACTTCCTGAAAACAGCATTAAATTGCACACATTTCCACACAAAAAAGTGCAAACTATGCTTGAACGTTTTCTATCTGCAAACAGAAAATACTCAGAAAAAGCTGCAACAATAGAAATACATCACACTAAATTTATATTTCACTGCCCCCCACCAGAAATAAATAACTTCTATACACACAGTTCAGCCTTTTAAAGGTAATGCTTCCAAATCATACCCCCAAGAGCAATAACAATTACATATACATACAGGTTTTATACCTTTAAAAACTACTACTCAAAAATCTCAAAATAACCACTGCACAGATTTAAATACTGCGTACTGCACCCCCATCTACCTCTAAACATTAAAAACTTAAACCACAATATATTCCCATTTTAAACTACTACTCAAAATTCTCAAAATAACCACTGCACAAATTTAAATACTGCATACTACATTCCCATCTACCTCTAAACATTAAAAACTTAAAGCACAATATTCACATTTAAAATAACTAAAGCCACAAAAAACTATGTTATGTACTTACCATTATCACAGTTTTTGCTGGGCTAGCTTGCTTCCTTCCTGCTGGAATGGCTAGTTGGATGACTGGCTCTGTCTGCTCAAGTGGCTGGGCTGGCTGGCAGGCTCCCTTGCTGGATAGCAGGCTGGCTAGCTGGCTTCTTGGCTGGCTGGCTGGCTTCTTGGCTGGCTGGCTGGCTTCTTGGCTGGCTGGCTTCTTGGCTGGCTAGCTGGCTTCTTTGCTGGCTGGCTGGCTTCTGTGATGGCTGGCTGTCTGTCTGACTTCAGAAATTTCAGATTTTTTTTTCCTTCGCATCTGTAGAGCACTAAAACAAAACTGCTCTACAGCTGCTACCTTTATTGGGCCCTTCTAGGTATATCCCCGCCCCCTCCAATCCCTGCAGCCAATTACTGCTTGAATTACACCACCTGTACCTAGCAGGGAATCCCTCTAACTGCAGGTCCAGGTTGGTGACGTAACCGCATTGCCATGGAAAAAACTGAAGTATTTTCGGCTTTTCCACGGCAATGGCAATTTGCGAGCGCGGAAAGGGGAAAACGGGACTTTTAAATTCCCATTGTTGGTGAATGCGGGAAGCAGGATGAGGAGGCTCAACCCGTGAGTGTTCTGCTGACAACGGGATGGGTGGCAACTGGGACTACAGTAGGGAAAAGGGTAAATTCCTCGAGCCCCACTGTACCACGATCTACATAGAACAGCTTCAAAGGGGAATTTACCCTTTTCCCCACTGTAGTGCAATCTCTGAGTTGGCATATATAAATTGCAGGGGGTGTGGGAGGTGAAAGGGGGCTTGCTGCATCCTTTGCAAAAACTTAGGTGTGTTTGTTTTTTCCCCCTTTTTTTATTTTGTGTTTTTGGAAACTCGGAAGTTATATAAACCCATTGCAACCCATGCAGTCTGTGATCCCTGCTTCATAAAAGCTTGCCTTGCATGTTGCAGAATTTCCATTGCATTTTCATTTTATTTTAAATTTTAAATCTGTTTATTTTATGCTTCATGAGGACATTATTGCATTTCTCTTGCTGTACATATGTCTTAGGGCTAGGCTTTAAGTTAACTGATTTTATATGCGACAGAAATACAGTTCTGATGATATGGTATACCTTCATATGGTAGACCCTTCATGACAATAAACCTCGCTTTGTTTTTTTTTTTCCACTAGTGTTTTAATGGATTTCTCCAAGGAAGGCTGTTAGACACGTGTGGTTCACAGCTGATGTTCATGGCAGTCTGTATTAGGACTGACTGTAAATTTGCATACCTGAAATCCTCCATTAAACACTGTACTGTTCTTGGAATCTCGTGTCTTTGGCATTTGTCAAGGTGGTGATTTCAGAATGCAAGTGTTTGAAAATGTCATTAAAAATGCAAGACAACACCTTGGAGGGAGGAGGCAAGTATTCCATGCACAAAATTCAGGGGCAGCAACTATGTTTGCTTTTGTGGATGGGGGAGGCTGAAGTCCTGTTAAGATTTTTGCCAGGTGTAGTTTTGTGCCCAAATATGTTAAGTAGTTTGGGGGCATAATTCCTCAATGAAAACTGATAGATGTGGAGGATCTTCCCATGCTTGATTCTTCCAACACTGGGTACCCTTCCTGGGAGGTTTACATGGGATTATTCTTTCTTTTTGCTGTAGTCTATTTTCTCTGAAACTGCACTAAGACAGGATGCCCAACCTTCAAGCCTGTCACTATTTTTCTGCCTTTTGTACTGTTTTAATCTTGAATCTGACATTTACAGGGGGGAAATATGCTTTGGCTAAAGCATCAGAAATGTCACTTTTTCATTCCACAGTACAGTACTTTACCAATTCATTGTTATTCTAGATTTAAAATACCATTACAAGTCTTGAATTTAGGATTCCCCTATCTCTCACTTTGTCTATAGTCTCAGTTCCTGATAGGGAAGGCAATAACAAGCCTGCAATCCAAGTATTTTGGTCTTGTCTCATTCTGTTAACTTTCCCTCCTTATTCCCATTACCTTGGCTCCTTTGCCAGCTTCCTACAGTAAATTCTATACCCATTGTTTGTTCTCTGTACCCCTAATTGCAGTCATCCGTATCAGCGGAATGATCTTTCTTCATTCCCATGCCGGCTTAGTTCTTTAAGTTCATAGGTTGATAGCCTTGGGCCATTTTAAGCCTAGCACATTTCCCTCAAAGGTGAAAGTCAAACCCTGCACCTCGTATTTGTGAGATAAACACCTTAACCTTTACACCAACTTTTTGCTACTTCATATGATCATCTTTGATTGTTTCACTCCTTATGGATCTGCATCCAAAATCCTATTCTTTCCTTATTTCTTGCATTTTCTCCTTGCTTAATCACCCCTTTCCACTGTGAATTGTAGTTTTTGGCTTGTGTTTAAGAGTCTTAACTGTGTAGATCTAAAATATTCCGATCATATCAGGTAATCCTAAACCATTTCTTTCTAGGGGAAGGATCAACTTGCCCCACTTGCGTTTTGCCCTGTTCTCCTCCCAAATAAAATCCTTCAATTACTATCCACTACTTCTCTGGTTGATAAAAATATAGCTGACCTGTATATAAAATAAAAGGGACTAAAACATTTTACTGCTTGTATCTTGCTATCTGTATCCATTGGCAAGAGCTTCCAGTTTCTCAATTTTTGTATTATCTTTTGTTTAGTCTGTTCCCACATCTTTTGTGTGATTCAGTCCAGCGTAGAACTGAGAGACTTTCAGCATGTTGCTGCCATGCTGCCTGATATGGAGGACACACACTGGAGAGGCTAGCAAGACATTGCACTGCTCTGTTTCAGTGAGCTAACATCCCTCAGCTGTATGTGTGAAGTGATAATGTTCTTCGATTTCATAGAGGATCATGTGCTGGAATAGCTTTCAACCTGCCAAGAGTTTGGGCTTCAGGAGGTGTTGGTCCAAACTGAGTCTGTGACTTCTACTGTTAGTTGCTGTGCTGCTTGCCACAAGTTTGATTGTGCTGATGCTGTGAAAGAGCCTAGAGGCAGTAGGCAGAAGAGTGTACCTGCACAGAATTGTGTGCCTGAGGCTTTCTTCCCTCAAGGAAGAGCTCTTTTAGGCTATCCTGGGAGCCCTACTCTGGAAAGTTCATCTTTTTTTTCCAGCTCTCTGGATCTGATTGATGACTTCCTAAAGTGGAAACAGGCCCTCACTGTGTTGGGTGACCTTGAACTCCCGATCAGACCTCACATCATCTAAACCTAGTCAGCCCCCCCCAGAAGAAGAAGTCCCTTCGCAGGCCAAGAAAAAGCCTTGTAATGTTAGTGTCAGCCTCCCCCTCCAGTACTAACCAAATTATCTGGGAAGGTGTTTTACCGTGTTTACATATTTTGAAACATGAAGTTTTTCAATTTAGCTCAAAAATTACATTTAACATGCTTTTTTCACCTAGTAAAAAGGTTATTAGTGATTAGTTTTTTTTTTTCAGACACCTTTTTTTTTTTCTAGACACCTTTATTGAATTATCACTTGTGACATAGGCAAATTTACCTTCATATAAAAGTAATCAGGCTATATTAGCATAACAAACATTATACTTCACATGTATTACTATATAATATAACCTAAGCAATATTACATCAGTTATTCAATTCCTGCCCTTTTTTTTAAACAAGAAATATCTTCATTAAAACATCACGTTCTGTAGTCCAATCTCACCTTCATTCTTATCCCTGGGTTCGGAGCCGAACCTCGGCTCTGACTCAGCCATACTCGAGCTCAAAGTCTTCAATTGGCTCGTGGCTAAGAGGTATCCCATCATGCCACAGGCACATTCCCCAGATCTCATTTGCCGCTCGTTACGCTCAGACGTGGTCTCACTTTTGGCCCTGGCTAAGTATACTTTTTTATAAATTTTTGGATATTTGTCGATCATAAAAAGCTATATTCATTGCTACTGTGCATGTCTCTCTTGCTGGTTGTGTGGCCTTTTCATTGGCTGTTTTTGGTATCCCGTTCACTCCCTTTCTTCCCACGGGCTAGGCCCATTTAGGACCTAGTCCTACCCATTGTTTCTGTGTGGTCTTTTTGTTTTGTGCTTCTGTTTACTTGTTGGCTTGTTTAGTGTTTTGTCGCTGGTAGTGGTGATGTTCATCGTGTTACCCTGCTGCAGTCATCACACTTGGGTTATCCTGCCGTCAGGTGGTCCCGCAGTCGGCCTGAATTCCAAAGTCTTAGTCCGGCGTTGGTTGCTGTCGCTTCTTCCCTGACGTCAGTGCGCCAGGGGTATACAAGAGGCATCCAATGCCATTTTCTTCAGTCTTTCTTGCCACGCGATGCCCGAAGCATAAGCAGTTCGCAAGTGCCGGTCGGCCGACACCTGAGATTTTCGATTCGAATTTCAGTCCGAAGTCTTCAATAAAGCTAAGTACCCAGTTGGGGAACCTTTTCTTGCTTCAGTCCCATGTCAGAAAAAGTTAACAATTGCATTTCTTGTGGGAAGCAAATACCTCATAAGGACTTCCATTCCTATAGTATTCCTTGCCTAGGCCCAGACCACAACGTCACAGGTTGTCGGTTTTGTGCTAGGTTTAATAAACGAACTATCAAATGCCGTTTTGACTTCGCACGACATTACTTTGGTAGGAAATTTAATTATATCATGCCGTCGGAGCAGCCGACTACCGGCATACATAAAAAACGCAAGGATAAGGACAGGCAGCCTAGGAACAAGCCAGACTCCGAGGACTCTGTTGGGCCTGTTGCCGGTTCTCCGGTTTTCAGTGAGGCGCCTACGCAGCCCCTGACAACCGCAGAACTGGAACCCCAGACAGCTGCGGATTCTCAAGCGGAGTCTACTAGGCCGACGCAGCCAACTTCCGACACCGGAGCAGAAGGAGACCCCGGTGCAGTGGAAACACCTTCGGTTGCAGAAGGTGTCTTCAGACCGACTACACTCACCATTAAATCTTATGCTCAGCTTAAAACTCCTTTAAAACCTAAGAAGACTGTACTTCAGTCTATGCTTAAGATGGCTGAAGATTTGATTACCCTAATCAGGGGTTCCCATCCCCCTCCTGATAAAAGACCAAGACAAGAGGAGGATTATGCTTCCTCTGACCAGGTTTCAATTTCCTCAGATTCTTCTGAGGAACAGGATTACACTTTTCTACCTTATGAAGACTCTGATGCTGAAGACTCCATTCCCTCAGCATCTCCCCCTGAAGACTACTCCTTTGGGGAAACTTTACATACCATGAGGGAACATTTCCACTGGGAAGGCCAGGACTACTCTGATTCTAAGAAAAGGCTCCGAGAGTTCCTTTTACTACCCCAGCACAGACCTCTTGCTATCCCTCCAGTTTTGTGGATGATGTTTACTTGGAGTCTAGTTTAAATCCAGACTCTCTACCTCCTGCTCCAGCCAAACCAGACAGATACTACAGAGTACCTGACTCACACAAATTCCTTTATAAAAGCCCTGTGGCTGACCCAGAAACAATTTCCCAGGGTCCTAAGGGTGCTAAAGCTTCTATGGCTAAAAATCCTGTGCCCTCTGAAAGGGATTCCAAAGCCCTAAGATAGATGGGGAAAGAAAATATACACCTCAGCAACTCTGGCTATGAGAGCATTAAATTGTCAGTTTCACATGCTGAAATATCAGCAATTCCTAATGTCTCAATTAAAACAAAAAAATGAGCACACATACTGAACAGTCTGAATTTAAGGACATGCAGGATCTGTTGCATGCAGTTGAACAGGTGAGCAAACATACTTTACAATGCGGATTTGATTAGTTGGAAGCTTCCTGTAGAGCAGCTGTTACTGGCTCTGTCATACGTAGACATGCTTGGTTAAAAGAACAAACCCTTCCTGATCATGTTAAAGCAAAATTATTGGATGCACCTTTACAACAGGATGTATTATTTGGTGTCAAAGCAGAAGAGGTTTTAAAGAAAATGGAGGCTAAGGCAAAGTCTATGCAGACGGTCAAGGATTTTTTGCAGGTACAACCCTCTCGTTTCAGCAGAAATTGGCCAACAAAAAACTGGTCTTTTCCAGCTTCTGACAGATCACAGAGGGGCAAATACAGATGCCCAAGGGGCAGAGGTCAGTCACAAGGCCCTTACAAACCTCGCCAATGGGGTACTGCTACCCAGAAAGGAGGAGAGGACAGGCCCCAAGCTGGCAGAAGACAAACACAATGACTCAATCCTCAAACTACCAAGCAAATCTCTCCTGGCAGCTCCCTTGGGAGGAAAATTAGCATTTTTTGCAGACAACTGGCACATCATCACAAAAGACAAATGGGTCCTAAACATTGTCTCTCAAGGATACAGATTCCACTTTCATACCTTACCAAGGATAAAAGGAATGCCAAACCTGCCACCAAATCAATGGGCAGAGGCACACAAACAAATTACAGCTCTCATGGACATGAGAGCCATTCAACAGGTACCTACACAGGAGCAAGGACAAGAATTTTACTCAAGACTCTTTCTAGTCCCAAGAAAGGACAAAGCATGGAGACCCATTCTGGATCTTTCAATTCTGAACACCTATCTGCAAGTACCAAAATTCAAGATGCTAATACTACAGCAGCTTCTTCCCATGCTGGGCAAGAATGCTTGGCTAGTAACGTTGGACCTCAAGGAGGCATACCTGCATGCCCCTATCAGACAAAATTGCAGAAGATACCTCCACTTCATTGCAGGTTCAACACATTATCAATTCTCTGCACTGCCCTTTGGCTTATCTACTGCGCCCAGGGTCTTCACAAAATGCCTGGCACCAGTAATTGCATACTGCAGACAAAGAGGAATTCAAATATACCCATACCTGGACGACTGCCTTATTCAAGCAGAAAGCAAGGACATTCTTTTAAAGCATCTGGCATTTGTCAAACACCTTCTAAGTTGCCTAGGGTACACAGTAAATGAAAAGAAATCAAAACTAGTGCCCTCACAAAACATAATATTCCTGGGTGCCAGCTTGAATACAACGGCCCAGATGGCTTATCTCATGCCAGACAAGCAACAACAGCTGACTCAATATTTCAGAATAATGGCAACAAAGACCCAACTCCCTGCAAGAAAAATTCTGCAGGCCTTTGGATTCATGGCATCTTGCATACTACTAATACCATTTGCAAAACTGCATATGAGGAAATTACAATGGTACCTGAAAAGCGTATGGACTCAGCACAGCCACAGCTTGGAAACTGATACCACTCATTCCCTGCCTTCAACAGGAGTTTCTATGGTGGGCACAGGCATGTCACCTCAACAAGGGTCAGCCTTTCACCTTACCTGAAAAGCGTATGGACTCAGCACAGCCACAGCTTGGAAACAATGATACCACTCATTCCCTGCCTTCAACAGGAGTTTCTATGGTGGGCACAGGCATGTCACCTCAACAAGGGTCAGCCTTTCACCTTACCCACAGCCAGGAAACTATGACAACAGATGCATCGGACTATGCCTGGGGAGCACACATGGCAGGACATTGCATTCAGGGCAAATGGACTACAGATCAGAGGCATCTGCATATCAATCAAAAAGAAATGCTAGCAGTACAGAATGCCCTAACAGCTTTCAAGGACCTCTTACACCCAGGACAACTAATAATAAAGATGGACAATACCACAGTAATGTGGTACATAAACAAGCAAGGGGGCACACATTCCTACCCTCTATGCAGGCAAGCAATGACCTTGTGGAACACTGCACTGTCTTACCAGGTTCAATTACAAGCACAATTCCTGCCAGGAAAGAAAAACACATTGGCAGACGACCTAAGCAGAAACATCATGGATCCACACGAGTGGAAACTAGATCCAGAAGTATTTGCAATGATAGCTCTAAAATGGGGACGCCCAGACATAGATCTGTTTGCAAGCCCCCAAAACTGCCAACTTCAAAAATTTTGCACAAGGACATTCCATCCACAAGCTTGGAAAGTGGACGCCCTCTCATTCAGTTGGAAAACATTAACAGTGTATGCCTTTCCTCCACTGCCTCTTCTAGCAAAAGTACTGCTGAAAGTCATATTAGAGAGGCCACAAATGATACTCATTGCACCAGACTGGCCATGCCAGCATTGGTATCCAATTCTAAGGAACATGGCCCACGGCCCACCATGGATTTTACCACAAATTCCTCACCTAGCGAGACAATCGGATTCTACACAGCCAGCTCAAGACTTTAAACCTGGCTGCATGGCAAATTACCTAAACAACCAGCCAACACCTCTATCCAAAGCTGTTATGGATGTCATTCTGGAGGCCAGGAGGCCCAACACCAGGAAAACCTATTCAGACAAATGGAAAAGATTTTGCGCCTGGAACCAGGCTAAAGGCCAAAATCCCCTTGATCCAAACATTCCTCAGATTCTACAATATTTAACTGAGATGTTGCACAAAGGACTTTCCTTTTCATCTATTAAGATCCACGCCTCAGCAATTTCAGCTCATTACAACACGGATCCTCCTTTATTCTCACATCCACTCCTAAGACAGTACCTCAGAGGGGCTAAGAACATAAGACCACCAAGGAGAGCACCAACACCTACTTGGGATCTCAACTTTGTTCTGGAAAAGCTTACACTGCTGCCCTTTGAACCAGCTTTTTCAGCTGATTTGAAATTTCTTTTATGGAAAATTGCCCTGCTACTAGCAATAACCTCAGCTAGAAGAGTCTCAGAGCTATAGGCACTAATGGCATTGGAGCCTTTCCTCATTTTTCAAGACAGACAGACTCTCTCTACGAACTAACCCTTCCTTTATGCCAAAGGTGGTATCCAGTTTGGCCCTAAACCAAACCATTCATTTGCCCACCTTTTTCCCAAATCCCCAGAACAAAGGAGAAGGACTCCTGCACTCTTTGGACATTCACAGGCAGTTACGTTACTACTTGGATAAAACTAAGGCTTTCAGAAAAACTGACCAGCTCTTTGTAGCCTATGCTACAGGATCACAAGGAAAAGCCATCTCAAAACAGACCATTTCTAAATGGATAGGGCATTGCATACGTTTCTGCTACATGCATCATGGGAAACCGGTACCTGCTAACATTAGGTCCCACTCCACCAGGGCTACAGCTACATCAGCAGTCTTTCTCAAGGGAGTGCCAACCAAGGATATTCTGGAAGCTGCAACTTGGAGTTCAGTGCACACCTTCACCAAACACCATCACTTACCTCTATATTCTAAGACTAGAGCTGGTTTTGCCCTGCAGTTTTGCAGGGCCTACTAGCTTTTTCTAATCCTGTTTAACTCCACCTCCCATCCTTAGCTTTGGGATTCAACCCAAGTGTGATGACTGCAGCAGGGTAACACGATGAACATAGTACAGTTTTGTACCTACCATAAATGTAGATGTTCGAGTGTTCACCCTGCTGCAGTCCAGGTTACCCTCCCTCCATCTCCTCTGAACTAGCTGAACTTATCTATGCCACTCTATCCTATACAATCTCTGTGGTGTATTTGCTTGTGCCTAAAGGTATTGTTTTATTTTTGTCTAGCTATATATATATATATATATATATATATATATATATATATATATATATATATATTGCCTACCTATTGGGGGCACCTGACATCTGGGGCAAGAAAAACTGAAGAAAATGGCGTTGGATGCCTCTTGTATACCCCTGGCGCACTGACGTCAGGGAAGAAGCGACAGCAACCGACGCCGGACCAAGACTTTGGAATTCAGGCCGACTGCGGGACCGCCTGACGACAGGATAACCTGAGTGTGATGACTGCAGCAGGGTGAACACTCGAACATCTACATTTATGGTAGGTACAAAACTGTACTTTATCCTGCCTTCGTTTCCTCCGGGCTAGGCCCGTTTAAATTAGAGGACCTAGTCCTCCCTGTAGTTTTTGTTCCTGTTGGTTACTAGGCTGTATTAGTTAGAGGCTCTAGTTTCTCGCGCAGGGTTTAGTTTGGTCTTTTGTGTATATGTGTTGTTTTTTGCAGCTTGTCCCTGTGTGTGTGTGTACTCCTTTATCCAGCATGTCTAAGGATTCTAAGGAACACAGGCCTTCGGGCTTTAAAAAGTGCATTGAATGCAACAATAAAATGTCTTTAACTGATGGGCACTCCGTGTGTGTGTGTACTGCTTGGGGGTTATTCACCTCCAAGAGTCCTGCTTGTTTTGTCATTCCTTCAGTCCCCGCGTGCTACAGGAGAGGAAGAACAAGCTCATTCTGAAAGGACTGCTTAAACACTCCCTCGAGGAACACTAGGCTAAGTCTTCCAGTGCCATATCCTCTCCAGCTAAAAAGGACAAAAAGACCGCTAAGAAGCACTGTCCGGCTTCGTCTGTTTCTTCGGAGCTGCCAGAGAAAGTTGCTAGAACAGCTTCACCTTCTTCGGCTCCATTGGCTTCAGTGACAACAGAAGGTAGTGTATTGACTAAGTCTGTATCGGCTCCCAGCCTTTCAGAGCCAGTCATGGATATTTTGGTTCGGAGCCAGTCTCCAGTTGTTCGGGTTCTCCTTCACGTCAGTCTCCCTCTGTAGGGAGATCCAGATCTCCAACTATATCCTCCAGGTCCTCGAGGTCCCTTTCCAATGAGGACGTTGGTAGAGTGGTGAAGAAACTGCTTCAGTCATCGGTGCTGGCCAAATTGATTTCGGCTCCGACCCAGTTGGCTCCGGAGACCATGGCCCCTTCATCGTTTGTTGTTCCTCCTCCGAGCCTTTCTCTGCACTCTGAGCCAGAGTTGTCGGTTCCATCTGTTGCCGTTAGGTCGGTTCCAGTAGCTTCGCCTGGCCTCGCTTTTCCAATTTCCACTCCGACCCCGTCTGTTCCGTCCACAGGGTCGAGGGCCCACAGTTCCACGGTCGGACCCGAGAGGGAGGGCTCGGATCGATCTTCATCGGTTCCAAGCCTTCCTCTCTGTGCTTTGGCTCAGGTGAGCTTGGACCCGACATTTGCTTCGGACCTCATCTCCTTGGCGCCGAGGGCTACTACCGTATCCTCTGTGGTTAGTCGGCCTTCGGAGCCGGGGGGATCAGCCTTCGAGGTTATGAGGAACGTGCTGGCCAGGTCGTCAGCTGCATCCTACGGCACCGATACTCTGCCTCCTCTGGCACCGGTGTCAGTTTCAGATCATCCTCTATCCCTGGACAGCGGAGACCCAAGGCCTCAGGATACCTCCATGAGTGGTCCCCAACTTTCTGACGTCTCCCCAGAGTTTTTGCTTGAGGAGCCCATCAGAAAGAGATTGTGTAAGAGGAAACACGTCGACTCTCCGGATGAGTCTCTCACGTCGGACACCGACCTCGAGGAGACAGGAGGGGTCCCCCAAGTCGTCTTTTGAAGATATCTCTTTTTCATATATCCTTGAGATCTTGAAGCAGAGAGGCAGCTAGCCCTCCAAATCCCCTTGTGATGAGTCTGTGTACATGAAGGCTTTCGGGTCTCAACCTTCCACCTCTTAGGTCCTCTCCCTCTTTCAGTGAGCTACTAGATCTCATCTGTCAAAAGGTGTGGGAAACTCGTGACACTGTGGAACCAGTCCCTAGGAGACCCAATAAGTTTCTGTCCGCTCCCACAGACAAGGAATATCTGACAAAAGGTGTTCCAGTAGATGCCATGATGGTGGCAGCAGCTACGAAGAAGGAGCTTGCCGAAACTTCGTCTACCGTCCATCCACCTAACAAGAAGTCCCAGGCCATGGACAGGTATGGGAAGCATATGGTTACCTCAGCGACCTTTACTCTGCGGTCGCTGAACTACTTGACACATTTTACAAGGCTCCAGAGAGATCTCCTAAAAGAGCTAGGAGATTCTCTACAGGGAAACATTTCTGATGCCGTGGCACAGAAGGTCAATGCACAGATGTCTACCCTAAATTCCCTTACCAACTCCTCCATGAGGCTGATCTCATACGCAGCCGACGGAGCGAGCAGGGCAGCGGGTTCCGGAGTTGCTCTTGGGAGACGCTCCTGGATGCGCCTGTGTAATTTCTCGGAGGCCTTCAAGTCTACGTTCACCAACACCTCATTTGACGGTTCATAGTTATTCGGAACCAAGGTGAAGGACACACACTCACTAGGTGAGAGTAGGAAGGAAAAACCCTGTCTGCCGTGGGAGTCCATTTTTCCATACGTTCTAGACCTTACCCCAAGGGCCAGAAGGGTGAGAAAATGTGGTTCAGGAAGTTGCAGAAGTTTTTCAGGATGCACAAGGTGATTCCCCCCTCCAGAGACAGGGGAGGGAGTGAAAATTCAGGTAGACGTTACCCTAGAGGCAGAAGAGGCCCACATAACCAGGGGGACCGTGATTCCTTTCGCGGTTCTCCCTACCAGTGCTCCTGAAGGGAGGCCCGACTGTGCATCTCTGGAGCCAGACGGGGGTCGCATTTTTTTATTCCCAGAAGCCTGGCAAGATGTCACCTAAGACTAGTGGGTATTAAAGATCATTTCCAGAGGTTATCATATTCCTTTTTCTTCTCCTCCCCCGCCAACCAAGAGAATTCCAGACGTTCCACCCAGTCACAGGGATTCCGCAACTTTAGAAATAAAAAAGTTGCTTTCAAAGAGAGCCATCCAGCCTGTCCCCGCTGACCAAGTAGGATTAGGGACTTACTCCAGATTCTTTTTGGTGCTGAAAAGAACAGGGGACCTGAGACCCATCTTGGATCTCAGCCAATTGAACCTACATGTACAAAAGTCCAAGTTCCGCATGGTCACCTTACAGTCAATACTCCCTCTGTTAGGGAAAGATGTGTGGATGTGCCCCATCGACCTCAAAGATGCTTACTACCATATCAAGATGGACAGGGCATCGAGAAGTCATCTACGCTTCTGGCTGGGAGCCAGTCATTTTCAGTTTTGCGCTCTGCCCTTTGGTCTCACCATAGCTCCCAGGGTGTTCACCAAATGCATGGCAGTGGTAACGGCTCACTTGAGATGTCAGGTATTCCAAGTGTTTCCGTACCTGGATGACTCGCTCCTTTCTGCCACCACCAGGCATCTACTGTTACAGACCAGGGACGGCACCATTGCACTGTACCAAAGGTTAGGAATTACTCTAAATTGGGTAAAATCTGCCTTGTTGCCCTCGCAGCGTGTCACTTTTATCAGTGCTGAACTAGATACGGTGCTCGTGAGGGCCTTCTTACCAGAAGAGAGCATTCAGGCTCTACAACAGCAGGTCTACGCCTTACTACCATTGAAGAAGGTCAAGGCAAAAGTGGTCCTCAAGTTATTACGGACCATGGCTACCACGATCATGCTAGTTCCCCTTGCCAGACTACACATGAGGGTTCTTCAGTGGCCGATTTTCACCCAATGGTCACTACAGCATCTTCCACTCTCCCATTCTATTCTGCTTACGGACAAGTGCAAGCAGGATCTACGCTGGTGGCTTCAGGCCAGCAATCTCAACGTGGGCAAGCCTTTTGTCCCATCTTCTCCAGTTGCCACAGTGACCACAGATGCCTCCCAGATCGGGTGGGGGGGCATTATCTCGGCAGGACAGTCCAAGGCACGTGGCAGGATCACGAGATCCATTTGCTTATCAGTGTCTTGGAGATGAGAGCAGTGCTATTAGCGTTGCAAGCACTTCAGAGCTTTCTCCCTCTAGGGACAATTGCAATCCACTCAGACAACATGTCAGTGGTATGGTATCTGAACAAGCAGGGAGGAACCAAATCATACCCCCCTTGCAGAGAGGCACTTCGAGTTTGGCAGTGGGCGTTGTCTTCCCAACGCTTTCTAGTTGCAACGCATATACCGGGGAAGTCCAACATGATTGCCGACAGGCTGAGCAGAGCTATCCTAATGCCTCTCGAGTGGTCCCTGAACAAATATGTTGCTGAGAAGATATTCTGCAGATGGGGGTCAGCCTTGCTGTGATCTATTTGCCAGCCCCCTCAATGCCAAATGCAGCAGCTACTTCACCCTTATCCCCCTGGAGGGGGAGACACCCATGGACACTCTGGCTCATGATTGGCCCTCAGGTCTTCTCTATGCCATTCCACAGTTTCCTCTGATATCAAAGGTCATTCAGAAAGCACAGTCTTTGGGAAGCAAAATGATCCTGATTGCCCCACACTGACCTTGTCAGATTTGGTTCCCCTTCCTTCAACCCTATCTAATGGACGATCCCTGGATTCTGGACCCAGATCCAGATCTGCTGACTCATGTCAGGAAAGTTCCATCCCTCCATCCAGACCCTCAAGTTGACAGCTTGGCTGCTCCAGTTCCCTCCCTAGTCAAGCTTCATGATTTTTCCCTGGAAGTGGTCCACATTCTTTCTTCTTCCCACAAGCCTTCTACCAGGAAGATTTATTCCAGTAAGTGGAAGAGATTCTTCATTTGGGCCTGTGAAAGACATATTGATCCTTGTACAGTGCCTATTTCGGCAATATTAGAATTTCTTTCTCAACTGTTCAGTCAAGGGTCAGCTGCAGCAACCTTTAAAGTGCAACTGGCAGTGATTTCTACTTTTCACGTTGCTAATGAACCCAACCTTATGGCTCATAGGCTTTGTAGGGCCTTTCTGAAAGGGACATTGTTACTCCGACCTCCAGTCTTTGATCCAGTAATGCCATGGGACCTCAGTTTTGTATTACAGAAGCTCACCTAGACTCCCTTTGAGCCCGCAGCTACATGTGACCTTAAATTCTTGTCATGGAAGACCGTATTCTTGGTTGCCATAACTTCAGCTAGGCGGGTCTCTGAGCTCCAAGCTTTATCGATTAAGCCACCTTATTTGGTGTTTCACAAAGACAGGGTCTCCTTAAGAACCAATCCTTCCTTTATTCCAAAGGTTGCTTCTGTTGTCATTATCAACCAATCCATTGAGTTGCCTGTGTTTTTTCCTGAATTTTCTAACGAGGCAGAATTTAAGTTTCATCAGCTAGACGTTTATAGACAATTGCGTTTCTATTTACATAGGACAAAAGATTTCAGGAAATCAGATCAACTGTTTGTCTCGTTTTCAGACACTAGACTTGGGTTTCCAGTTTCTAAAGTAACCTTATCTTGCTGGATTGCCAATTGGATCTCATTTATTTATGTTTCCAATGGCAAAGAATTACCCTTTAAGGTGAAGGCTCATTCTACGTGATCTGTGGCTACCTCAACTGCATTTCAAGCTAGGATTTCTATGGATGATATTTGTGCTGCAGCAACATGGACTTCACCTCATACTTTTATTAGTCACTACAAATTAGATGTGGTCTCTAGAGGCAGGTCTTCCTTTGGTTCCACAGTGCTCAAGAGTATTTTTCACTGAGCCACCCAAGGTCAAGGTGCTAGGGACACTGTCCCAGAGTTGAGAATGAAGGCGAGATTGGACTACATAACATCAAGAAGTTATGTACTCACCATAACGTTCGATGTATGTAGTCCAGCTCGCCTTACATTCTTACTAACCCCCCTTCCTACCTCCTCCTTGAGGACCAGGAGGTATAGTCTCTAGGTGTCAGTAGTCCTTTCTGTTGAGGTGGTTGTTCTCAGTGTGTGTGTGTGTGTGTGTGTGTGTGTGTGTGTGTGTGTGTACACGCGCTTGCAGCAAACAAGATCTGGGGAATGGGCCTGTTGCATGATGGGATACCTCTTAGCCACGAGCCAGTTGAAGACTTTGAACTAGAGTATGGCTGAGTCGGAGCCGAGGTTCAGCTCCAAACCCAGGGGTAAGAATGTAAGGCGAGATGGACTACATACATCGAACATTATGGCGAGTACATAACTTCTTGTTACTACATAGGCAATCATGCATTTATATAAATGAAAACAAACCACACCAACAGAAAAAGCGTTTTACATCACAGGTCATACTGACACACTCCCAGTTGCAAACATTATACATCACTTATAATCTACCCAGTCTTTCTCACACAAACATTAAAGTCCATTTAAAGCTCATTTAAGTCCTGCTGCCTTTTTGGCCTAATTCCTCCCTTGTATGTATTGTTCCCATAATTCCCATTTTTTCCTATGATCTTTTCTCCTACCCTTTTCTAAAGATCTCAATTCCAGTTGTTTTATCTCTGTTACTTTATTCACTGCTTCCAGTTGGTTTAGATTTTGATTTTCATTTTCTAGTAATTGCTTTTTTTGGTAGTTACCATAATTAGAAACCGAAAGGCCTTACCATGTCTAGGCAATTCAGATTCTGTATCATAGCTCAGAAAAATCATCTCCCTCATCAGACCAGTCTGCCCACCCAGCATCTCTGACAATGCATCCCGCAGAGAATCCTTAAAGTCCACCAACTCACTACAGTCCCAGAAAATATGTTCCCAATTACTTCTTTCTTCCCCTTCACACAGCCAACATTTACTGTCTACATGAGGAAAATTTCTCTGTAGTCTACTTGGGGGTATAAAAATATCTATGTAAACATTTCCAGGCAAAAATCCTCAATCTTCTAGATTTTGTTGCATATTCGGGAGACATTCATATATCCTTCCATTGTTTCTTTTTGAATTGCTTATTCAATCTCTTTACCCAATCCTTTCTAACCTCCTTTGATTCTTATAGTTAGCATGCAATATTTTATATGCTGTACTAATTGTTCCTTTTTTAATGGCAGCTTCTTTTAGGTTTTATTAAAAACTCTACCAGTGCTGATCTTTTGTTTAGGACCCCCTTCCCGCATTTCTTCCATTTGCCTGTATTCTGATATCAATCCCTGATAGGGAAGTCTATCTCTAACCTGCAGTCCAAGTAAATTCTTGGCGTCTTCCCATTCTATCTTTTCTGCTCTAGTTGTAGTTCCTTTGCCAGTTTTCTCCAATAAATTCCACCCCCTCTTGCCTATTGTCTGTATTCCTAATTGCAGTCACCTCTATCGGCAGAATCTTTCTCCATTCCTATGTTGGTTTAGTTCTTAGAATACTTTCTGCTACTTTATGGATATAATATTCTGCATGATTATTGTTCTTAAAGGCCTGCATCCAAAATCTCACTCTCTCCTTGTTTCTTGAGCTTCAACCGTGTTTCATCATCATCCTTTTCTACGTTGAATTATAGATGTTCTTTATCTCACATTGCTACATATGGGTAGTCCGCTGTCCTCGGTCAGCCCGAATACCAAAGTATTAGGCTGACGTCGGTCAAGGCGCTTAAAACTGACATCAGGACGTCAGGGTACAAAAGCGCATGACCGACGTCATATCCTCAGTCTTTTTTGCCGCATGGTCCGATGCAGAAGCAGCATTGCAAGTGCCGTTCGGCGTTCTGAAATTTTTCGAGTTCGGAGTTTCAGACCGAATCCAAGTTGGCTAAGTACCCCGTTGGGGAATATTTTGTTTTTTTCTTGCCTCAGTGTATTACCGGATGTCAGAAAAAGTGAATAATTGTATTTCTTGTGGGAAACAGATACCGCATAGGGATTATCATTCTTTGTGCATTCCTTGTTTGGGGCCTGAGCACGGCGTAGTCGGGTGTCGCTTTGTGCTAGGTTCAATAAGCGCACTATTAAGCGAAGGTTAGATTGTGCTAGGCTGGTCTTGTAAGCGGTGCAATTATAATATGCCGCCGGATTCTCCGGCCGCTTAAGAAGCGCAAAGACAAAACAGTTAAACCCAGGCAAGATGAGTCGTCCGTTCGGACGCCAGTTCTTTAGAGGCTTCAGTGGAACCGGTGGTTCCGATGGAGGCTTCTCTGGAGTCTCAGGGGGAGACTTTGATTTTGCAGGATGTGGCCTCTCAAGATGCAGGTCAGGCTGAAGGGGCTTCTCAGGTTACTGTACTCCCCTCCCTTCCCAGGGTGGTTAGGCCCTCTCCTTCTGTTTCCAAGGCTTCTTCCAGAGGCAGGCCAGGTTTAGCTTCTGTTGGTGTCACTCCTAGTTCAGCAGGGTCTGTGCCTAAGAAGCACATGCTTAAAATGGCAGAAGATTTGATTACTCTGATTAGAGGTTCTTTGCCCCTCCTGATAAGAGGCCTAGGGTGGAGCCAGAGTTGGAAAGTTTTGAACAGACTTCGGATGTTTCAGAGTCTTCGGCTGAAGACTTGCAGGAGTACTCTCCTTATTCTGATTCTGATGCAGAAGATTCCACTCCTTCTGCTTCTCCTCCAGAGGATTTTTCTTTTTCA
The DNA here is from genome assembly GCF_019279795.1 of Protopterus annectens. Taxonomy (NCBI): domain Eukaryota; kingdom Metazoa; phylum Chordata; order Ceratodontiformes; family Protopteridae; genus Protopterus; species Protopterus annectens. The sequence continues at coordinate 852,519,085 of NC_056739.1, read as the reverse complement.
GAGACACTTCATTCTATGAGGGAACATTTTAAGTGGGAAGGTCAGGACTTCTCTGATTCACGGCAAAGTCTTAGCAAATTTTTGCTTTTACCTCAACATAGGCCCTTAGCTATACCCCCTGTTCTGGATGTTGTGCAAGATGTGTTTTCAGAGGCTTCACTTAATCCTGATTCTCTGCCTCCTGTGCCTGTTAAACCGGATAGGTATTACAGGGTGCCTGAGGCTCATAAATATCTCTATAAGAGTCCTAGGGCGGACCCAGAAACTATTAGTCAGGGACCTAAGGGTGTCAGGGCCTCTGGTGTAAGAATCCAGTTCCTCTAGATAAAGAGGCCAGGGCTTTGGATAGATGGGGAAAGAAGGTCTATACATCTTCTACCTTAGCAATGAGGGCTTTGAATTGCCAGTTTCATATGTTGAAATATCAAAATTTTCTTCTTTCTCAATTGAAATCTAAGGTGGATGCTCTGGCAGAAGGCATTGAGTGTAAAGAATTACAAGATTTGGTGCATGTCTCTGAACAGGTGGGTAAGCATTCTTTACAATGTGGTTTTGATGCTTTGCAGGCCTCTTCTAGGGTGGCTGCCACTGGTTCAGTTCTTCGCAGGCACGCCTGGCTGAAGGATCAGAATTTATCTGACCATGTTAAGACAAGGATTTTGGATGCTCCTTTGCAGTCTGAAGTGTTGTTTGGTCCACCTGTGGAGTCAGTCTTGAAGAAAATGGAAGACAAGGCTAAGTCTATGCAGACTGTTAAAGATTTTTTGCAAGTTCAGCCTCCGAAGTTTAGTAGGAATTGGCCTGCTAAGGGGTGGACGTATCCTTCTTATGATTCTCAGTCTAGGGGTAGATCTAGACGTGGTAGGGGCAGAGCTCAGAGTTCCTTCAGACCTAGAACAGGGAGTTCTCCTGCACAATCTTCGAGTGAGGGCAGGGGCCAGTCCTTTCGTAAACAGGCCCAATGTCCTACTTTTTCAGCTGCCAGATCCTTCTTGCCTGGCAGCACCTTTGGGAGGACGGTTGGCACTCTTCAAGGAAAATTGGATTTTAATTACCCAGGACAAATTTTAATTACCCAGGACAAATGGGTATTGGATATCATACACCAAGGTTACAAGTTTTATTTCCATACCTTGCCTCCTTTCAAAGGCATGCCAGACGTTCCTCCTCAGCAAAGACTAGAGGCTCACAAACAAATTTCTCTACTACTTCAAATAGGAGCTATACAACCGGTCCCTCTGCCAGAAGTGGGCCTAGGATTTTATTCTCGCCTGTTTCTAGTACCAAAGAAAGGGAACACGTGGAGACCAATTTTGGATTTATCTATCCTCAACACATATCTGGACATTCCCAAGTTCAAAATGTTGACGTTACAACAGCTTTTACCTCTGCTGGGCAAAGATCACTGGATGGTGACTCTGGATCTCAAGGAGGCTTACCTTCATGTTCCTATCAGGCCCAGTTGCAGGAAGTATCTGCGTTTTCGGGCTGGGACTTTTCATTATCAATTCTCTGCATTGCCCTTTGGCTTATCTACTGCGCCCAGAGTGTTCACGAAGGTTCTGGCTCCGGTGGTAGCTTTCTTCAGGCTAAGAGGAATACAGATCTATCCTTATTTGGACGATTGCCTGATTCTGGCTCAAGGAAAGGACGAACTTCTTCATCATTTACAGTATGTGATGGCAGTGTTAAGATGCCTAGGGTATTCTGTGAACGAAATAAAGTCCAGTCTAGTACCCTCTCAGGACATGTGCTTTCTGGGTGTGAGACTGAATACAGCATCTCAGATGGCCTTTTGACCCCGGACAAACAAAAGAATCTTTCTCTTTATTTCCATCAATTGTCTCGTCAGTCCAGGCTGACTGCAAGGACAGTCCTTCAAGCCTTGGGGTTCATGGCATCTTGTATTCTGGTACTTCCCAATGCCAAACTGCATATGAGGAAGCTACAATGGTATCTCAAAATGTATGGACAACACTGCCAAGATATGGACACTGTCATTCAGATAATACCTTGCATTCAAAAGGAATTTTTGTGGTGGGCTCAGGAATGTCACCTAAACAAGGGACTCTCTGTGGTCCGACCAGAGGCGAGTCAGATTCTAACGACAGATGCCTCAGACAAAGCTTGGGAGCTCATCTAAATGGAAAATGGGTACAAGACACGTGGCCTGCCAGACTGCAACATTTACATATCAACTTGAAGGAGATGTTAGCAGTCCAATTTGCATTGATAGCATTCAAGGATTTACTTCTTCCAGGGCAGGTGTTGATTCAAACAGACAACACAACTGTCATGTGGTACATCAACAAGCAAGGGGGGACACATTCATACCCTCTATGCAGACAAGCAATGATTTTGTGGGAGACTGCTCTCAGTTTACAGCTAAATCTTCAGGCAAGGTTTCTGCCAGGAGCACAGAACTCCTTAGCAGATGTGTTGAGCAGACAAATTATGGATCCCCACGAGTGGAAATTGGATCCTCATGTATTTCAAGAATTGACAGTGTTATGGGGAACTCCAGACATAGATCTGTTCGCTTCTCCACTAAATTACCAGTTGCCAAAGTTTTGCACAAAAAGGTTTCATCCCACAGCTTGGAAAGTGGATGCTCTCTCATTCAGTTGGAGCAATCTTCACGTGTATGCCTTTCCACCACTGCCTCTCCTCCCAAAGGTACTCCTGAAGGTCAGACAGGACAAGCCAACCATGATTTTAATAGCTCCGGATTGGCCTCGACAGCCCTGGTACCCATTTCTGAAAAGTCTGGTACGGGAGCCTCCATGGCCTTTGCCTTCGATTCCACACCTGCTGTCTCAGGAGAACAGTCATTTACTCAATGTCAAACTTCACTCTCTGCATCTAACAGCCTGGCATATTCTGTTTTAAACCCTGGAGGGTCTCAACTTCCACAACAAGTTTTGAATGTTATTTTGGAGGCCAGAAGGCCTAGTACAAGGAAAGTTTACGCAGATAAATGGAGGAGATTTTTAATTTGGAGTACAGCTAAGGACTTTGATGTTTCTAAACCTAATTTAAGTGTTGCTCTTCAATACCTTACTGAGTTATTGGACAAAGGTTTGTCCTTCTCCTCTATAAAGGTTCATGCTGCAGCATTTTCTGCTCACTATGACTGTGACCTACCATTATTTTCTCATCCTTTGTTTAAGCAATTCCTAAGAGGGGCAAAGAATATAAGACCCCCACACAGAGCTCCTACTCCTGCTTGGGATCTCAATTTTGTGTTGGAGAAACTCACTCTACAACCTTTTGAGCCTGCAGCTACTGCCGAGTTGAAATATTTATCATGGAAGACTGCTTTTTTGTTGGCCATTACCTCTGCGAGAAGGGTTTCTGAATTACAGGCCCTTATGGCGGTTGAGCCTTTCTTAATTTTCCACAAGGATAGGGTGTCTTTGCGTACTAACCCTTCCTTTATGCCTAAAGTGGTTTCTAGTGTGGCTTTAAACCAAACTATTCATTTGCTTACTTTTTATGCAAACCCCCAAAATAAAGGGGAGAAGATTTTGCACACTTTGGATATACACAGACAGTTGCGATATTATTTGAGCAGAACTAAAGGGTTCAGGCAGTCTCAGCAGTTGTTTGTTTCATTTGCTTTGGGTTCTCAGGGCAAACCTGTTTCTAAACAAACTATTTCTAAGTGGATTGGTTTTTGTATTGCTTTCTGTTATTCCCATCATGGTAAGGAGATTCCAGCTGGGATTAGGCCTCATTCCACTAGGGCTACTGCCACTTCTACAGCTTTTTAAGGGGTGGCTACTAAAGATATTTTGGAGGCAGCTACTTGGAGTTCAGTGCATACTTTCTCTAAGCATTACCACCTTCCACTTTATTCTAAATCTAGGGCGGGATTTGCCACTGCAATTTTACAGGGCATTTTGGCAGCTCCTAATGCTTTATAGTTTTGCCATCCTCCCTTACCTCTGCTTTGGGATTCTACCCATATGTAAGGACTGCAGCAATGTGAGATGAAGAACATAGTACAGTTTTGTACCTACCATAAATGTAGATGTTCGAAGATCCACATTGCTGCAGTCCAATTTACCCTCCCTCCTTCCCCTCTGTAGTTAGAGGTGGTTGTGTGGTTTGGGTTGTAAATTTTGTAAATGTGGTTAGTGCAGGGGTGGTTGGTGGTTCTTTGCTGTTTTTTGGCTTTGGCCTTTCTTTTTAGGGCCTTCTGACATCTGGGGCAAGAAAAGACTGAGGATATGACGTCGGTCACGCGCTTTTGTACCCTGACGTCCTGATGTCAGTTTTAAGCGCCTTGACCAACGTCAGCCTAATACTTTGGTATTCGGGCCGACCGAGGACAGCGGACTACCCATATGTAAGGACTGCAGCAATGTGGATCTTCGAACATCTACATTTATGGTAGGTACAAAACTGTACTTTTTTTTTGCTTGTACTATGTATTAGGAGTCTTAACTGTAATTCTGAAATACCCCTTCAGATTGGGTGATCCCAATCTGCCCTGTTGTACTGGAAGAGTCATCTCAACTCACTTGATTCTTGCAGTCTTCCCCTTCCAGTTAAAGTCCTTCAACTCTTTATTAATTGCTACCCACAACTTCTTTTCTGGTTGATAAAAATGTCTGACCTGTGTATAACACTATGCTTGTATCTTACTATCCATATAACAAAGCTTCCATTTTCTCAGTTTTATATTATCTTTGTTTAATCTCTTCACACATATCCTTAACTGCCACATTAGAATCATTTTTAATACGCAGTCCTAAGTATTTAATTTTAGCATGTCCCCTTAAATATGGGTATTCCTTAACCAGTTCATGTGTGGGTACATAATTTACCACTATTGCTTTTGTTTTAGCTCCATTAATTTTGTATCCCAAAAAATCTGAAATGGTTTCAAAATGTTTCATGGCACTGTAATGTCTTTTTCTAATTTTCGCAGATACAAAATAATATCTGCAAATAAAGCCAGCTTTTCTCGACTCCCATAGTTATATCCTCGGAGTCCCTTATTTTCTTTGCCAGTGGTTCTAAATACAATGCAAATAATAAAGGGGAAAGAGGAGACCCCTGCCTGGTTCCTCTGCTCAAGCAGAAATTATCAGAGAGGACCCAACCCACTTTAATATTCACCTCTGATCCCACATATATATTCTCCTAATCAACCTTATAATTTTTTTTCAGGAAATGCAAATGCTTCCATTGCCCTGCTCATAAAGTCCCAGCTTTTTCTGCCAAATGCTTTCTCTCCGTCAAGACCCACCAACAACAATGGTATTTTCTTGCATTCTGCTTCTCTCAGGATCATCAGTGTTCTGTTAATGTTGTGAAATGTTTGCCTCCCTCCACAAAACCACATTGATCCATATCTGTTTGTTTTGGCATTACTTTTGCCATTCTTTTAGTTAGTATAGACATGAACACTTTATAATCATGGTTTAGTATTGAAATGGGCATGTATGAAGCTGGATCTGATTGATCCGTACCCTCTTGATTTATTACAGCTACCACTGCTTTCTTCTATGATGGTGGTACTTCTCTTAGGATATTGTTGAAGAAAACCTTCCAGATATTAATCACTTTTTTTCCTCCTAGCTTCCAAACTTCCAAAGGAATGCCATCTGTTCCTGGGGACTATCCTGTAGATTGGTTATGCATCACAATTTTTATCTCATCTCCTCCTATCGTAACTGCTAGTAATTGAGTCTCATTATCCTCTAACCTTGGCATATTTAATTCTTCCATAAACATTTCCATTTGTGTCTTTGCTTGATGTTCGCATTTCTCTGCTTTATAGACTCTTGTAGAATTTCTGAAATATTTCTAATACCTCTACAGGATCTGTTACTTTTTTTGTTTAGGCTCCCTAAGTTTGGCAACAACCCTTTCTACTTTCTTTTGCCTTAGTAATTGTGCTAAAAGTTTTTGTGCTCTAGTGTTGTCAAAAACAGTTGCTTAACGGCAGTCTTTCTAAGCTTGTGCATGTTATCGAGGTAACCTCAATTATTTTTTGCCTAGCATTCCGCAGTTGAGCCTCTTCTTGATGTTCATCGTGTTTCACTGCTGCAGTCATTACACTTGGGTTATCCTGCCGTCAGGTGGTCCCGCAGTCGGCTTGAGTTCCAAAGTCTTGGTCCGGCGTTGGTTGCTGTCGCTTCTTCCCTGACGTCAGTGCGCCAGGGGTATACAAGATGCAGCCGGCATCATTTTCTTCAGTCTTTCTTGCCGCATGGTGCCCGAAGCAAAAGCAGTTCGCAAGTGCCGGTCTGCCGACTCCTGAGATTTTCAATTCGAATTTCAGAACCGAAGTCTTCAATAAAGCTAAGTACCCCGTTGGGGAAACTTTTTCTTGCCTCAGACCGATGTCAGTAAAAATTAATAATTATATTTCTTGTGGGAAGCAAATACCTCATAAGGATTTCCATTCTTACTGTATTCCATGCCTAGGCCCAGACCACAACGTCACTAATTGTCGGTTTTGTGCTAGATTTAACAAGGGCACTATTAAACGTCGGTTTGACTTTGCTCGCCATTACTTTGGCCGAAGGTTCAATTATACCATGCCGTTGGAACAACCAATGACCGGAATACACAAAACCGCAAAGCAAGGATAAGGACAGGCATCCGTGGCCCAAAACTGACGATGAAGCCTCTTTTAGGCCAATCGCCAGTTCTTAGTGAGGCGCTTTCGCAGCCCCTGACACCCGCTACCTCAGAGCCACAGGCCGCCTCAGACTCCCACGTGGAGATGTCTAGGCCTCTTGAAACTCAAGGTATTGGGCCTATGGAAACTAACCCCTCAGATGGGTCCGGAGCCGCTGAGCAGGCATCGGCTTCTGAGGGTGTTTTCAGACCTTCACAACTTACCATCAAAACTACAGCCAAGTCCAAAACTCCATTAAAGACAAAGAAGCAAGTACAGCATTCACCTGGACAGGCCTCCATGCCTAAAAAAAAACAGATGCTCAAAATGGCCGACGACTTAATTACTCTGATCAGGGGTTCCCATCCCCCTCCTGATAAAAGGCCTAGGCAGGATACAGACTATGATTCCTCTGACCAGGCTTCCATTTCTTCTGATTCCTCTTCAGACCAGGGATACTCTTTACTCCCCTATGAGGACTCTGATGCTGAAGAATCAATTCCTTCAGCCTCTCCGCCTGAGGATTACTCTCTTGGGGAAACCTTACATACCATGAGGGAGCATTTCCATTGGGAGGGCCAGGATTACTCAGAATCCAAGAAAAGGCTGAGAGACGTTCTTTTATTGCCTCAGCACAGGCCCCTTTCTATTCCGCCAGTGTTAGATATTGTGGATGATGTGTTCTCTGAATCCAGTTTAAATCCTGATTTTTTTCCTCCTGCTCCAGTCAAGCCAGACTGGTACTACAGAGTCCCTGACTCTTACAAATTTCTTTATAAAAACCTGTTGCTGACCCAGAAACTGTTTCCCAGGGTCCCAAAGGGGTAAAGGCTTCCACAGCTAAAAATCCAGTCCCCTCTGACAGGGATTCTAGAGCATTAGACAGATGGGGGAAGAAAGTTTACACTTCTGCAACTTTAGCAGTCAGGGCTTTAAATTGCCAGTTTCACATGCTTAAATACCAACAATATTTAATGTCTCTGTTAAAACAGAAAATGCTTACAAGTTCAGAACATCCTGACTATAAGGAAATGCAGGATTTATTGCATGCAGCTGAACAAGTGGGAAAACATACTTTGCAATGTGGTTTTGATTCATTAAAGGCTTCTTGTAGAGCAGCAGTTACAGGATCTGTGATTCGAAGGTATGCTTGGTTAAAAGAACAAGGTTTACCTGATCATGTTAAGGCAAAATTATTGGATGCTCCTTTACAGCAGGATATTTTATTTGGTGTTAAGGCAGAAGAGGTATTAAAGAAAATGGAGGATAAGGCAAAATCTATGCAAACAGTGAAGGATTTCTTACAGGTACAGCCACCTTGATTTAGCAGAAATTGGCCTTCAAAAAATTTGTCCTTTTCGGTGTCAGACAGACCACAAAGAGGCAGATACAGACGCCCAAGAGGCAGATCTCAGCCCCAAGGCCCTTACAGACCACGACAGTGGGGTGCTTCAACCCCAAAGGGGAAGACAAGTCACAACCTTATAGAAAACAGTCCCAATGACTTCCCCCTTCAAATGCCAAGCACTTACCTTTTGGCAGCTCCCTTAGGGGGAAAATTAGCTCTTTTTTCACAAAATTGGCATATAATCACCCAAGACAAATGGGTTCTGAATATTGTCTCTCAATGTTACAGGTTCCACTTTCACACTTTACCAAGGCTAAAAGGAATGCCAGACCTGCCACAAAATCAATGGGCAGAGGCACAAAAACAAATTACAGCCCTCATGGACATGAGCGCTATTCAAAAAGTGCCACAACAGGAACAAGGATTTTACTCAAGACTTTTCCTGGTCCCCAGAAAAGACAAAGCCTGGAGACCCATACTGGACCTTTCTACTCTAAATACTTACCTGGATGTTCCAAAATTCAAAATGTTGACACTACAGCAGCTTCTTCCCATGCTGGGCAAGAAGGCTTGGCTTGTTACTTTGGACGTCAAAGAGGCATACCTGCATGTCCCTATCAGACAAAATTGCAGAAGATACCTCAGATTCATTGCTGGTTCAATGCATTCCCAATTCTCTGCACTGCCGTTTGGTTTATCTACTGCGCCCAGGATCTTCACAAAATGCCTGGCACCAGTAATTGCATTTTGCAGACAAAAAGTAATTAAAATATATCCATACTTGGACGACTGCCTCATTCAAGCAGAGAGCAAGGACATTCTTCTACAGCATCTGGCGTTTGTAAAAAGATTGCTAAGTTGCCTAGGGTACACAGTAAACGAAAAGAAGTCAAAACTCGTGCCCTCACAAGAGATGATATTCCTGGGTGCCAGCTTAAATTCAACGGCCCAGATGGCTCATCTCACGCCAGACAAGCAAGGACAACTGACTCAGTACTTTCAATTGATGGCAACAAAAACCCAACTCCCTGCAAGAAAAATTTTGCAAGCCTTGGGGTTCATGGCATCCTGCATACTACTAATTCCATATGCCAGACTGCATATGAGGAAATTACAATGGTACCTAAAAAGTGTTTGGACTCAACACTGTCACAGTTTGGAAACCGTAATACCACTTATTCTCTGCCTACAACAGGAGTTTCGATGGTGGGCACAGGCATGTCACCTCAACAAGGGACAGTCTTTCATTCTACCCACAGCCAGGCAGACACTAACAACAGATGCATCGGATTACACCTGGGGAGCACACATGGCAGGAAAATGTATTCAGGGCAAGTGAGCCGCAGACCAAATGCATCTTCACATCAATCAAAAAGAGATGCTAGCTGTACAAAATGCCCGAACAGCTTTCAAGGACCTTCTGCATCCAGGACAATTATTACTAAAGACAGGCAACACCACAGTTATGTGGTACATAAACAAGCAAGGGGGCACTCATTCTTATCCCCTCTGCAGACAAGCCATGACCTTGTGGAACACAGCTCTAACCTATCAAGTTCATCTGCAAGCACAATTCCTGCCAGGAAAGAAAAATACTCTGGCAGACGATTTAAGCAGAAACATCATGGATCCTCACGAGTGGATATTAAATCCACAAGTATTCAGCATGATAACACAAAAATGGGGGAGCCCAGACATAGATCTTTTTGCCTCCCCGATGAATTGCCAATTACAGAAATTCTGCACAAGGACTTACCACACACAAGCATGGAAAGTGGATGCTCTTTCATTCAGCTGGAAAAGCCTAAAAGTTTATGCCTTCCCACCACTGCCTCTCCTTTCAAAGGTACTCCTAAAAGCCAGACAAGAAATGCCAAAAATGATCCTGATTGCCCCAGAATGGCCACACCAGCACTGGTGCCCAATCTTAAGAACTTAGCTCAAGGCCCACCATGGATTTTACCTCAAATTCTGCATCTTCTGACACAACAAAACAATCAGATCCTGCACAGCCAGCTCAAAACCTTAAACCTGATTCCTTAGTCAAGCAGACAACACCCCTCTCTAAAGCTGTTATGGATGTCATTTTGGAGGCCAGGAGGCCTAGCACCAGGAAATCCTATTCAGAAAAGTGGAAGAGATTGTGCCTGGAACCAGGCTCAAAGTTTTGACCCTCTTGTCCCGAATATTCCTCAGATATTACAATACTTGACTGAGATGCTGGACAAAGGCCTATCCTTTTCATCCATTAAGATCCACACCTCTGCCATCTCGGCTCATTACAACACAGATCTTCCTATTTTCTCTCATCCATTGCTAAAACAGTACCTCAGAGGGGCTAAAAACATAAGACCGCCCCGGAGAGCACCAACACCAACTTGGGACCTCAGTGTTGTCTTGGAAAAACTAACTTTACCTCCTTTTGAGCCAGCCAATTCAGCAGAATTAAAATGTGTCCTGGAAAACTGCTCTGCTTTTGGCAATAACGTCAGCACGAAGAGTCTCAGAGTTACAGGCACTAATGGCAGTGGAGCCTTTCATCATTTTTCACCAAGACAGGGTTTCTTTAAGAACAAACCCTTCATTTATTCCAAAGGTGGTATCCAGTGTGACTCTTAACCAAACTATTCAGTTGCCATCTTTTTATCCAAATCCCCAGAATAAAGGGGAGAGACTTCTGCATTCATTGGACACACACAGTTAGTTTCTACTTGGACAAAACAAAAGCTTTCAGGAAAACTGAGCAATTGTTTGTAGCATATGCTGCAGGGTCACAGGGAAAGGCTATTTCAAAGTGGATAGGACACTATCCGTTTCTGCTACACACAGCATGGGAAAACTGTACCTAGCAACCTTAGGCTGCATTCTACCAGGGCAACAGCCACTTCAACTGCCTACATTAGAGGAGTACCTACCAAGGATATCTGAGAAGCTGCAACTTTGAGTTCAGTGCACACCTTTACCAAACATCATCACTTGCCTCTTTATTCCAAATCCAGAGCTGGCTTTGCCACTGCAGTGCTGCAGGGCCTCATAGCCACCCCAAATCCTCTGTAGAACCAGCCACCCTACCTCAGCTTTGGAATTCAACCCAAGTGTAATGACTGCAGCAGTGAAATACTATGAACATAGTACAGTTTTGTACCTACCATAAATGTAGATGTTAGAGTGCATTCACTGCTGCAGTCTAGGTTACCCTCCCTCCATCCCCTCTTACTTAGCTGGGACTTATCTATACCCTTCTATACTACCTATGTGGTGTATTTGCTGGTAACTGAAGGTTTGGTTTTACTTTTTATGTACGTTTTATTAGCAATATGTATTGCCTACCTATTTGGGGGCACCTGACATCTGGGGCAAGAAAAACAGAAGAAAATGACGTTGGCTGCATCTTGTATACCCCTGGCGCACTGACGTCAGGGAAGAAGCGACAGCAACTGACGCCAGACCAAGACTTTGGAACTCTGGCCGACTGTGGGACCGCCTGACTGCAGGATAACCCAAGTGTAATGACTGCAGCAGTGAATACACTCGAACATCTACATTTTTGGTAGGTACAAAACTGTACTTTCTGTGAGATTCCCCTTATTCTGAAATACTTTTAAATATTTAATTCTCGTTACTTCTTAACCATAACTCTGTTTTTTTTGTTTCAACCCTATTTTTAAACCCCACCTTAATTTTATTCCACTTCCTAGCTATATTTTTAGAAGAAATTTCTATGTTCTGTATCAGCTCCTGAATGATCTCTACTACCCATTCCTTGAATTTGTCTCTTTTCAAAGATAGGTGGGAAAGCGCCAGTGTCTCATTTTTATTTCATTACCCTGTTTTCTTTTTTGAGATTTTATTGGCGCATGATCTGAAATAGTTATTGGGTGGGTATCAAGACCTTTAATTAAATGCACATGTTCGTGTGAAATGTCTAGCCCTAGCCCAGTTTTTTATATCTTGGGGAATATGTAAATTCACTCCGAACTCCTGTTACTGAATTCACATTTTGCATGCCAAATATTTTCATAAATGTATTCATAAATCTACCTTCCTTTGTTATATTTTCTGTTCTGGGCCCCCCAGACCCATCCTCACTGCTGCAAATAGAGTCCCACTCCCCACTTTTAAGTAATATTCCTTGCTGAAAACTGATTATTTCTCCTAGGATTTTCTTAAGCTCCATTACAGCAGTTTTAGGTGGAACGTAAATACATGCCATTGCAATCTTCCTCCCTTGATAGCAGCACCTTAGCACTACAAATCTGCCATTATCTTTTTATCTTATTTTTCTTTGTCCCAAGTATTTTGCTGAATAACCATCCTGAAAACCTTCTTTTATCAATTTCACATATTAATTTCTTTCTAAGTGTGTCTCCTGTTACATTGCACTTCACATTTTTTAATATGGTTTACTACTCTTTCTTTGTATGCATCTGTGAGGCCATTCACATTTAAAAACTTTAAAGAAAGCATCATTGTATTAAAAAGTTATTATTCCCACCTTTTATTTACAGCACCTTTTTTGTTAAGTGTCTAGTTCCAGCTTGTGTTGCATACATGCACTGCTTGGCAGGTTGAAGCTTTATGCAGTTTCTTGTTATATTCGTTTGAGCCTATGTCACATCTTATACTTTTTGTTGGCGATAATGTTAGTGATGTTTTTACTGACTTTAATATTATACAGGACATTAGTGTTGATACTACTGAAGATATTTTTTATACTTGTATATCAGTTATGCCTTATGCGCCTGACGTAAATGCATATTACTTATTTAATACGTCTAATATTAAATATAAACTTTTTTTATGCCACCATTTAGTAATGAATGCATTCAACAGTTATCTGCAGTGTTTAATTATGCAGTGGAAAAAGCCTTTAAAGATTTTAAGTAATAAACATCAGATTCAATATAATTTAAAGCCAAATGGCATGCTTTAAAAGATTTAAGTGGTAGATGTGAACTGGTTTTTAAACCAGCGGATAAGGGCAGTAAAATAGTTGTGCATTACAGACAATATATGCAAATGTGCTATGAACATCTATGGGAGCATATTGTTTATGAAAAAAACTGATATGGAAGTTGATTGGGAAGCTTTGGTACAGTATAAGGAGCTGTTGGATAAGGGGTACAGGTTAGGCTGTTTTACGAAAGAGGATATAGAAAAGAGATTTAATATTGAAGGATGCAGTATTGCTAGTTTTTACTGCTTGCCTAAAGTTCATAAAAGCCTTTTCAACCTCCCTGTCCGTCCTGTTGTTTCACCCTGTAAATACTTTTTTATGCAGTGTTAGACTTCTGTTACATGAGTTACTCCTTTGCTTATCAGAGATGTTTCTGATTTTTTTGTCTAAGATTTCTCAAATAAAGTGGACCACAGGCATGTTTTGGATAACATTGGATGTTAGGAGTCTTTATACTAGTATTAGGCACGGTCATGGTATTCAGGCATTTCAGTATTTTTGGGTGATAGTCCCCTTTCTAGTTATATAATAGAATTATTACATTTTTGTTTTGTCTGTAATTTTTTTGTTTTTGATATCTACCATCAGCTCCATGGTGCAGCTATGGGGGTGCAGTTTGCCCCTATGTATGCCAGTTTGATGAAGGCCTTGTTTGAAATAGAGTATTTATATAGTCAAGAATTTCAGCAAAAATGTTGTTCATTAATTTACGTACATTAATGATTTGATTTTTGTTTATGGGGATGGTTATAATGAAGTTGTTGATTTACAGCATAATGAATATAATTTGTTTTTTGATGGTTTACAGTGTGGGGAAGAAGTTACTTTTTGGATTTGAAGTTGCAGGGCTGTAGCAGTGGGGAAATGAGAACCATATACAGGAATTTTGTGGATGGTGGACAATATCTACACGGGGCAGTTGCCATCCCCTTCACTTAATCTCTTATTTGTCTTATGGGGGGGTTTATGTTTATGTAGGTTATGTAATAATAAATATGGTTTCTTCAGTGAAGCTAAGACAACTGTTCAAATATTTATAACTATAGGGGATATACAATGTACTTGGTTGAGGCATCATTTTGTAAAGCTATGGGGGAGCAGAATAGTAGTGATATGTATACAAATCGCTATGTTAGATCAGTTACTAATAGAGTTCCTCTAGTTAATGATGAGATAGATAAAAGGAAGGTATATTTTGCTACATATTAATCTCTTCATTGATAAATTGATTGATCTACTTAGATATTGTTTGGATTTTTTTTGTTAAGGAATTGTAAACTTTAATATTAAATAGGATCCTTTCAATTTATAAACGTGGTAGACGTTTGGGGGTCTTGACGTTAAATAGCAGTTTTGCGTCTCCTTTGCGTATTGACACCCTTCCTCAGTAGGTACTTTTCCTTGTGAGTTTATTGTAGGTTCTTTTGTTAAAATTAATTATGTTAAATTTAAACCTGTGAATATGTTTACATGTAATACTGTGAGGGCACTATTAATACCTTTAATTGCCCCTGCATCCTTTTTGTATAGGTGAAAGTAAAGTATCTTTTAAACTTGGGTTGTAGGAGCATATCAGGGACATTAAAAAACAATGTTCTGATAGCCTCATTGCCTTGAGCAATAAGTTATACCATCAGGGTGATTTTTTTTTATAGGGTACTGTTCTTGAACAGGTGGCAGTTAGGTTTGGGGCAAATGTTTTATTTAGATAAATTAATATACAAGGAAAATTTTTTGCATTTTGAAGTATGGCACTTTAATGCCTTTGGGCTTAAATTTGGAGTGTAATTAGACGTATTTGATTTAATCTTGTAAATTGATGTATTGTTCTACTTGTCATGTGTCTTAGTCATTTTTATATGTACTGCTTTTATCGCTATGATGGTTTACACCTATAAGGCGTGTATGCCGAGGAGCAAGAGTTTTATTAAAATTTTCTTGATTTCTTCTGAATTTTTGGCCAGTTTTTTTTTATATATATATATATATATATATATATATATATATATATATATATATATAACCTGGGAAGGTGATTTTTACTAATCTGTGTAGTACTACTGGGTTGGTTTCATTTAGGGTTGACTTTGTTGAGGTGGGGTGAGTGTCACAGTTTATCCCAACTTGGGCTGTCATGAAGGACCAGTTCATTCTTCAGTTGTCATGGATGACTACGCCTTGCAGCTCTTACTCCTTCACCAAAAAGGACTTTGATTCTGAGCCGTCTTCATAGAGCTCTTCAGACCATATTGTCCAGAAGAGCCACCAGGGCTATTCCTTCTGTGTGAGGCTAAGGGTTCCATTCCTCACTGCCTTCTAGTCCCAGAAGTGATGGCGAGATTGCACCATCTTGGATCGCCTAAACCTGAACAGGCAGACCTGGTTCATTTTGTGGATGGTGATTATCTAACGGATTACCACTTGCACAACTGTCCTGGAATTTTTTGGCACCTGCATAGCTTGGTTATTCTGTGGTCAGGCTGTGTTGAAAGTTAAGAATTTGACTAGGCATACCTCCATCTCCTTTTCTCATGTGACGAACCTCAGCCCTCCTTGAGACTTGAACTTTGTGATTAACAGGTGTGCTTGTTTGCCTAATTGAACCAACTAGGTTGTGTTTTTTTTCCTGGTGGCCTTCACCTCTGTCTGTAGGATCTTTAAGTTTGAGGCTGCTATCCTTAGGGAAACATGTCTTGTGTTACATAGGTTTTCAGTGCCTCTGATAGTAAACACGTGTTTCCTCTTAAACATTGCCAAAGTTGTCCTTAAGCTAGTTCATTCCCGATTTGCTTTGGAGGGGAAAGAAACCAGTTAAGGGGGGGGGAACCTTTCATACATTTGTATGTGCACTGCCTTCTTGTAATATCAGTACTTACTAGGGAGATTTACTTCTTGCAGAGTATGGGTTGTGAATGTGTGCTTGGCTCTGTCAAGGCACTCTTGCTGGAGCCTTAGTGCATGAGCTGAAGTTTTACTGCTGAGGTGAAGACATTGTAGGACATTGTGTCCGCAGATCTCTTATTTCAGCTGCTTAGGATGAAGTTATGGACTGAGTGGAAAATTGCTCATGGCTAACCTTGATGGCCAGTGATTCCAGCATAATATTACAGAAGTACATAATTCATTGGCAATGATGGTCTGTTTCATAGCAGTTGGCTGCTTTTGTAGACAACAATATATCACGAGCCTTATTAATGATAATACAGGAAGATCAGAATATGAATATGTAAAGTACTTCAGGGGAGGCTTACAAATCGTCATTTGGACTTTGACTCTGTCTCTTATTTTCATAGTTGATAGTAATACTGTAAAGTACATAGCAAACCTAAGTAGAGATTCAGTTGTTGTCATAGTAATTGTAAGGTTGGGTCTTTTGTCTGGATTTATCAGCAGTAGGGGCTGAAATTTTAAACTAATTTGAACAGAAACCATCTCCATTTAAGATAGGTTAGAAAGCTATAAAATCTGAAGTGGCGTCATGTACAGGTATTTGGCAGATGAACTATCTTTTGTAGTGTTACCCCAGAGAGAAGTTTTTTTTTTTTTTCATTCTCCAGGATATTTCATCTAGGGTCTAGATTATGCCCCTCATGATATTGTGATGGCAAGTGTTCCTAAATACTTCTCACCTCTTGGCTAAAATACAGTGCTAATTTCAAAAGTATTTTAAACAGGCTTTTAAGAGTTAATGTCTTTCTTATAAAAGCCATTTTATATTAACTTATTTTTATAATTTTATATGGATGCAGAAATATTTTGCATAAATACGGAATGAAAATTTTCAGTGAAATTTGAAAGGGTTTTTTTTTTTGTTTTTTTGGTAGTGGATACTGTATCTCCCCATCCTACAAAGTTTCAGGCTCCTCCTCCTCACTGCTTACATCCAATTTTGGTGCAAGAGGATGTTCTAGTATAAGCAGGACTTTGATAACACAATTTATTACTTTCATAATAAATTTTCACCAGCTTTACATCTCGAAGTCAGCTTCAATTACTTAGACTTCAGACATTTAACTACCCCATTGTACACTCTTCCTTTTTATCTGGAAATGGGTATAAAATCTTGTGTCTGAAAGAGCAGGCACAGTTGTAGGTGCTAAATCCAATGTTTATATTATTATTCAAGTTGTGTTTTTCCTCAGGTTGAGGAACGTCACATTGGGTCATGTCCTGTTTGCCTTTCTTGGACTCCAGAAACAGCAGTAGGTTAAATTCCCTCCATATGTTTCTTGAGTACAGATATTTAAGAGATGTGGCAGACATTCTTTTGCAGTCCAAGAAAAAGTAAAAGTTGAGAGAGGTAAATGATTTGAACCTATATGTCCACCTCTCTTGGGCAGTCTGTCTGACTACTCCATTCAGGCAGGCACTTGTACAGACATCGGCCCTTCATTCTGTTTTCCTGGTCATGCATTCTAGATCAGAATTCTATTCTATGAATGCTTTCTCATTGAAATTTTTATTTTGTTATAGAAGCCAATACACAATTGTTCTGAGCCAGCCATTAAAAGCTTGTATATTTATCTCAGAGATTTGTTTTCTTCTAACTGTAACTTCTGTAGAGTATCAAAATTGCAAGTCCTTTGTGCAAATCCTGCTCACCTTGTATTTCATAAGTATGATGCCCTTGTGGGCAAACTCTTCATTCTGAAGATAGCCACAGAAACAAATTTCATTCTGTTCATAAATTTGCTTGTGCTCTTCCTAGATTACTCTTATAGGGGAGAATAGTTTTGCGTTGATTAGATGTGTGCAGACTACTGAGATGTGCAACCATTACAAGCAGGGTTTGACAGTAGTTGAGCTGTTTGTAAGAGAAGTTCTCTATGTTTGGACAAATGTGGCTGGGTGCTTAAATTTGTACTCTTTCTGATTGTTTGCCAAGAGGAATTGCTAGCCTTTCCATACATGCAGGAATGATGTGCTGATCCTCATTTCTCATTAGTAGATGTTCTCTACTCCAGTGGAGCAGCAGTGATCTTCCTGCATTAAAGAGGTTGCCTAAAGTAATTTTACCATTAAAGAGATGCTTTGATCATATTGATGTATGAGGCAACTGGACTGTAGGCCATGTGTGCCTTGCCAATAAGCATCCTCAGGCTGTGCCACCTTTTTAAAGTAGTGTGAGCCCTGAAAGTGTGGTGGAATTTTAAGGGTATGTCAAGAAAACAAACATTGGAATGTCCTCACCACATTGGCATTTAATATAAATATGCAGATAAAACAAGCAAAGCTTTCAAGTAATTCTGTCAGTGTTAATAAACGTCAAAAACCTTAAATAGGAATCCCACAAACCAATCAAAAAGCAGCCCATAAATTGGGTATTTCCCCAGGGCTCAGTCCTAGGGTCCCTCCTGTTCGGCATATACTTCTCAGAGGTGCAAGCGAGCACAGGAGGACTATGGCTCACCAAGTTCGCAGACGACTGCAAACTAGGGGCTATAATTGACTCTCCGGCTGAGACAGACATCCTTCAGAAAGGTCTCACTGAGACAGATACCTGGTGTCAAAACCATGGTCTCAAGCTAAATGCCAAAAAGTGCATAGTCACCCCCTTTGGAAAAAACTAAGTACCCACAAACTACCACATAGGTGGTAGCCCCCTAAATACAGAAGACGTAATAAGGGATCTGGGGACCCAAGTAGATGGTAACCTCTCCTTTGATAATCTCATTGCCAAAGTGGTTAGAAAATCCTTCTGTGTGGCCCACCTAATCACAAAAGGGTTTGCATCCAGATCAAAAAAGGTCATTGGGCCCCTCTACGCATCACTCATTAGACCCATCATAGAGTACAGTGCCCCATTTGGGATGTACCTTACAAGACCTGCAACAACTGGAAAGACCACAGAAGTTCCTCACCAAGAGGATCACTGGCCTCAAGCAGATGCCCTATGCAGCTCGACTGAAGAAACTCCAGCCTACTCAGAGGTGATCTCTGCCTGACATACAAGGCCATGTCCAACCCAGAATTGATGGACATGCTCCACCTAAAGAAAACCATATCCCCTCGAGCCACACGCTCCAGGGATCTAAACCTCACCACAATAATAAATAGGATGTGCTGGAGGGATAGATTCCTGTCCCAGAGACTTCCCATGCTCTGGAACAAGATTCCAATCTACATTAGGCAGAGCTCCTCGCTAACCCTCTTCAAGAGAAACCTTGATGAGTGGATGGGAAACAAAGTTTACCCCAGGGATCACTTCAATGGTTCTGCTGGACAGAGGCACATGGAACTAATCTAAGGGGATGGCGAAAGCCAACACATTCCGGCTAGGCTTATAAATGCCTTCGGGCAGATAGCCTAGTACCTACCTATGATAATTAATCCATTTATACTCTAAACATTCAGTTCTTAAAATAACATCATCCTCTTGTATGTTCAGACTTAATGTAACTCTAAAACTGAACTTGTGTACTAACATTGTCCATTATATGTTTAGCCATACAAATAGACACGTGTTCAGAAATTTCTTTTTAACATTTTATTAGTTTTGCCAACATAAAAATGTATGCATTGCTCACAGGTAGCTAAACATACCAGGATAGATGTTTTGCATGTTGCAAAACAGTTAAAACATTATTAGCAACAAGATTCTTAAATAAATTGATTGCCGTTAGTTATGACTGACATTTCTGCCCTTACATAACAAAGTACAGTGGCTCAAGTATTGACTTTACTTGGATATTGAAGTGGTGAGGACATTCTAGTGTTTTCTGTCTTGATATTCTTTTTGGTGGATATGTCCTCTTCCTCTGCTGTTTATTTCTTTTAAGTATTAATTTTAAGGGTATCTGTCCAGTTCAAGATGGTAGAGGGAATGAATGTTCCTATAGATGTTCCACAACACTGCAGGACTTTGTGGGCGGAAGGCTTGATATGAGGACAGTGAAAAAAAAATAGGGACTAGTCCTGGACCTGATATAATGAGAGGGCCTTGTTTCATCACTGGATGTTATCTAGTTTGGTCACTTTCAGTCTCCATGAAGCTGCAAGGTTTAAGCTTTCTAGTTTGTGTAGTCTGCTATCTCTCAGATTTTATTGGTTGTGACACTAGTCATTGCGGTTTCTGTAGGTTATTTACTGATGGCAATGTTGTGAGCAACAGTGGTCTCAGGAGACTGTTTTTTAACACTGTAGAAAGTAGGAGTGATATATCTTTGGCTTTACCGACACCTCTCTTTCAGTGATTGCAGTTGACTCAGTTTTTTTTGTTACTTACATTTGACCACGTATGAGGCAGAAAAAAAGGGGGGGGGGGTGAGGAGGAAGTACTGTCCTTTGGGTCCCAAAATTCTATTTGTTGTCGATCCTTGGACGTGTTTTTTGATCAAGCAGTAAAAATTTTGATGTGTTTGCTTCCCCTAATTTTGTCACCTATTTGCAAATTCTCTTGTCAAGCACAGTTTTAATGTTTCATCCTTTTTTGCCTTCTATGTATTAATGCTCTTGTTCTGCTGTCTGACATTGACAGTTCATTTATAAATTCTTTAGCCTGTCACCACGATGTGGTGGTCCACACTAGTTTAGTAAAGCTTTGGTGCAGTTCTTTGACAGCCATGGTGACTGTGTTAAGAAGGTACGGTGTAAGTGAAAGTTCTTAAGGCTTTTGTTTTATGTGGCCAATGTGGTAGCACTTAGTAGTTTGTCCGTCTTTATAACCACTGCTCTACTTCAGTTTTCCATTTCTTAATGTCCTAACAAGTAAAGAACCACCATGTTATTAAAAGTTCCTGCTTCCATGTTAATTTGTCCAGGTCCTTTATGTGAATTCTTTCTGTCATAAACGTTTTACCCTTTCTGTTGTGCATTATTAGTTTGCTCTTGTAGTGACCAGTCATACAGTAAGTTATGTGTGTTTGTCTTTCTGTTATACTATTGCTTTTTCCTGGCAGTAGTAAGAATATCTGTATTACTTTGTACATATAAAATTAGTGTGTGTGAGAGTGTATGAAAAGAAAGTATGAATAAAGCAGGGTCCTAACTTAACCATCCCTGGGGTCCTGCTATTCTTGTAGAGGTGGCTTATCATACAGTGCTCTATCAAGCCTCACCAGGTGACAATTTCAGTTACCCACTAGCCATCCTTTCCCTTTTGTCTCATTTGGTGTACATGCAAGTTTATGTATACGAAATGCATGGTCTTTGGGGATGGATGCTTAAAGTCAAAGTAGAGTTTGTCATCTGGACTTACTGACTGAATTGTGTAGTATGTTCCCAGAGAATGTTAATTGGTGGACCTGTTGGTAGTCCCTTGTTAAACCGACGAATGTGTCTGCTTTTCTGTTTGAGATACCCTTAGGGAAACCAGAGTGAAATTAAGTAGAGGAATAAGAGAGGCTAAGCAGGCCTATGGACAAAAAATTCAGGGTCACTTCTTGGACCTGAGACACTCCAGACTTCTGTGGTAAGGTATGCAATCTATATTGGACTACAGGTTCCTACTTTCTCAATGTGAGCTCAACACCTTCTTCTTCAGGTTTGAGAAGGGAAACAATAGAACTGCAAGGAAAGTGCCCACCAGCCAAGAAGATGAGGTGCTCTGCCTTCACCCAGCAGATGTTCAAAGTGTGCTGCAGCAGGTAAACCCAAAAAAGGCAGATGGTCCTGACAATATTCTGGGGCAGGTGCTAAGGGCCTGGACTGACAAATCCTCACCAACATGTTCACCTCTCTGCATCAGGCCACAGTACCCAGGTGCTTCAAGAGTACAACCATTAAAACACTGCCCAAGAAGTCTCCACCCTCAAGCCTGAAGGACTACCGCCTAGTAGCTCTCACCTCCACTGTTATTTGAGAGATTGGTCAAAGACTACGTGAAGTCTTCCTGCAACACTGAACCCACTCCAATTTGCTTGTAGATCCAGTAACTCTATGGCAGATGCCATCTCACTGGCACTTCACTTATCCTTAGCATAACTGGAGAACAAAAACTGCTATGTCTGCATGTTATTTATTGACTTCAGCTCAGTCTTCATTGTGGTCATCCCCCAACATCTGATTTAGAAACTGGTCTATCTGGGTGTTAGCACTCTTTTATATAACTGGATTCTGGACTTTCTTATTGACAGACCACAAAACATATACATAGGCAGCAACATCTCAATGAGCGGAACACTGGAGTACCTCAAGGATATACCCTGGAGGAGGGGAGGATTCCCTTGCTCTTCATGCTGACGTATGACTGTATTGCTAGGTACAGCACAACCCACATTATTAAGTTTGCAGATGATACTGCAGTGGTGTGGGTCTCATCAGCAATGGTCACAAAAAAGCCTACCGAGAGAAGGTGAACCAATTGATTGGCTGGTGAGACAACATCCTGGTTCTCAGTGTGAATAAAGCAAAGGATATAATAGTAGACTTCAGGAAGAGATGCAAGGCTCATTCTCCACTCACAATCAAAGGAGAAACAGTGGAAAGTGTGAAGACTAAGTTCCTGGCGGTGCATATTGCGGAAGACGTATCATGGTCAATAAACACTAATCAAATTGTCAAGAAGGCATAACAGCATCTACACTTAGGTTGAGGAGAGCAAAACTACTACCTTCAATTCTCACAGCCTTCTACAGGGGTACCATAGAAAGCATCCTGACTAGTAATCTGTTGGTGTGGTATGTAAACTGCACAGTTTCAGATCTCAAATCTCTCCAGAGGGTGGTGAAAGTGGCGGTGAGAATTATCAGGTCCATACTCCCATCTATCCAGGACTTGCACTCTGCTCTGTGCCTCAGCAGAGCCATGAAAATAGTCGGACTGCACTTACCATGCCCATGGTCTGTTCTCATCACAATGCCCATGGTCTGTTTTCATGTTTGTCTTCAGGCAGTAGATACCGTAGCTTGCATTGCAAAGCCACAATGTTTACTAGAAGCTTTTTTCCACAAGCTATTAGACTTCTGAACTCCAGTAATATCATACAGCATGCTGGTCTTCGAGGTCTGGAGTTGCAGTGCTGAAGTAATTCACAGACATGTGCAATAACTCTATGAAAGTACAATCTTATGCCTTATGTGCAATATTAACGATGCCATGTTATTTTGTGCAGTATGCCAAGTTAGCATTCCGTGCAGTTTGAAATCTGTCTGATTCTGATCTGTGCAATATTTATGTACTGACGAAGACATGTAAGTGGAATAGTCTTGGTGCATGTTATTGTACTTGTTACTGCACTGCATAAATGTCTTATTGTTGTTGTTGGATTAGCATTAGTATGTGTGTTAGTTATATTAATATAATCAGTATATGTTGTATGCACATTGAGTTCGGAGTAATGAATTTCGTTCAGTTGCACTGTTTTGCAGTCTGAATAACAATAAAGTAAACTTTGACTTAGCTGAATTTTGCCCCTGTAACGTTGGTGACCCCATCCTCATCGCATTCTTGACTAACTTTGAAATGCTGTAGTCTTCTGTGCTGGCTGTGACTTTCTTCAAGACCATATTTCACAACTGTACTCCAGTTTGTTGACAGTTGTCTTACAGATATTGTTATTAATTTAGGCCATCTTGTAGGCCTTCACAAGGTTTGCTTCATCATGGATAAAACATGATTGTAGCTGGGGGCTTCAGCAGTGGCAGCTGTTTAATAAGCTCAACCATGTGAGTCTAGAGTGTGGATGTTCTCATTATATAATTTACTGAATGAGATGTTCTGCTAATATCTGGTAGTTAGACAATGTAATATAGTACTGAGGAAATGTATTTTTCCAGCCTTAAGCGTGATGCTCACTTTCCTTAAGGTTTATGCACACGTTCCTTAAGGAAGAACAAAGCAAAAAAAAGGGAAACTACCGAAAAAAAAAAATTCCTCGGGCTCACAGAAGTGTTGAACGGAACGTTTCTTTTAATACAGATTTAAACAAAACACGACTAACCGCTTTCACCTTCCAGAGGCATCATCAGAGTCGTACATCTCTGTTACTAACATGCTTATATAATCACAAAACCAACCCCATAATTAATAAATTAATTAGTCATGTGATTATTAACCCTTGCTATTCCATGCAAAAATGACTATAAAAATATATAAAAACCATATTATACAACAACCCCCCCCCCATTAATATTCCAAAACGTGCACGCTGATTGGTCAGCGTGCACATTGTAAATCAGAGTTATAGTAAAGGAAAAAGGTCCGGCCGCCCGGACTTTTTCCATTAGTATAACACTTTCTCTTTACAACAATGGAGAATGCAAGATCTCCATTGCTTTTTGCACATTGTCTCGCTATGTTAAATGAGTTTAACATAGTGAGACAGCTTTAAAAAAAGTAATGGAGATCTTCCTATCTCCGTTGCTTTTTTTAAAGGTGTCTCGCTATGTTAAATGGGTTTAACATAGCGAGACAGCTTTAAAAAAAGCATCAGAGATTCTCTGTTGCTTTTTTTAAAGCTGTCTTATGTTAAACTCCTTTAACATAGCGAGACAGTTTGTAAAAAGCAATGGAGATCTTGTTTTCTCCATTGCTTCTGCCCACAGCTCTGATGTACCACGTAAGCATACGCATGCGCAGTATATCAGAACTGCCGCAGAATACCAGATGGCTGCGGAAGGGCAGCAAGGAGGCATTTATACAATGCCATTATTTAAGAAAAGTAGTTATTTGTTTTCTTAAATAATGTCATTGTATAAAAGCAATAACCCACTTCTGGGTGTGGGTAATGCTGGATTTACCCACGGTTGTCTTTGTTTGGCTACTCTGGCTTCGCCCTCGTGACCAAGCCACACCAACCGTGGGTAAATCCAGCATTACCCACACCCAGGCGTGGGTTATTGCTATATTATACAACGACCCCCCATTAATATTCCAAAACGTGCACGCTGATTGGTCAGCGTACACGTAAATCAGAGTTATAGTAATGGAAAAAGGTCCAGTCGCCCGGACTTTTTCCATTAGTATAACTCTTTTTTTGTTTTGCAGCAACGGAGAACGCAAGATCTCCGTTGCTTTTTACAACCTGTCTCGCTATGTTAAACGAGTTTAACATAGCGAGACAGCTTAAAAAAAGTAACAGAGATCTTCCTATCTCCGTTGCTTTTTTTAAAGGTGCCTCGCTATGGTTAAACTCCTTTAACATAGCGAGACACTTTGTAAAAAGCAACGGAGATCTTGCTTTCTCTGTTGCTTTTTTCAAAACTGTCTTGCTATGTTAAATGGGTTTAACATAACGAGACAGCTTTAAAAAGCAGGAGATTCTCACTTGCTTTCTTTAAAGCTGTCTCGCTATGTTAAACTCCTTTAACATAGTGAGACAGTTTGTAAAAAGCAACGGAGATCTTGCTTTCTCCGTTGCTTTTGCCCACAGCTCTGATGTACTGCGTAAGCATGCGCAGTACATCAGAACTGCCGCAGAATACCAGACAGCTGTGGAAGGGCAACAAGGAGGCATTATACAATGCCACTATTTAAGAAAAGTAATTATTTTTTTTCTTAAATAATGTCATTGTATAATAGCAATAACCCACTTCTGGGTGTGGGTAATGCCTGAATTACCCACGGTTGTCTTTGTTTGGCCACTCAGGCTTCGCCCTCATGAACAAACCACACCAACTGTGGGTAAATCCAGCATTACCCACACCCAGGCATGGGTTATTGCTGTATTAAACACTTCTTTCAAAGAAACACCATCATACAAAAAATCATATAAAAATAATAAAAGGTACATATAATGCAAACCAAGAAGGTGGTGCAATAGTGCTCTGAAAATAACAAGTAAACCAAAAGATGAAGCACTATTGTTGCGAGTCCCAAAACACTCTTTATTAACACAAGAATTAAGCGCTTTCGTCAATCCGCTTGACTTCATCA
This sequence comes from Protopterus annectens, assembly GCF_019279795.1. NCBI lineage: Eukaryota > Metazoa > Chordata > Ceratodontiformes > Protopteridae > Protopterus > Protopterus annectens. The sequence continues at coordinate 852,493,330 of NC_056739.1, read as the reverse complement.
GAATTAATCTAAACAACAGTTAAAAAACATTTATGTACTATCAACTAGCCCATGATTGGTTTAACATTTCCCAATAGTAGAACAGTATGTTAAGACAATTAAGGTTTAAAAAAAACAAACAAAAGAATTGAATTGTTAAAAAAGACACATTTTTTTTTTTTAAATTGCAACCACAATTTTCCATCTAAAAATATTATATTTCTTTCATTCTGCTCAACAACTTTTGGAAAATTAAACATAGGTATACTTGCTATAAAAAACATGTAAATATGCTCTGCTTTTTCTTTTAGAATGGGTAATAAACTTAGTCATTTAAACCAGGGGGAAAATTTGCTGCTAACCTCAATTGCCACAACAATTCTTTTTTATATAAAGCATTCTGCCATTCTCCACCCCTAGCATCTATGTTTATTAAGTCAAGAATAGCAAATTTAAAACCTGTATAGCCGTCACATTGGGTACTGTGTTTATACAGAGCATTGGTGTCCTTTTTATTCTTTATATCATACAAATGCTCGTATATCCTGGTTTTGAATAACCTCTCCGTCTTCCCAATGTAATAGGAAGTACAGGTATTGCACCTAGCAATATATACCAACTTGCTAGAATAACAATTGCCTCTTGTTAGGTAAACCGTACTTTTATTTTTATTGTCTAAACAGATCATGTTTTCTTGTAGAATGTAAGAGCAATAACTACATCTACCACAGGGTCTGCTGCCATTTGTGTTTTCACTTTTTATTAAGTTTTGGTGCTTGTTTTCTAGAATTCTTTTAAGGTTAGGGCCAATTTTTGTAGTAAAAACAGGCTTTTCTCCCACCACTTGGTAAATGTCATGGTCAACTCTAAAGATGCTCCAGTTCTTGTGTATTACTTCCTTTACTTGTTGGTATAAAGGACTGTATTTTATAATACATGTTTGTTCAAAGTTGATATTGCTCACATTTTCAACATTTTCCCCAAAATTAAGGATTTTATTCAACCCCTTACCTAATAAGGGGGTATATTTTTTACCCCATTCCTTTAAATCTTCATTAAGTGTATTGTCTATTAGATGGAAAATTGTGGTTGCAATTTTAAAAAAATGTTTCTTTTTTAACAATTCAATTCTTTTGTTTGTTTTTTAAACCTTAATTGTCGTAACATACTGTTCTACTATTGGGAAATGTTAAACCAATCATGGGCTAGTTGATAGTATATAAATGTTTTTTAATTGTTGCTTAGATTAATTCTGATGAAGTCAAGCGGATTGACGAAAGCGCTTAATTCTTGTGTTAATAAAGAGTGTTTTGGGACTCGCAACAATAGTGCTTCATCTTTTGATTTACATATAATGCAAATCCAAATAATCAATGTTCAAATGTATACATATACTCACTTAATAACCTAACAAAACACATGTGTTTGATCACAACCTAAAATATATTTTTCATACATAATGTACTAAAAAATATAAAAGTGTGTGTGTGTGTGTGTGTGTATATATATATATATATATATATATATATATATATATATATATATATATATATATATATATATATATATATATATATACACACACACACACACACACACACACACACACACACACACACACACACACATATTTTGTGGTATATGGTATACATCTGAACATTGATTATTTGGATTTGCATTATATGTGCCTTTTATTTTATATGATTTTTTTGTATGATGGTGTTTCTTTGAAAGAAGTGTTTAATATGGTTTTTATATATTTTTATAGTCCTTTTGGCATGGAATAGCAAGGGTTAATCACATGACTAATTTATTAATTATGGGGTTGGTTTTGTGATTATATAAACATGTTAGTAAGTGAGATGTATGACTCTGATGCCTCTGGAAGGTGAAAGTGCTTTGTCGTGTTTTATTGTTTAAATTTGTATAAAAAAATGTTCCGTCTAACACTTCTGAGAGTCAGAGGAATTTTTTTTTATTTCCGGTGTGTTGAGTTTTCGTTTTTACATCTTGGTTCACAAAAAGGGAAGCTAATTATACAGGAATGAATGCTCCTGATATTGGTGTTCCGATTACTAAGACCATTGTCATAGCTTCTTATGTATGATCCGTGTCAAAGATCACTTTGCATTCTTATTAAAAATAAAACAGGATTCAGTCTGGCATTGCTTGTTTAAACTTTGGTTTGGCTCTTTACCCTTTGTTAACTTTTCCACTTGTGGCCATTTATTTTCTTGTTTTTCATTATTTCATGGTTCATTTGTTACTGTATTTGACAGAGTTTTCTGTGAGTAATAGCAGTGCCAGTGCCTGTCTACAGTGACTGTATGGTTAGAGGGTTTGTACACACCTTTTTTTCACGGAACTGATTTTTCATTAAGGAAGATGGCAGTAAGGTCGATGTGAGCATGAACACATTTTTGTGGAAGCAGCACATTTTGTAATTTTAGGTTTTTACTGCAAAATAACTTTTAATTAAAACTGATGAATATATTCTGAAATAACTAAAAAGACAGAAAGGTGTGTGACATTCTGAGTCTTGAATTCTGCATTTTTTTGTGGGCAGCCATAGAATAAATCAGTGGTGTTAATGAGTGGTCTTAAGTTTGCTTTCCAGTTAGCATGATGGTGGTGATCACTTTCTATTTGGAAAAGGCAGAGAATGGAAGGGTACAGAGAACTGTAATGTACTTCGACAAAGAGAGTATTTGTCACATTTCCAAAGTGACCTTGTCATGCCCTTGTTAATGGAATATTATGTCATGGGGGCCTGTATTGTAGTGAAGTACACTAAATATAGGAAATACGGAATTTCTAATTTAATCTATGGTGTCTGAAGTTCCCAGGTAGTTATTTTCTAGCTTTGCTGTCAAAAAATGACTAAATTATATATTTTTCTTAATTGTACACAAAGTTGAGCTTTTTTCTATATAATTTGCAGGCTTTTTTTCTCATTTTAAACATTGAATGTGTTCCACTTTGTGTGTTACCTAGTAGAAATCCTTTATGTTGAAGTTATTTTTACAAATTTGTGAAGCATATCTTTGTCTGCAGGGTTCCGGAATTTGTGCGAGAAAAAAGATTTGGAAACTGGCTAAAAGAAGCACGGGACTGGGCAGTGTCCAGAAATAGATATTGGGGAACACCAATTCCTCTGTGGGTCAGTGAAGACTTCGAAGAGGTATGTGAAATACAAATGCTGATTAAGTGACCCATACAGGAGTTTGCTAATGTTCTTCAGTCAGTTTCACTGTACTGCATTACTGTTTTTATCTTATTTCTGAGATTTTTTTTCTAGGCACTTTTTTCCCCATTGTGGCTGAAATACACACAGCTCTCTTTTGCTGATATTGTGCCCATTCATTGTGCTGTACTGGCTGTGTTCAGCATGAACACAGGGAGACAGCTGACCAGGAGGGCTGTCATCCAGACAGCCATGGAATTTTTTTATGCCCTCACCTGCATTTCCTGAGGGCATTTCTAACGGCCCTAACTCCATGGCTGGCATGGGCACTTTGCGTGACTTTGATGACTTTGTAGACTACCATGCCCTCGCAGTGGGTGCGAGTCTGCATACTTCTGCACACATACTTGTGAGGCAGTATAGTCATCGGCCTTGTAGTATCAGACTACATTTCCTGCTGTTTTTGCTGTTCATTGCCTGTAAGCCTTCACTTGCTAGTGGCAGAATGGCAGATAGGGACCACTGTCCCCTCCCCAAGGATGAGCTTGCAGATGCTCACCCCTTCACTCTAATTCTCCATTGTTTCCTTCAGCTCCTGAACTGCTATTTCAAATCTGGGTGCCTGGGTAGAAGTCAGGGCTTCATTCCTTTGCTCCATAGGGGCAGGCTAGTAAAAAAAAAATTAACTTGGGGACCATAGAATGGCTGTTAAGAGTGAGTATAGAAATTGCCAAATAGTCACAAAGTAGAGCAAAGTGCTGCACGACTGACCAAGAAAAATAACTTCTAGTTACATAAGGCACCATGAAAATATTACCTAATGGTAAATGTGTCAACACAGTGTTAAGGTACTGTTTCAAATGCATAACTTGAACTTAAGGTTATGACCCAGTATTTAAAGGCAAAGCAGAATCCTCTGAAAGTGGACCAAGGAATAGCAAAATAATCAAGAACTTAAAGGGAGTCGAACATTCTTTATAAAAAAAATGCCAACATGTATAGCGTTTTCAAAAGATAATCCTTCTGTTGAACTTAAAATGGGAGAGTTCCAGCATATTTGCAGTGTAGGTAGGAAGGCTGTTCCAGCTAGCCTGGTCAAGTCTAAATAAGTCTTTTGAGAATGGCTGTACTTTCTGACAGTTGCAAAGGGTAATGTTGGGAAGCAGTGACAATTATGCGCAGTGCTGAGATTAACTTTCAAGTGGTGGTATTCAGCAGCTGGTCTTTTTTTTGGAGCCATTCTGCTGTCTGCAATGAATGGCATCAGTGTTCTGATTACCTGATGGACAAATAGCAGATGTAGATGAGACTGGTTTGCAGAAGATGAGTGTTATGCATAGCACTGAGCGTTACTAATAAACTGAGCATTTTATTTTTGAAGTTAGGCCATTGACCAACATCTAAGGTGTTTTTTGCCTCTTAAGTCAGCAGCTTTTAAAAAGCTTATTAACTTACCTGGTGGTAAACATCACGAGACAATTAAGGGTAAGTCTTCAGTAGCCTATAGCTTGACCCAAAAGTCATATACACAGCTTTTTCAGTGTTAATGATGAGCCTGTTTCTCTTTAACCAGGTGCATATTTTAAGGAAGTGGGCCTTAGTTGAGTATCGAATGTCTGACAAGAAATTTACCATTTAAAATTCTATTGCATACTGTGTGAGGAAGAGACCAGCAGACTGTTCTGTTCTGATCCGCAGTTGAACTTTTGTTGCATTTGCTTCATTTGTAGACATAAAAAAGTGTGGTGCTAGTGTGTGAAACAGCAGGTGCCAGTTTAGTCCACCTTTCTTGTGAAACGAGTAAGTGGCTGTACCATTAGTTGAAACTTCTTAGGAAGCAGGACGGACTTGTCACAGCACAGTTTCTATGATTTTGTTAGTGTGCTGTCTCATAGCCCTACAGACACATAAATGTTTGTGCATGGATACACAGCCCATACCCCAATCTACCTGATTATACTACAAAGGATCATGCTTGCTATACTGTATGTTACAGAGGACCGTGTTGTACTTTAGCTCTTCCACTGATTTGTGCAAGCAGACTTTTTTTGTTTTGTCAGTAGCAGCAAAATGACAAAAAAATGATAAAAATGTTTACATCACTCTCCTAGTGCCTCGCCCAACAAGGTTTCAAGGAGTACAACAAATAAGGAGCATTAAATTCTAAAACCAGTCAATAAAATTAGTACAATCAAATACTACAGTTGTCTAATTCATCCATTAACTTAACACAAATTTCCAATTTTGAATTTGTTCACCATCAGATGTTCTTTGTGTTTCACTGTTGCAGTCCTCACATTTGGGTCATCTGCCTGCAGGTAGCCCTCAGCCGGCCTGAATACCAGAGTCTTGGGATTTCTGCATCGGATGCTGTCACTTCTTCCATGAAGTCAGGGGTATAAAACATGCAGCCGACACCATTACATCAGTCTTTCTTGCCATGCGGTGCTTGAAGCAGAAGCAGTTCGCAAGTATTGGTCGGCAGACTCCTGAAATTTTCGTTTTCGAGTTTCAGACCTGAAGTCTTCAAAAAGATAAGTACCCTGTTGGGGATCCTTTTTTCTTGCTCTAACCGATGTCAGAAAAAATTAATTGTCTTGCCTGTGGAAAGCAAATACCTCATAGAGATTTTCATTCTTACCTCATCACCTGTTTAGGCCCAGACCACGACGTCCCTTGCTGTCGGTTTTGTGCCTTGTTCAACACCCGAAATTTGTCTTCTGGCTATTTTTATAGCTAAATTCTTTCGTTCTCGATCTCCGTATTCCGAAATGGCTTAGTTAAGCAGTCCGACTACCGATCTTCCGAAAAAACGTAAGGATAAAGACAGAGACAAACTGCATAGCTCCAGAACTGCCGACGATGCTTCCGTTAAGCTAGTCGCCAGCTCGACGGTACTCAGTGAGGCGCTGTCGCAGTCCCTGATACCCGCTTCTATAGATTGCAGGCCTCTGCTGAGACCCATTCAGAGTCCGGTATGCCACAAGATGCTTCTTTGACTATGGAACCTGCGGATGTCTCTACCTTGGATGGGTCTGGAGCCGCTGTGCAGACATTGGTTTCTGAGGTTGTATTCAGGCCTACGAATTTTTATATTAAACCGAAGACTTCGTTTCAAGCTTAAAATACTGAATTCTTCAAGCCTAAAGCTCGCACTACGCCTAGAAAACCGATGACCAAAAGTGCACATGCCTCAAAACAAATTATTAGAATGGCTGAAGACCTTATTACCTTAATTAGTGGAAGCCAGCCTTCCCCCTCTAAGAGACCTAGAACTGATTTTCTTTTTGATTCTTCTGATCAGGAATCTGATATTTCTATTCCTTCTGACTACCAGGATTTACCATCATCTACTTATGAGGATTGTGATGCAGAGGATTCCATTCCCTCTTATTCCCCTCCAGAGAATTTTTCTTTTGGTGAAAACTTGCATACCCTTAGGGAACATTTCCACTGGGAAAGCCAGGACTATTCACAGTCCAAAAAGAGACTTAGGGAGTTCTTAAACCTGCCTCAGCGCAGGACTCTAGGTATCGCTCCTGTTCTGGAGATTGTAGATGATGTTTTCCTGGAATCAAGCCTTACCCCCAGACACTTTGCCTCCAGCTCCGAGGAAACCTGACAGGTACTATAGAGTACCTGACTCTCACAAATTCCTCTTAAAGAATCCTAGTGCGGATCCAGAGCATTTTCCTAGGACCTAAAAGCATTAAGACTACTACTGCCAAAAATCCAACCCCTTCTGACAGGGATTATAGGGCTTTAGACAGATGAGGTAAGAAGGTATATACCTCTGCTACTCTGGCCATTAGGGCTTTAAATTGCCAGTTTCATATGTTAAAGTATCAGCAACATATTGTGGGACTACTTAAACAGAAAATGATGTTGATTCCTGATTGTGCTGAACACAAAGATTTACAAGAGTTAATGCATTCTGCTGACCAGGTTGGTAAACATACTTTACAATGTGGTTTTGATGCTTTAGAAGCATCTTGCAGGGTTGCTGTCACTGGGTCTGCTTAGAAGGCATGCTTGGCTTAAGGAACAAAACTTGCCAGATCATGTTAAAGCTAAATTACTGGATGCACCCTTAAATCAAGACTGCCTTTTTGGCAACAAAGCGGAAGAAGTCCTCAAAAGAATGGAGGAAAAAGCTATATCTGTGCAAACTGTTAAAGATTTCTTACAAGTACAGCCACCTGGATTCAGTAGGCACTAGCCTTCAAAGAACTGGTCCTTTCCAGTCCCTTCCAACCCTTCTCAGTCCAAATCCAGAAGCAGCAGAACACCAAGACTTCAGTCTCAGGCTATGCACAGATCTAAGCAGTGGGGGACTCCCACTTCCATTTCCAAAGCATGGAGTAGTAAGCCACCCCCTATGGAAAAATTGCACAACGACATATCCTTAACTCTTCCAAGCCTTGCTCAACTACTTGTACCTTTAGGAGGAAAGCTCACCCTGCATGCAAAAATCTGGGAATTCATTACCCAAGACAAATGGGTTTTAAACATAGTTTCCCTAGGATACCGATTCCACTTCCACTCTCTTCCATTCCCAAGTGGATGGCCAGACCTCCCCCCAATCCAGTGGGCGGAGGCCCAAAAACAAGTTTTCTCTCTCCTCAGCATCAAGGCTATTCAACCTGTCCCAGCAGAACAAAGGGGACAAGGTTTCTATTCAAGACTGTTCCTGGTTCCCAGAAAAGAAAACTCCTGGCATCCTGTCCCGGACCTGTCTATCCTCAACACCTTTCTGGTGGTTCCAAAATTCAAAATGCTAACTCTTCAACAGCTTCTTCCTTTGCTAGCCAAGGATGCCTGGCTGGCATCCATAGAATTAAAAGAAGCTTATTTGCACATCCCAATAAGGGCGTCTTGCAGGAAGTACCTTTGCTTCAGGACAGGCTTCATGCACTATAATTTCTCTGCACTTCCCTTTGTAAATACCCTGGGCGCAGTAGATAAGCCTAAGTGCCTATATCCAGCCATTGCATTTTGTAGGCAGAGAAATATTCAGATTTACCCATATTTGGACAATTGCCCGATTCAGGCAGAGAGTCAGCACTTGCTATTACAGCACCTGGAATTTGTAAAGAGACTTCGAACTTCACTGGAGTACACCATCAACAAGAAGAAATCACACCTAGTACCCTGCCAACAGATTGTATTCCTGGCAGCAAGCTTGAACACAACTTCCCAGGTGGCATTCCTCACTCCAGAGAAACAAGTTTATTTGACAACCTTCTTCAACCTACTGGCCACAAAAACCCAGCTATCTGCAAGGAAAATCCTGCAAGCCCTGGGGTTCATGGCCTCTTGCATCCTGTTAATTCCATATGCAAGACTGCATATGAGGAAACTACAATGGTATCTAAAAAGTCTATGGTGTCAGCATTCTCAGGACCTGGAAACAAGGATTCCTATCATCCCTTGCCTAAGGGCAGAGTACCTTTGGTGGCCAGAGGCCTGCAACCACAACAAAGGACTCCTTTCACTCTACCCCGCCGCCCAAACCCTGACAACAGACACATCAGACTATGCATGGGGGGGAGCTCACATGGCAGGGCAGTGCATTCAGGGCAGATGTAACCCAATACAGATGGCACCTGCATATCAATCAAAAAGAAATGTTAGCTGTACAGAATGCTCTGACAGCCTTCAAAGACCTTATTCTTCCAGGACAACTTTTGGTAAAGACAGACACCACCACAGTTATGTGGTACATAAGCAGGGAGGAACCCATTCCTACCTACACTGCAGACTAGCCATGGCTCTGTGGAACACAGCCTTGAGCAACCAAGTGAACCTACAAGCTCAATTCCTGCCAGACAAACTAAATTCAATGGCAGACGACTTAAGCAGAAATCTCTTGGACCCACACGAATGGAAACTGGAACCCAAAATATTCAAGCTCTTGAGGAACAAATGGGGTACTCCAGAGGTAGACCGGTTTGCCTCCCCTCAGAACCACCAATTGAAAATGTACTGCACCAAAACTTCCTACTGTCAAGCTTGGAAAGTGGATGCCCTGTCCTTTACCTGGGAAAGCCTCTCAGTTGTATGCCTTCCCCCCTCTGCCTCTCCTCTCAAAGGTCCTGCTAAAGATCAAACATGACAAGCCAAGGACAATTCTGATTGCACAGGACTGGCCACCCCACCACTGGTACCCACTTTTGCGCAGACTGACAGGGCTACAACCATGGCACCCACCTCAGACTCCTCACCTGCTGTCCCAGCAGGCAGGCCAGATTCTGCACCTTCAACTTCAAACCCTGAACCTTGCAGCCTGGCTAACCCTTGAGCTCACCTCTAGCAACCCTCAGTAAGCAGGTGCTGGATGTCATTCTTGAGGCAAGGAGGCCTAGTACTAGAAAATCCTACTCAGAAAAGTGGAAAAGGTGCTGTTCCTGGAGCCAGTCTCAAGGGATGGGCACAACGGTGCCCAGCTTACCTCATATTCTAGATTATTTAACAGAAATGCTCCACAAGGGCCTATCTTTCTCGTCCATTAAGATTCATGCCTCTACCGTATCAGCACATTATTAATACTGAGCCACCCCTCTTCTCCCATGCACTGCTAAAACAATTCTCTAGAGGGGCCAAAAATTTAAGACCCTCCCACCCCCAGGAGAGCTCCCACTCCAGCTTGGGATCTAAACTTTGTGTTGGAGAAACTTGCTGTTCCCCCCTTTGAACCAGCTGCTACAGCAGAGTTGAAATTTCTTTCTTGGAAAACAGCTTTACTTCTAGCCATCACTTCTGCAAGAAGAGTGTCTGAAGTGCAGGCCCTTATGGCAGTGGAACTCTTCACTATCTTCCTTGCGGACAGGGTTTCCCTCAGGACTAATCCATCTTTTATGCCCAAGGTGGTATCTAGTGTGGCTCTGAACTAGTCCATTCATTTGCTTACTTTTTTCCCTAATCCCCCGAATAAAGGGGAAAGGATACTTCATTCTGTGGATGTGCACAGACAGCTTGGATTCTATATGGACATGACTTAAGCCTATCAGAAAATCTGACCAGCTGCTAGTCAGCTTTGCTGCAGGGGCAGAGGGGAAGACCATTTCAAAGCAAACCATTTCCAAATGGATAGCATATTGTATCCATTTCTGCTACAAGCACCATGGAAAACTTACCCCACAGGGGATAAGAACACATTCCACCAGGGCTGCATCTACCTCTACTGCTTTTCTCAGAGGAGTCCCTACCAGGGACATCGTGGAAGCTGCAACCTGGAGCTCTGTACATACTTTCACCAAACATTACCACTTGCCTATCTTTTCTAAATCCAGAGCTGGATTTGCCCAAGCAGTCTTACAGGGCCTCATTGCTAGCCCTAATGCTCCTTAACTGCCTCCACCCTTCCTTAGCTTTGGGAATCAACTCAAATGTGATGACTGCAATAGTGAAACACGAAGATCATTGTACAGTTGTGTACACTTACCATAAATGTAGATGTTCGAGTGTATTCACTGTTGCAGTCCTGGTTACCCTCCCTCCAGCCCCCTGACTTCTCTTTACTGTTATCTATACTTTTGTTTGCCACACTTTATATCATGTGTATTTGCTTTTTACTGGGGGGGTGTTCCATACCATGTAATTGCTTCCTATTGTGGGGGCACCTGATGTAATGGCTTCGGCTGCATGTTTTATACCCCTGACGTTATGGAAGAAGCGACAGCTTCAGACGCAGAAATCATAGGTGTGTACTAGGCTAATGACCACTAGGGCCTTTTCAAGCCTAGCCGTGCATCCCAAATCTCTGACACGTTATGGTACCCTTGATAAGTGTAAGCAGGGGTTTGGAAGATGAAACCTTAACAAGCAGGGGCATGGGAGACAAACCATTTACAGGTTGCCTGTGTCTATTAGAGACATAGGTGCCAGACCAAGGATGAATTTCCTGTTCTCATCCAGTTAAGTTACACTTGAATTTGTTTAGGGAGGAACTCTGCTTCACATGGATGGGGAACCTGTTACAGAGAAGGGATACACACCTGTCTCCCCAGCAGGTCCTATTTATATCACTTTTATATCGCCGGCAAGGTTTAAGTCTTTTTGAATGCATAATTCTGGTGCTGCTTTTGCAGGTGTGCAGAAGGTCCACCAGGGTAGGGTCTGACAGTGCCTTGTATATACTTGGCTTAGATCTCCCCTCAACAGCCTGTAGGACTCAGCACATCTGTTTTGGATGTTTCTCTCTGTTGTTATATAGTTCATTTTAGAAGAAAATGTAGTATTTAATGTAGCTGACAGTAAAGTGCAATGCTTGTTACAAAACAAAAGCAAGTAAAATGTAAGGAAGAGGGTCTGAGCAGCTTTTACAACTTTAATCTTGAGCATGGAGAAGTAGCCTTTTAACTTACAGTATTTACTTATATAATTATCCACTATGCGTTTTGTTGCATTGTTTTTATTTGGGTCCCCTTCAGATGGTCGAACTTTTAAAAGCTCTACTTTCATATGGGCAAGACCATACAGTCGAACTTTTAGAAGTTCGAACAGTCTGAATGGGGATCTCAGTAGAGCACGGAACAGGAAGATTTCCCTTTACCGCATGCAGTGTGATCCCGGAGTTGGTATATTTAAATAGCAGGGCATGTGAGGGATGCAGGGGGGGCTTGACCCCCTGCTAGCACTGTTTATTTATTTATTTTTGTTTATTTTTTTCACATTGTCGAACATGTTCGATCATATTGTCTCGGCCATATGAAAGTCGAACATTTGTATGTTCAGTTATGTGAAGTAGTCCTTTTTATTTATATATACATTAGTGTGGTCACAAAGGAAAATTTCAAAAACAATTGTTTTGTAAGCACAAGAAAAATTACAGTACTGATGCAGATACTTGTGTTATAGTGCAGCAGCATTTTAATGACAGATGTTCATTTTTCTGACTAATGCAGTAGCTTGTGGGTTGTATCCTGGCAAGGATACAGCACCCCACCATCTTCCCAAAGCTCTAACTCCCTCCCACACAGTCACTCTGGGATGCCTATAGGCTTAACCCTTTTGGAGATAACTACAAAAGCAGCCAGAGTGACTAAAAATCTTCAGTACTTTCTTGCCACCTTGTACAGATTGGTTGATGTTCTTCGATTATGGCTATTGTGTTTCTAGGAACTTTCTAGCAGCATACTCATTTTGGGTCCTACAGCTTATTTCATGTTTACTTATGTTTATTTTTAGTATTTTAGACTGTCTGTATTTTTTTAGGGTAGAAATGGTTCCTTATATGAATGCTTGTGCTTATTGGTTTTGAGTTATTTTTTTTACTTGTAATTGCAGGATAGCTAGTTTCTGGAAGTCTGCACATATTCTTTCTGAGAGGGGGATTTTGTACACTGCTTGTGTAACATTGTTTTTGTGAATGTATTGCCTTTTTGAAAGGGTTGTGTGTTTGTACTTATGACAACTTGCCTTTCAACCGACTTGTACAAGCATAGCTTACCAGCAGTCAGGCTACTTCCCTGGCTGCAGCATGGATACTTAGTCCTGCTGGCCGTTCTCCAAATGTATCTAAAAACAAAACACGAGTCCTTACCTTCTGTGAGGTCCCTTCCAGTGACTTAGCCATTGGTGGGTGACTCTGTAGTGGCCACTGCTGGTTCTTAAAGACCTCTTTCCTGTTTCCTCTAATCTCTCTGGTATAGCCTTGCCAGCTACTATGAACCAGGAGTCAGACACATCCTCTGTGGCTGTTCAGTGGCATGAGAACCATCCATTTTGAGTACGAGTGATACTTCAGGTTGATCTTCTTGAGGTGCCCTGGGGAAAGAGACCTCTTGTTTGGGATGATGTGCTGTCCTCTGGCCACTTTGCTATTAGGAGTGCCCCTAGAAAAAGCAAAACAAAATTACTCACATAGAGATTAGCAGATGGATTCTGTTTTTAAAAATATTACATTGGCCAGGAGTTTTTTGCATTTGGTCAGTTCTGGGTGTATTATACCTCCACTTAATATTTGTACTCCTTGTAAGGAAGACTATGCCTGTTCTGATAATACTCATGTTGACAAGAGACTGTGTTTCGTCACTTGAGGGTTCTTCAGCCCAGGACTCTGTCTGCAGACAGTGAGCCTGAGGTTGTGCAGAAGGTGGTTTTCTCATTTTCAGAAACCTATATTAAGGGATGTATTTTCTTGGGAACAGATGGATGTTCCCCTGTGCTGGGCAGATATGATTTGGTTGAACAAAAAAGAGGCCCCTAACACTGCACCCATTCCTCCTATTTTGCTAGCATTGGCAGATACCTTTAAAGCTGCCTATAATGCTCCTGATTTTTCTCTTCATTCCTAAAAAAAAGCAAGTAAAATGTATAGAGTTTCTTAGAGCTAACCCAGCTACCATTATGCCTACGGCTCCAACTGCAAAAAAGCTGATTTTCACCTCCACCTTCAACCCCATTCCTGGGAATTAGGAGGGTAAGTGGTTGGACTGACAGGGTAACAGAATTCTTTTAGTCTACTGTAGCTTTGAGTCCTTAACTACCAGGGCTGTATGCAGAAGTTTATTTTAAAATGTGCCAGTAGTTTGGAAAATTTTTCTGCTTCTTTGACCCCCTGAGGGGGTAGGTCTTAAGTGAATCAAATTGTGTCTAGCCTGTCTCCTGTCTCTCAACATGCATTGAGAAGTGTGTATGATTGTGGCGTTACTGTTTTCAGCTACTGTTTTGAGAAGATGTGTTTGGGTATGTAACCTGAACTTTGAGGAGTTAAAGTCAGAATTTTGTAAGTTCTCATCTAGACATACAGGTTTTATTTGGAACTGCTGCTACACAGGTCCTCGAACAATGGGATAAGATGGGGTAAATTAATGCAAGGAGTTTCCAGGACTTTTCAGGACCTCAGATTCTTTCCTTCCAACCCCCACCCCCCACCCACCCACATACACACACTTTTTCAAAGGCCAAAAGAAGCAAAGAACACATCCTAATAACAGGCCAAAAGAAGCAAAGAACACATCCTAATAACAGGCCAAAAGAAGTAAAGAATACATCCTAATAACAGACAAGCATCCAAGAAGAAATGTCAGGAGGGAACTAATCCCAACCCCAGAAAACAAAGAAAATTCCCCAAAAGGATAAACACCAGCCCCTTGATAACTATGCCAGAGACCTGGTCACCTTTCCTCTACCTCCTCCCTCTATTCCCCTAACACCTTCTCAATATCTGACCATCAGTGCCATTGCTTGGTATTGGATAGTTTCAGGCAAATAGGTTTCAAAGGGGATTCATGAGGGTTGCTGTTTGTAGTGGGTAGTATCTCCCCCTCCTTTCCCTTCAACCACATAGAGGTTTCTCCAAGTGCTCCAACATATTTTAGTCAGGGATCATAGAACAAGTCCCTGCAGAAAGAGTGCTTTTATTCAAGGTTTCTGGCCCCAAAGAAGAAGCACTAATGGAGGACAGTTTTGGACCTCTCCTTTGTCAGTCTGTTGGTAAAAGTTTCAAAATTCAAGATGTTAAACCTTCGGTTTATTAACATTTGTTTCAGACAATTGTGTTATGGTAACTATCACTCGTCCTATGTTATAATTCAAGATGAACAGGTGGGGTAGTTCATTTATATGCTTTATTATATAGAAACACATCAGGATGGATAGCAGCAACATAAAATGTAAACACTGATCAACTGACAGACCATACATATATGCATGCGTACATCTCAACAGCTCTCTACAAAATGGCAGTCTGGCTCGCATGTGCTCAGTATTTATACACATGTGAAAGCTTCTTAAAGTTATACATAAATACTGATCTACATCCTCCCTCTTTAGTGAATTGCCCACAATAAAATGACATCTGAAAAAGGTATGCAGTTATATATACACTAATAAATATGTTCATGTCCAAGTTGCCGTGTATCCAGAACATGGTCTGGAAATGCAACCTGATCTAGTGATATAGCAGTTAGGACTGGGTTTAGCAACATGGACAGTCATTGGTGAAGAATCTATATCAGGAGTTTTGGGAATCTTCTCAGGAACAGGGATATTTGCTGGAATGTCTTCTGGAACTGGAACACTGGATGACTCACTGTGCGATCTAGAGTCTTTTTCACAGGCAAGATGCTGCAATACAGGCTCAGACACCGGCATTAAATATTTCTGATTCCGCTTAAATTTTACTCCTTATGATTTCACAATGTACGATCTCAGTTCTGGACATACACTTTTCACAACTCCAGTCTGATCATAACCTTTGGACGTCTGCATCCTCACCATCTCCCCTTCTTGTAATGGATTGAGCAGTGTGCTGGACTTATCATAATAGAGCTTATACATTACAATGACATTTAATGTAGAAGCATCCCATATCAAAAATATTGTGTATAAAAACTGGAACTTATTAACCGAAGACATGGAATTAATGGAAAAATTAGGCAAGCGACACAAGTTTATTTTAAAAAAAGGTACCAATTTGAAGAACATATTAGAAAGGGGACAGTAAGATAAATTACAGAAACCCAGGAGTGTACCAATGTGAAAAATTGTCGCTATTGTCGACACATGGAATTGGGCCAAAATATAATAGTTAATAACTTTACGCTAACTTGTAAGGGTAAATTTACTTGCAATTCAAACATGCTGGTGTACCTTGCCGAATGTCAAGTTTGTACTTCATTGTATATCAGAAAAACTGGGTGTAGACTCAGAGAAAGAGTTTACGAACATTTATATAGCATAAATAGAAATAAAATGGAAAATGTGCTAGCCAAACGTGTCATTACATCCAGACCATAACTTTAAATTTTGCGTTATTGAACAAGTAATTCAGAATCCAAGAGGTGGTCCTGTCACATTAGAGTTGGATAGGCTAGAATTATTTTGGCAAGTGCGCCTCAATGCATACAACTGCCCAGGTCTCAATGACGTGTGCTATAACATGCCTGCTGAAGCTTAAGAATTTAATAAAGCATGACCTTATGTATATGTGTATGGACTTATTTGTTCATCTATTTTTATATGTACATATATTAATATTCAGATGT
The DNA here is from genome assembly GCF_019279795.1 of Protopterus annectens. Classification (NCBI taxonomy): domain Eukaryota; kingdom Metazoa; phylum Chordata; order Ceratodontiformes; family Protopteridae; genus Protopterus; species Protopterus annectens. The sequence continues at coordinate 852,477,175 of NC_056739.1, read as the reverse complement.
ACCTGTTTTATATATTTGTACAACACAGATTTTAATATACATTTTATATTAGTTGCCGCATTTACGTGCAGTATGAATGGGTCAGATTTTTGTGGTTTCTTTAAATGGAAGTTTTTATGTCGTGATCATTAGAGGAGGGATATTTAAATGTGCAAGAAGTTCTACATTTTATCTGATGGAGTTAAAGTATTTTTTTGGACGAAAAGCGCTTCATTAAAATTGGATTACCTTTAGCCTTGGTTTGCCTCATTTTCCTTTTTTCTGTGGTTTTAAATGTTTCTGCTGATATAACATTGCACTTTGAACTTGAGTCAGCTTTGAACTCTATGGGTCTTTCATTTATCTGAACAGTACAAAATACTTCATTCTTTGCCCCTAAATCTACTGCATTGACTGTTTCATGAAGCACAGACACACCATCAGCAAAAAAAGTAGGGTCACAGCTTTTTTAACTGATCAACTTGTCTCCTTGAATGTTCTCTCTCAATAAAAGAATGAGCCTTTTTTGATTTACAAAATCTTTGGAAATTATTCCACTTTTTACATCTGTGGCATTGCTGACCAGAATTAGCACTTTTCTCTTTTAGACACATGATTGCCACCACAATTACGACAGTTGACTATGAGGCTGGGCGAGAGCACATGCTTTGAGTTTGCTTGACTCACTGTTACGCTTCACTGAGACTGTGTGCGTGCTCTGGAATTTGCTAGAAAGCTACGAAGTTTACCAGGGACTGTTACAGGGCTCACAGTTGCTGCCATGTGCTTGGGCCTGTTTCTTTTAATCACATGCTGCATACTATCAACATTAGCACAAAAAGACATGAAGTATGCATTTCTCATTTGTAAGCATATTTGTGTGATGTTCTTCGTGTTTCACTGTTGCAGTCATTACATTTGGGTAATCTGCTGGCAGGATGCCCTCAATCGGCCTGAATAACAAAGTCTTGGGTCCTGCGTCGGTTGCTATCTCCTCTTCCATGACTTCAGGTCGTCAGGGGTATAAAACATGCAGCCGACGCCATTTTATTCAGTCTTTCTTGCCGCGCGGTGCCCAAATCAGAAGCAGTTCACAAGTGCCGGTCGGCTGACTCCTGAAATTTTCGCATTCGAGTTTCAGAACCAAAGTCTTCAAACTAAAGCTAAGTACCCCATTGGGGAAACTTTTTCTTGCTCCTTACCGATGTCAGTAAAAGTTAATAATTGCATTACTTGTGGGAAGCAAATACCTCATAAGGATTTTCATTTGTACTGTATTCCTTGCCTAGGCCCAGATCATAATGTGCCTTGCTTTCGGTTTTCTGCTAGATTTAACCAACTCACTATTAAGCGTCTGTATATTTTTGTTTATAAATATTTTGAATCAAGATTTAATTATCCTGAAATGTCGTCTGTTAGCAATCCGACTACTGGAGTTCACAAAAAATGCAAAGAAAAAGACAGAGAAAGACAGACTGTCGAGGTCCAAAACCGATGACGAAGCTTCTCCTAAGCCAGTCGCTGGTTCGCCAGTACTCTGAGGTGCTTTTGTAGCCCCTGATACCCGTACTTTTCAGTCGCTGTCTTCTACTGAGACGCATTCGGAGTTTGGTATGCTGTGAGATCCTCTGAGTATTAAACCTGTGGATGTCTCTCCCTTGGATGGGTCCAGAGCCACTGAGCAGGCACCGGCTTCTGAGGGTGTTTTCAGGCCTCAACATTTTTATATTAAACCGACACCAGCCTCAAAGACAAGATCAAAAACATCTTCTATGTCTAAAAAACTGACGCATGAGCCACGTGCTCAGGCCCCAATGTCTAAAAAAAATAGATGATCAAAATGGCTGGGGACTTAATTACCTTGATCAGGGGTTCCCAACCCCCCCTGCTAAGAGGACTAGGCAAGGCACTGATTATGAATCTTCAAATGAGGTTTCCATTTCTTCTGATTCCTCTTCTGATCAGGAATTTTCTATTCCACCCTATGAGGATTCTGATGCAGAGGAATCCATCCCATCTGCATCTCCTCCTGAGGATTACTCTTTTAGAGAAACTTTGCATACTTTAAGGGAACATTTTCACTGGGAGAGTCAGTACGTCTCTGAATCAAAAAAGAGGCTTAGGGATTTCCTTCTTCCTCCTCAGCATAGGCCTTTGGCAATGCCTCCTGTATTAGACATTGTTGATGATGTGTTTTCGGAATCAAGCATGGCTCCTGATTCCTTACAGTCCGGCTCCTAGTAAACCAGACAGATATTACAGGGTTCTTGACTCCCACAAATTTCTATTCAAAAATCCTGCTGCTGATCCTGAGACTATTTCACAGGGTCCCAAGGGTGTAAAGGCCACTACAGCCAAAAATCCTACCCCCCTCTGACAGATTCCAGGGCGCTGGATAGATGGGGAAATAAGGTTTATACGTCTGCAACCTTGGCAATTAGGGCCTTAAACTGCCAGTTTCATATGCTTAAATATCAACAGCATGTTATGGGCTTACTTGAAACAGAAAATGATGTTGATTTCTGATTGTGTGGAAAATAAAGAATTACAGGAATTATTGCATTCAGCAAAACAGGTTGGAAAGCATACTTTGCAATGTGGTTTTGATTCCTTGGAGGCCTCTTGCAGGGCCGCAGTTAATGGATCTGTGATTAGAAGGCATGCCTGGCTCAAGGAGCAAAATCTGCATGATCATGTTAAAGCTAAATTGTTGGATGCCCCCTTGCAGCATGATAAGGCAGAAGAGGTTTTAAAGACAATGGAAGACGAAGCTAAATCTATGCAAACTGTAAAAGATTTATTGCAAGTGCAGCCACCCAGGTTCAGTATGCACTGGCCTACTAAAAATTGGTCCTTTCCTGTGTCCAACAGAGCCACTCAAGGTAAATCCAGGCGCACAAAAGGCTCCAGATACCAATCACAGAGTTCTTAAAGGTCAAAGCAATGGGGTGCCTCCACCTCCAAATCTGGAGGAAACAAAGCACAACCCTACAGTAAGCAGTCTCAATGACTTTTCCTCTACCTTCACCAAGCACTTATCTTTTGGCAGCCCCCTTGGGGGAAAACTAGCCCTTCATGCTCAAAATTAGCAGTTAATTACCCAGGACAAGTGGTATTAAACATAGTATCCCAGGGGTACAGATTTCATTTCCATACTTTGCCAATTCCAAACGGTTGGCCAGATCTGCCACAAAATCAGTGGACTGAGGCTCAGAAACAAGTTATGTCCCTCATGGATACATAGGGGCTATTCAACCAGTACCACAAAAAGAAAAAGGACAAGGTTTTTATTCAAGACTTTTTCTGGTACCCAGAAAAGACAATGCCTGGCGTCCAATACTAGACTTATCGATTTTGAACACTTTCTTGGACATTCCAAAATTCAAAATGCTGACTTTACAACAGCTCCTGCCTATGCTGGCCAGGAACGCTTGGTTAGTGACTCTAGACTTTAAAAGAGGCATACCTGCATATCCCAATAAGGGAATCCTGCAGAAGATACCTCCGCTTCAAGGCAGGTTTTTGCATTACCAATTCTCTGCACTTCCCTTTGGCTTATCTACTGCACCCAGGGTCTTTACAAAGTGCCTGGCTCCAGTAATTGCATTCTGCAGACAAAGAAGCATACAAATTTATCCTTATCTGGACGACTGTCTCATTCAAGCAGAGGACAAGGACACTCTTCTTCAACATCTAGTGTTTGTAAAAAGGCTTCTAACATGCCTAGGATACACAATAAACGAAAAGAAATCCCAACTGATACCCTCTCAGATAATTACATTCCTGGGTGCAGGCTTGAATACAACTGCCCAGATGGCTTACCTTACGCCAAACAGACAAAGGCAACTGACAACATACTTCAAACAAATGGCAACAAAAACCCAGTTACCTGCAAGACAAATTCTACAGGCTTTGGGGTTCATGGCATCCTGCATTCTGAGGCAGAGTTTTTTTGCAACTTCTTGGCATCCTGCATTCTACTAATTCCATATGCGAGACTGCATATGAGGAAACTACAATGGTACCTAAAAAGTTTATGGAGTCAACACTGTCAGTCTGGTAACAATGATTCCTCTCATTCCCTGTCTACAACAAGAGTTTCTTTGGTAGGCAGAGACATGTCACCAAAACAAGGGACTGTCATTCACTCTACCCTCTGCCACTCAAACCCTAACTACAGATGCATCAGACTATGTTTGGGGGGCCCACCTGGCGGCGAGATGCATTCAGGGCAAATGGAGTCCAAAACAAATGCATCTGCTATCAACCAGAAAGAGATGCTAGTTGTTCAGAATGCTCTGACAGCCTTCAAGGACTTTACTTCATCCAGGACAACTATTGATAAAGACGAACAATACCATGGTTATGTGGTACATAAACAAGCAGGGGGGTACATATTCCTACCCCCTTTGCAGACTAGCCATGGCATTGTGGAACACAGCTTTGACTTGCCAAATACATTTTCAAGCTCAATTCCTGCCAGGAAAACAAAATACTCTGGCAGACCTAAGCAGAAATCTTATGGACCCGCACGAATGGAAACTGGATCCACAAATCTTCAGCATGTTAACACAGAAATGGGGGAGCCCAGACACAGATCTGTTTGCCTCTCCCCAAAATTATCACAGAGCCTCCCTTCTTCTCTCATCCTCTGCTTAAACAGTATCTTAGAGGGGCCAAAAATTTAAGGCCTCCCAGAAGATCACCAACTCCTGCATGGGACCTCAACTTTGTGCTGGAGAAACTCACCCTGCCTCCTTTTGAACCAGCAGCTACTATGGATATAAAATTTCTGTCTTGGAAAACAGCTTTCCTCTTGGCAATCACTTCAGCAAGAAGGTTCATAGGTTCATACTAGGCTATCTGCCCTAGGGCATTTATAAGCCTAGCCAGAGTGTGTTTGGCTTTCTCCACCCATTTTAAATTAATTTTGCTATGCCCTTTTTCGATGTTAGTATACTGTGCCTCTGTCTAACAGTGACACAGAAGTGATACCTGGGGTAAACCTACGATCTCCCATCCACTCATCAAGATTCCTCTTGAAGAGAGTCAATGAGGGACTCTGCCTAACCTGGACTGGGATTTTATTCCAGAGTGAAGGGAGCCTCTGGGTTATGAATCTGTCCCTCCAGCATGTCCTATTTATTTCAGTGCTGAGGTTCAAGTCTCTCGAGCGTGTAGCTCGATGGGATTTGGATTTTCTGAGGTGCAGCATGTCCATTAATTCTGGGTTGGACATGGCTTTATACGTCGGGCACAGATCGCCTCTGAGCAGGCAGTATGCCACTGAGTAGAGCTTGAGTTTCTTTAACCGGGCAGCATATGGCATCTGTTTGAGCCCTTTGATCCTCTTAGTGAGGTACTTTTGGGGTCTTTCCAGTTGCTGCAGGTGTCTGGTAAGGTACATCCCAAAAGGGGCATTGTACTCAATTACGGGCCTGATGAGGGACTGATGAGGGATGAGTAAAGAGGCACGATGACCTCCCCTGATCTAGATGTGAATCCCTTCATGATTAGGTGGGCTATATAAAATGTTCTTCTAACCACTTTGGCCACGTGGTTGTCAAATGAGAGATTGCTATCAACTTGGGTCCCCAGGTCCCTAATTACTTCTTCTGTACTTAAGGGTTTCAGAACTACAGGCTCTCATGGCCGTGGAGCCTTTTATTACATTTTACCCGGACAGGGTGTCCCTCAGGACCAATCCTTTTATGCCTAAGGTGGTATCCAGTGTGGCTGTTAACCAGACAATTCACATGCCAACATTTTACCCAGATCCGCAGAACAAGGGGGAGCAGATTCTGCATTCATTGGATGTACACAGACAACTAAGATTCTACTTAAACAGGACCAAATCTCTAAGAAAGTCTGAGCGACTACTGGTAGCATTTGCTGCAGGGTTAGAGGGGAAAGCTATATCCAAGCAGACTATTTCTAAGTGGATAAGCCACTGCATTCGTTTCTGCTACTTGCACCATGGTAAACCTGTGCCCAAGGGGAGCAAGTCACATTCCACCAGGGCTTCCTCTACCTCAGCAGCTTTTCTCAGAGGGGTTCCAACCAAAGACATTCTAGAGGCTGCTACTTGGAGCTCTGTTCATACCTTCACAAAGCATTATCATTTGCCTCTCTTCTCCAAATACAGGGCAGGCTTTGCCACTGCAGTTCCGCAGGGCATTATAGCCGCTCCTAATGCTATGTAGTTCCATCCTCCCATCCATAGCTTTCGGATTCTACCCAAATGTAATGACTGCAGCAGTGAAACACGAAGAACATAGTACAGTTGTGTACACTTACCATAAATGTAGATGTGCGAGTGCATTCACTGTTGCAGTCCGGGTTACCCACCCGCCATCCCCTTTTTCTCTACTTTTCTTTCTTTCACTATATACTAAAGCCTTTGTGGTGTATTTGCTTTTAGATGAAGGTAAAGTTTATGTTGCTAAAAGTATATTTACATATATTTAATTTTCTATATATATATATATATATATATATATATATATATATATATGTGTGTGTATATATATATATATATATATATATATATATATATATATATATATATATATATATACTCCCCATTTGGGGGGCACCTGACATCTGGGGCAAGAAAAACTGAATAAAATGGCGTTGGCTGCATGTTTTATACCCCTGACGACCAAACGTCATGGAAGAGGAGACAGCAACTGACGCAGGACCCATGACTTTGTTATTCAGGCCGAATGAGAGCAACCTGCCAGCAGATTACCCAAATGTAATGACTGCAGCAGTGAATACGCTCATCTACATTTATGGTAAGTGTACACAACTGTACTTTTTTCTGTGAACTCGTATATCTGAAGAATCTCAGTGGCCTTATTCAAAGTAAAATCACTATAACGCAGCAAAATCTTTTTCACAGTATCATCTTTAATGCCACACACAAGTCTGTCTTTTATCAACTCATCCCATAAATCACCAAATCTGCACATTTTAGCTGTGTTTCTCAAGTCACTTCTATATGCTGCAAAAGTTTCCCCAGGCTTTTGATCCCTTGTGTAAAATAAGTGCCTTTCCATCGTAATATTCGTTTGGGGTTTACATATTTCTCTGAATTTACGTTTTAAGCATTCGGGCTTCCCTTGATCCAGCCGGTACCACGGTATGGCAGTTCCCCCCTCCCCAGCAAACACAGCAGGTGCATACACAAATGAATGCTGTCATTCTGCGGCTTCTGAACCAGCTGAATTAAGCAGAATAAATGCCTTTGTATGTGCATCTTTGTCAGAAAATGCAGCTTATAGGAAAATATCGTACTCTTGCACAAACAGTCTACAGTTCTCTGCGATATTATTATCAAATACAAGTGGAGCTGGTTTGCTAAATCCTTCAGCCATGCCAACAAAGTATGTTGAAATGCAATGTAAATATGGCCCTTGTAGTTATGTACGAACATGCACACACCAAGTACTTGTAATAGCATTCCTTCAAATGCACATTAGACTTTTTGAAGTACTGTACTTTGTGAAATATGCATTAAAATGGCTGTTTTGTGTGAAGTAACTACACTAATACTGCACAAACTTGCAAACACTTTGTATACTTCGTTTATTTTGAATAGCTTTAATTTAATGCTAAAAAGTAGCACAAAGGGAAATAATGTGGCAATTTTCCTTATTTTATACATTTTATGCGATTCGGACATTGTTACAAACATTTTTGTGACTATTTCAAATATTTTTGTTAATATGTCACTGTTTTGGACATTTTGTTTAACTAGAAATTTGTTTGAGCGTTCTGTGTGCTTCGTTTTATATTCTTTGAGTAGGAAATCATTTAAGCAAGTGTTAGTACCTAGAATTAGTTTCTGAACTGTTTTGCAAGCTGTATGTGCAGTAAGGATGATCCATTCCTCTATGTTCCTCCAGCATTAACTGAGTGCCTCTTGGTTTTGATTCTGGATCCCATTCTGACACCATGTCACTCATCCTGTGTTGTGATTCAAGATGAACAGACGGGGTAGTTCGTTTATATGCTTTATTATATAGAAACACATCAGGATGGATAGCAGCAACATAAAATATAAACAAACTGATCAGCTGACAGACCATACATGCATGCATCTCAACAGCTCTCTACAAAATGGCAGTCTGGTTGCACACGTGCTTAGTATTTATACACGTGCAAGCCCATGGAAAGCTTCTTAAACGTTTGCATACATACTGATCTAAACTAAGACTGCAAAGATTCTTCCCATCACATTCCGGCTGTACACAAATACTGTAGGCATCTCCTGAAGTTATCTGTCACAGTATCAGTTATCTGCATTACCCTTTGAACTGTCTAGTGTACCAAGAGATTTCACAAAGTGTGTACCCCCGGTGGTGGTCTGTTGCAGAATGCAAGTTGTTCACATTTTTCATTATTTATATAGTTTATCTGTGCAGAGTCTTTAACCAAATGCCAAAAGTCTTTAAAGTACAACAATGGGATATTAAAGCAGATTGATCAACCTACTGTCTCTTTTAGTCCCTGTTCGTTGATACAGCCTCGGAAAATCACCCGTGCAGCTTTAAAAACTAATCCACTCAACTGTTTTCCTTGTTAGGCTTCCTACCTTTATGTACTGTTACTTTCACTATGAAAACCAAGTTGAAAAACCTCTAGCTGGCTCTGAAATGATGTCACATCTGCCAGAGCTCTTGCTCTAGCTACCGGGACATTTCCTCCCCCGAAGTGATGTAATTCCTGCCTGATTTGGGTGCTGTATAGAAGAGCCAGTGGACCTCCCACATTGTGATGTCAAAGCTGCCTTGCCCAGCCCACTCTTAACGTATCAAAAATGTCAAACTATAATCTCACTTTTCTGAGGAGACCTACCGATATGTGACAAAGTACAGGTAGAAGCACAGTAACAACTGCAAAAATTAAGAGCATAAATTTGCAATGACCATGCGTAGACATTAATTGCATGTTTTTACATAAGAAGCAGATGTCTGTCACAATTAATCGACAACACTACATCAGATCACAAGAAGTATGCAGTACAGTAATTTTCTTAAATTACCACTTAAAAAAGCATGTGGGTGCTGTCATGCAAGGCTGTGAAATATTTTGTGTTTATAGTGCATGATTTGTTAGTTATTTAACTAAACAGGAAGGAAAAAAAAGTGGGAGTTTGATGGTTTGCAAAACGGTGATTATTCCCAGTGCTATGGAGCTTGGTTCTAAATTTGACAGGAGGAGTGCAACAAAAAAATTCTCCCACTGTAAGGAAGGAAAGGCTGACAAGAAAATAGTACATTAGTCTGATCACCTGCTGTGAGCTGTCAATCACATGCAGATAATGGTTCAAATTACCCTTAGCTCTTTGACAGCTAGGGATGGTAGGTGTGAAGGGGAGATGCCTTGAAGAACTAGATTTCAGCTTTCACAAAAGAAATCAAGTTAGCATTTCTGAGAAGAAAGAGGAATAAAATGCACTTTTCAGTTCTGTTATGTAGCATTTGCACTGCTTGTGTTTGAAGTAGTCATTTAAACCAGTGGAATGACAGGAGCTTTAGGAAAACGTTGCAGATCTGATGCAATTTTTTAGAGACAAACAGTGCATTCTGGGATACTTAGAGGCAGACTAAACAGAATTATTTCAAAATGCCAGACCCCATGTGGTCAGAGTCAGAAATTGCGTATAAAAATATCTAAAAATTTCTAAATAGTCCCTGAGTGGTGTTAAAATGTAGGAAACACCAAACCATGATAAAATAAACATGTTTTTTGAGTCTGTGGGTGTAGTTGTCCTTTTAATAATCTTCTCTCTCTTTCGCCCCCTTTTGTCAAGAATGTTCCTATATGCTTTTACACCCTTTCTAGTGATTTTCAAGACACTTCTGAAGATTTGGAAAGATTCGCCAAAAATCATTGTAGTGACTGCCCTTTGGCCCAGGAAGAACTTGTTCACCCTTCTTATGGAATTGGCCAAGGGCAATTACCACAAGCTTCTTCACAGACTGGATTTACTCGCACGGGACAAGGGCAATTTGATATACACCAACATCATGAAATTTCAGCTAACTGCCTGGATGATTAAATTTTGATAGCTTTTTCATGAGGACATTTAGTAGGTACTAAAGGAGATAAGAAAGCCTGCTACTAGAAAGTCATATTTTGGCAAATGGAAAATATTTTCTAGTTGGTGCTTAGCCAATAAATAAGGTTCAGTGAAGGATTTTTCATCCCTGTTGCTGAAGTATTTGTGAGTTACTATCTTCTGACCTTTCTTATGCGTGCAGCAGGGTTCATCTTGAGGTTATTTCAGCTTCTGTAGGCCCATAGATTTTCCTCTTTCTTCCTTGTTTTTGGTTGAACAGTTTTAAAAAAAAAAAAAGGTGTTTCAGACAAAACTTTCCTGCAAACCAATTTGCCCCTTTGGCTGATTTGAGATTCATTATTTGGAAAACTGTCCTGTGCCCTACTTCTTGGTTTGACATCTGCAAGATGTGTATCTCACTTACAAGTTCTTATGGCGGGGGAACCCAATCTGGTTTTCCATATGGATAGGGTCACTGTCCAGACAAAACCCCTCATTCATGCCTGTCAAGCTGTCAGTCTCCCAGTTTTTTGTCTAGCAGAGATTCAACCTGTGCTGCTTGTCAATGGGGGGGGGGGGGTAGACATGGAAAAGGGGAGGAATATACAGTTTCATGTGGTGGTAGGGGTTGCTTACAAAACACTAGAGCAACTAGTGTGTGTGTGTGTGTGTGTGTGTACGAGCAAGTGTGTGTGAGCGCTTGAGAGAGCGAGTGTGTGACCAGCCAGCTTCTCTGTGGAAGGACAGACTTCAAAGTTGGTATACAAGTAGCAGGAGTGTGGGTGCGTGGGTATGTACAGTTGTGGTTGTGGGAAGGGGGAGCTTGCTCCCCTGCACACTTTGCTTTTTTTTGCATTATTTTCTCCACGACTGCAGTTATCCAACTGCTTCTAGCAACCCAGTAATCCCCCTGCAAGTTCCTTCTTGGCAGCAGCCCTGGTGTTCCCTATGCTGGGAGGGTCTGCCATAAGGGAGAGCTGCTGCCTATGGTTGTTCAGGGTTAGGTTCTCTGCCAGGCTAGTAGTAAGATGAGCTGTCAGGCTGTCATCCACCAGTGTTATAGATTGTTATTAGCCTGTCACCCAACTCTTGTGTGCCAGTGCTATCCTACATAGAGTGGACCAGCAATGTCAGGACAGCAGTGAGTGCAAGCCCACCCCTGGCTGTAGGGCACGTCCTTGCTACTCTGCTTCTTCCACCTTCCCCAAGCCCAGCATCATATTATTGGATTCCATCTTCCTGCAGAGACTAGGGGATGATGCTTCTCCAGCATCGACCTACCACCCCAGGATATTCACACCTATCTTCCCTGCTGAACTATCAGTGTCTTGCGACAGTCTGAATCTGGTCTGGTGAGATATATTCAGGGCTTTATCCATCTGATGTCAGTGACATTTGCTGTGATATTTTTACTGCGGAATGCTGTTTGCATTTAGAAAGTTTTGATAATTTGTGGACGATGTTTTACAACAGTACCCCCCACTACCATTTTTGCGCAGGAATGATCGTGGCCAGATTGACATGACTAATGGCTGTGATGTAGCATGCAAATGATGCATGACTGACATGTCATGCAGATTTGCCTATGATGTTATAAATATTCATTGGCTAATTCTTCCTAAAAGTTGTGTGATCTCTGAGTTGTTTTTTATTTATGTACATGGGAGTGCAGGGGGGCTCCCCCCTGCAAAAAGCACAAGGAAAACAGGGGAATATTTGTGACCTAGCGTATCAGCTCTTCAGAAAATCATGTGTTTGCAGACACTATGCATAGGATATCTGCACGTTTTGTCAAAACAGATTAAAAGCGCAGGGAAAAAAGGAATTGTGAGCTAGAGTGTCAAAGTGTAGACTACAACTTCGTACATGCTAAACTATCTATTAAAATCCACAAAACTCCAAAGTAAAGCATTAGATGCCACAATCTGATGGAACATTTGTAAAGTAATATGAACGTTTCCTTTCATATGCGATACATCACAGAACCAGAACTTAGTATGACATGAGAAAATAAAATAAAAAAAAGAAAGAAAGAAACTTATATTAAGCTAGTCCGTAAAAACAGCCATCTACTTAAAACTGTTCCCTTTTGTATGTTCACCGTATGCCAGGAATACTGGATGAATATTCATGTGGACTTCCGAACTGTCTTCATGTTTATTCAAGTCTGGAGAAAAAAATTGCCACGTGCAGACTGTTGGGCAGGGATTGGGCAGGCCTTGTACTGCACATCAGGGGCTGCTGTTTTAAAACAATGCCCATTTGTGAACATTGTTTTATGAAGTGACCACAGGTGACTTGTCAGGATGCATTTCATTCATATAGCAGATGGAGGCTTAGACTGACCACTCTGGAACTTGGATTAGATAGATGGCAACACTGCTGTTGATGAGGGTGCATCTCATTGTGATGGCAAACTCTGTACGTGTGTGTGCTTCACTTGAATTAGAGTTCACCTCACATGTATAGAAGCACTTAAATTCTTTTAGATATGCTTTCTATGAACTTTGTTTCCTCCATTACTTTATAGGATAAATCGTTTTGCAGTATTTGCTTTTGTGAAAGTGTTTACTTTGTGTTTGCTTTGTTATTTTATGACTTTTAAGACAAAAATCCGCAGTTCTGCTTGGTGTTGGGTTCACCAGACTTTTTTTTTCTGTAATTTGTTTTGTTCTTTTTCAGAGTCCATTTCTGAATTTGTAATTAAGGTTATGTTGTAAATGATGAGACGTTGCTCCTTCGATTTCCTGTATGTATATAAATAGAACAAAAGTACTTTAAGGAAGTCAGTCTGTTAAATGTATATACTTAAGAAGCAAAAAAAGGTTTCACTTTGTTCCTCAGCCAGTATTATTTAATTAGGTCAACATGAAATAATGGACCATAAAAACAGAAAGTATTGATAATCAATTGTACTAGTACAGTACTTAAGACCAGAAGAGTGACCGGTTAGTGAGGCTTTTATATTTCTTGCAGGAACCAGCTTAATTTTTACACAGGAAGTCCGTTAAAGTTTTTTTTTTATATTCTTGTCACTTTTTCATGCGTTTTCAGGCAGTGTTAACAGTAAGAGAAACTCATATTTTTTGAAAGAGTATTCTTTGCTGATAAGTCATGTGTTACATTGAGGTTTAATGGCAATGAGAAATCAGTCATGCGCTTCTCTTTTAAAGGATACAATCTTCATTTGAGGATAGCCATTGTTTATATAGAATTCATTGGTGTATTATGTTTTCTTTTGTAGTAAAAAAAAAAAAAAAAAAAAAAAAGTTTGTGTGTGCTGTTTATCATGTTCAGAACATTTTTATGAAAATATGGTGGGTAAACAGCTTTTTTGACTTTGGAAGTGTTCTTTTGTGAGCATCTCTTATGGTTTCATGTTCTGTTTTCCCTGCTTTGGTAAATCTTTAGTTCTGTCTTGTTTCCTTGTTTGAGAATGTGTGGCCTTGTGGTGCACACATTTAACTAGATCATGCCTAACTCCCCCCTATGTTTTTCAGTTCTCTTGTGCTAGTCACTCAGTTTGGATTTTACTCCTACTGTTCATCACAGAGTTCTCGCATTTGATGTTAGAGAAGTGGAAATGTTGCAAATGTTTATTATTTTAGAACACAAGCCAGTGCCTTTGCACTCTCTCTCTCTTGCTTGGGTGTGAAGTGGAGGTTGGGCATTGCCCTTAGTGCCAGCGTTTCAATCTGCCAGTAGACAGATAAGGCATAAACTTGAGGCCTACTTCAGCTCCATGAAGATGGAAGTGGTTGAAGCATGAAGGGCCCCATGTGTGAACCCCTGATAGAGTTGGATCAACTTATGGGACTGGCAGACTTCAAGAACTGACATCGTTACTGCCCTCCTCCTATGAGTTCCACACTCATGGCTGCATCATACTCCTTTTCAGTTCACCAGCTTCTTCTCAAAAAGCAAGGATTTGAACTTGCATTCACTGTTAAAAGTAGAAAAAGTAATATGACAAGTGCAGCCCTGACAGCCACCGTGGGGGTATGTCCTTTGGTTTTGGCAAGCACTACCTCTCCTGTAGTTTAATATCTGGGGCATACCCAGAATTGACCTGCTGCTGCCCTGAAAAGTCCAATACATCCTCAGTGCATGATAAATGTTGGCACACTTGATGGGATTGATGAGTCTAAGCATGTCTCCCTCCCCCAAGTCTAGACTCACTTTACAGGATCTAGAAAGTTTCGTTGAGTCCTCCTGCATCTGCAGGGCCCCCATGAAACAGACATTAGACAGTTGACTGGTCTTTCACATTGGGTGGGACTTGTTTTTCTGGGTGCAGGAGCACACCTTAGGAAACATTCCGATGACAGCACTATACCATGTTCCAGCCTCTCATGTTTCAGCACTGCCTCTGGCAGTTTCTGTAGGTGCTGGAGTCATGCCACCTAACTGCAGGTATTCCCCCATCATGCTTTTGAGCTCCTATGTATTTTTTGTGTTTGGACCCATCCATTCATGAGCTAGACTTTGCTTCTCCCCCTCTTATTATTTGGGAGGTGTGCTTCAGAGGAGTAGGTGGCTGTTTGTATAAGAGGCGAATAAGATTTGAGTCTTTCCCCCTATGTAGCTTTTGCTTATTTGGAATCCTTTGGAAAGACTCTCTTGTTAATGTCTTCCATGGACTGGATTATGACTCTTCCCATCTTGTTCCTAGAAGCATGTTAAGTGTCTTGTGTTGTCCAGCGTAGATGCTTGTTGTTCCCCATTTTCCTATACAAACTCTGTCCTGCCTATTAGTACTTCCAGTCATGCGCCAAGCCATCTTTGTTTGTTGTGGTGAGGACAAGTGATGAAGGGGTGATGTACCTAGCTGTGGGCATGCAAGATTCATTACCCCAAGGAGAGCTGGAAGGAAATTGGAAGGAGGGTCCACACAGCCAGATAAGAACAGAAGGTAAAATGGAGAGCATAATTAAGGCCTGTAAGAAAAGTACAGGAAAGATGGCAGTACAGTGGTCAAGGTTTCTGCCCAACACCTCCAGGGTTTGGTATTCAAAATCCTGCTCTCTGCTCGCTCTCTCTGAGGTGTTCATATATTCTCTCCTGCCTATATGGACTTCCATTTCCTCCTCCTCCTCCTCCTTAAAAAAAAAAGTTGGTTGGCTACTTTGAATTATTGATGCTTAATTTATGTGGTTAACAAATTGCTAAATTAAAAACACACACACACACACACACACACACACACACACACACACACACACACACACACACACACACACACTGGTGCAGCACTGTGAAAGAGGAAGCAGGCAGGACTGACAATGAGAATAACTGGTGGGGAGGAAGTTTAGCAGTGTAGCAAAATGGTTATCGGTAAGGTCATTGTCATGAGACAAAGTGAAGGAGATGAAAGCAAGTATGGAAACAGGATGGTCATCAGGGGGGAGGGTTAAGAGTCTTGGCAGAGAAATACGATGAGATGAGGTTGCCCCGAACCCACATCACACATACCTACATATGCGGAGGTCCTCACCAGAAACATACCTAAACACCAGAGACGTCCCAAAACACAAACACAAGCATGCTACACACACTACTTCCTCTGCAGAACACAATACACATAATAGCTCACGCACCAGTGTCTCACCAATCAAACCCTTAAGGCAAATCGCAAAATCAACATATTAGTCATAGGTGATTCCTTCGTGGGATACTGATGTTCCTCTTGCCAGGCTGGATAAGGAAAAGGTCACGGTCAGCTGTCTGTCAGGGGACCAGAATAATGCTATATCACACATGCAGTCAAGTCTGTCGACAGGTACTGTTATGACTCCGTCATAGTCCATGTTTATGTGAACGACTTAAGATGTACCTCTCTGGACATATGAAGAGAGATCAGACTGAGCTCTCGGACTATGTCTCAGGCAGGTATGTCCCTAGCTTTAAGCAGCATTTCACCTTCACCTAGGATGATGACTCAGTACAACCAGAAAATCATGACTTCAGTAACTGGCTTAACTTCTGTTGTCATTCTAACAGGATCCACTATCTGTTAGCCTGGGATGACATGCTCGACAGACCTCTCGATGCTTTGCCAGAGATGGTCTTCACCTGTCACCCCTGGGATTTCGGCTACTGGCTAAGGCTCTTGCCACCCCCTTAGTGCCTTTTTGTAGGCATTGTCTCAAGAACAAAATTCTTAACGTAAAAACCCCATCTAACAACAACCTCAAGGTTATGCTGCTAAACGCTAGGAGTCTCAACATGAAACTGCACTCACTGGAAGCTGTCCTCACCTTGGATGACACAGACATTTGTGCAGTCACAGAGGCGTGGTTGAAGGCTGTGGAGAGCACCCCAGTAATACCAGGTTACACCTCCTTCACACCTTCAGTCCTCAAACTGAAGGTGTGAAAACTAAAGGAAGCGGCGTATCAATATTTATTAGATAAATACACCTCCAGACTGGTTGAACAGTATGACTCCTTGGAGACCCTTCAGATGCAATTAACTGTTGGTAGGACACCTGTTCAAGTCATTACCAGCTACATGACCCCCATCCATGAATCAGGACACCCACTCTGCCTAGTTGGATCTACTTGAATCTATCAAGATGCATCCAAGTACGATGGTTTTGGGGCAACTTTAACTAGTCATCCATTGACTGGGTAAATTACTCCTGCTCAAACTCACTTGCTCAAAGGTTCCTCAGCTTCGTTAACTCCAATGCCCTGGACCAGCTGGTGAACACTCCCACAAGGGGTGCTCACTAATATGGGGGATCACTGTAGCACCCCCACTGTGAGGTCCTCCCTGGTGAGATCTGACTACAAATCGGTCTCATTCAAAGTAACTGTCACACCTAACCCCCCCTAGCAGCAACTAAACTAAAAAACTTCTCCAAACCAGATTATAACCTCTTATGGGATGGTATAAATAGCTTCATTGCACCTCCTCTCTCAGATGGGAGTGGCAGATATGCAGAGCTCTACACCAACGCTTTGTACAAGCACCTATATAGACTGCATTGACTCGGCCATACCTGATACGACCAAAACAAGCTCCCCATGGAAGAGCAAACCTGCCTGGTGGACAACTGCCATTAACAAGCTTTTACAGTAAGAGAAAAAAATTGCTGTCTAATAGTAAGAGGGATCGAGCCCTCCTAAACTGGAAATTCTCCCACCTCAGCTTAAACAAGCAAGTAAGACTTCTTGAGAAGTCCTCCAAAGCAAAGAACAAGTCCAAATTAGCTTCCTCACCAAAGGACAACCACAAGACATTCTATAGTTACATCCGTAATCTAAAAGGAAAGGCCCAGATTTGTGCTGTACTGAGCCTGTGGGCATAGCTAACCTGTTGGCCAACAGGTTCTGTGATTACTTCACTCTTCTGTCTCCACCACATGTACCCCCATGACATCCCTACCCACCTGTCCCTTACCTTGTGTCTCTAAAGAGTATGCCGTAACTGCCCTCTCTAAGGCCAGAAGCACAGCATCTATGGGACCTGATAACATCCCAGACTGTGTCCTACATGGGTTCCAACATGAATTAGCAACAGCACTAGGTACACTTTTAAATCATACTCTGAGCACATGCTTCGTACCAGCTGAATGTTATTCCCTTGCACAAAGGTGGTGCTTCCATAGGTCCTAGTTCCCGGGGTCAATTAGCCTGACTAGCCTTATCTGCAAGGCCATGGAGTGAATCATCATGGACCGTATCAACAAAGATATAGGTAATCTCTTGACCCTACTCAGTTTGGATTTGTCAAAGTAAGATGATATGCCTGTTAAACCTGGTGAACAACTTCGAGACAGTCACTAAGGCCCTGGACAAGGGAAAATGTGCATATAGCCTTCCTGGACTTAGCCAAGACTTTTAGCACTATCCCCAACTCAGGCATCACTGACAAACTTACACAACTAGGCATTAACCCCTATATTGTTAGACTGGTTATTAAACTGGCTTGCTGACAGAACTCGTATAGTCAAAATAGGAGAATCCACCTCCAACAGCAGGCCTGTAACCAGCGGTGTTCCACAGGGCTCGGTCCTGGGACCTCTACTGTTTAGAATCTATTTCTCTGATGTAAAAGTAAAAACTAAAGGTTTGTGCTGACAAAGGTTGCTGATGAATGCAAACTGGATGCAGTCATAGAAACTCCAAAAGATGTCAACATCCTACAAGAGAGTCTTCCACAAATAAATGAATGGTGCCAAAGTCATGGCCGTAATACATTTTTTTGCATTGAGGTGATCATTCTTTTCAGTAAAAGTGATGTTTCTGTTAACTACCACATCAATAGCATCACCTTAAGTATGTACCCAGTGGTGAGAGACCCGAGCACACAGGTTGACAGCAACTTTACCTGTGGCCATGTCTCCCCAAGTTTAAGAAGGGCATTCTGTATTTCTCATGTCATAAGTAAGGACATAGCCTCCAGAAAAAGAAGTTATAATCTCCTTGTACTCTTTCCTCATCAGGCCAATAATTGAGTACAACTCCCTTTTTGCTATGTACCTTTCCAACCACCTGCAGCAGTTGGAGAAACCACAAAGGTTCCTCACACGGAAAATTCAAGGTCTTCACCATCTGTCTTACGGGATCGTCTGAAATCACGGTCACTTTATTTTGTTTCATACAGACTACTCAGATGTGATCTCTGCCTTGCATATAAGGCAATCTCTGACCCTGCATTATTGGAAATGCTTCATATCCGAAAGTCAGTTGGTACACAGGTTACTCGCTCTAAAGACCTTAACCTGGTATGTAACATTAATAAAACCTGTTGGAGGAACAGATTTGTTTCCCAGAGGTTACCACACCTTTGGAACAGACTCCCACTTCATGTCAAACAGAACACCTCATTGGCCCTCTTCAAATGCAATCTGGATGATTGGATAGTGACTGTAAAATTCACCCCAGGGTTCCACCTGTGTCCCTGTTGGGACAGGGGCAGTAAGTGCTGATCGTGGAAATATATTTAGAACATGGCTTGCCTTGTAAGGGCCCTAAGGCCATTAGCCTCGCAACTTTCTATGATTTCAGGTCCTAAATTTTGTATAAAGTGGGGGGAAGTGGTGAAGGTTGACAAGGAGGAGGAGAGGTTGATGCATACAACCACCATTGAACCATCGGAGGAGACAGCTGAGATAGTAGTTAGAGGGGCTAGGAAGGTGACAGAGATGCGAGGCTAGGGACCTGGAGGCTAACATTCTCCAAAGTGTTACTTGTTCCAGCAGACAGTGCACTGAGAAGTGAGAGGATTAGGGAGTATAATGGGTGCTTCTGGTATTGTACTAGGGTGAAAGGCTTGAGATTTACATGACGATATGGTGTATTCCAGGCTTCCTAAAAGAATACCAGCTGTTTGCCATGGTTTAAGCATTGTCTTGACATAGAAGGGGGGAGAAGTGCTTAGAGTGGGGTAGAAAAGATACATTTCAGTGACCATAGTTTTATGACCAATTCAATTATCAGCAGGGGTGCCTTCTGTTTGGAGTCTGCATATCCTCCTTGTGTTTGCATGGGTTTCCTTCTGGTGCTCTGGTTTCCTCCCACAGTCCAAGAAAATGCAGCAGGTAGATTGGACACTCCAAATTGTCCATAGGTGTGTATATGTATGTGAGTGTGTGATGTGGAACTACTACTGCGGCAGAGCTAGCCATTAGCAGTGTTAACCGTGGCTCTAGATTGTCACTGTTGAAGTGACACTGACTTCATGTGCAAAAATGGGGAAGAAGAAGCTGTGGATGGATAGATGGAAGATTAGTGGGAGAGTAGGTGCAAATGAAGTAGATATGGAATATAGATGCAATTTAAATGTGAGGAAAGCAAGGTTGACCCTGTGTCTGGGTAATATTGGGCAATGTAACTACTTTGAGCTTGGAGGTGGGGGAGTTGCAGACATTATCATAGGAGAGTCATGGACATTAATATCACAAATGTCTAAGTAGTCTGGATAGGAAAGTAAAAGTGCTACAGGCCTGGATGCAGGAGGTTGGTTGATATAGTTCCACAAACATGGGTCAGTGAAGAGATGTGGGGCATAGAGGTGCCTGGGTATAGGTTGCTCAGAATGACTTGGGAGGGATGGAGATGGATTGACAGACTGCACAAGGGAGAACATCAGATGCAGGTTAATTGAGGTAGGAGGACCCCCCCCCCCCCATTGAAGGGGACAGGGAAGTTGATCAGGTAAGAACTGAAGATAAGCACCTTGGCTTATAAGTTTGGGGAGAAGTCTTGTAGTTCAGCACAGTGTTTTCTGCTGAGATACTTCACGGGAGAAGAATGAGCGAGTGGAAGAGAGAATAAACGGATTGGTGTAAGAGAAAAGGGGGGTTATATTTATTTAGTTGGTGCATCTTTAGGGCGAGTGGCCTTTATTATTGAAGGTAAAACTGTCAGAACTTCAACTGCTCGAGTGTGACCCTTGAGAATATTTTTTATGTTGATGGTAGGGGCAGAGCGCTCTCTGGCAATGTAGAGTTGGTGGCCCACAAAAAAGTGTATGATATGTAACACTTTGCAAGGTGGTAAGGCTGAAGTCTGACCTCAGCCTCTCGGGAGCATACTAGTAGAGTCCAAGCTCTAAAGGGAAGATGAGTTCTGGATGAGGCCTTAACCAAGATGGACTTTAATTTGAAGACACTCATTAGCCAGCTGTGTCAGCACTTTTTACGTTTAACAGTAGTAATAAGAATACAGAGACAAAGATTATGGGTAAGATTTTACGCAAGTAAATAATTCTTAGCTGAGAGAAAAGTTCAGTGGCAGTTTAGATGACTGGTTACAGACTGATGTAGTACCTGACTTATGGGAATGGATCAAAGGTGGAGTACTCAAGGCATTGGATAGAATTTCGAAGGTGAGGCAGAAAAAGAAGAAAAAATATGACCTGTGTGTCTACATAGGAATGTGAGGCTAATAATTTGAACAAAAGATAAGGGCATACAAGAGGTGGAAGGGAGTGGTAAGGTTGAGGGTTCATAGTTAGAGGGAAGGAGAAGGGTAGTGATGGCATCATGGCAGTGAGGAGGCAGATTGAAACAACGTAACTGTAAAAATGGGGAAAATGTTTATTTTTTTCTGGTTAGCTTTGTTTACTGGGCAAGTCCGACAGAGATGACAAATAAACCCTTTACATCAGAGGCCTGAAGAGAAAATCTCCCAGGACACGCATCAGGCTACATATGGAAAGCAGTCAAAGAAAAAAGGTCGTTGCTCTGCCAAATCCAGCTGTCCGTTAAGAGATACACAAAAGTAAATGAAAAAACGTAGCCGGATGCTGCTGATATATAAAAAGTTAAAACAATTTATTCCAAATATGAGTACAACACGTTATGAGCGCTTTCGGGTTAAATCCCTTCCTCAGATATATACATTACAACACATTGCCATTATTTAAAAAACATCTTATCCAATCATCTTTCAGTAAAATACCCGCCTTTTGCTGAGTACTGGTTTGAGAGGAACCACATCATTTAACCCTGGATCCCTGTGTGCTGTCAGTTCCAGGATCCACTTAGTCTCAGCCAATTCAGTGCTCAATCTAATATCCCCCCCCCTACTGGTCAAATGCAGGTTAACAATAGCCCTAAAAGTAAAACTATGTAGGGGATATTTCTTCACATGCCTAAACAATGCATTACTTTCATTTGCATTTCTAATATTAGATAAATGCTGGAGTACTCTTTCTTTCAACTTTTGGTTCGTCTTCCCTACATAGTAGCTTGGACATGAACTACACTCAGCTATGTAGACTAAATCAGTGGTATTACACGTTGCCCTCCCCTTAAAAACATATACTTTATCATTGTTCGGGTGGCAAAATTCCACACCTTTTTTGATGAAGGCACAAGCCTTACAACGACCACATGGGACAGTCCCTACTCTATCCATGACATTCCTTCTATCAGATAACCTCTCTTCTCTGCACAGAACATCCTTCAAATTTTTGTTTCTTTTGTATACAAAACTCGGTTGTGTGCCCACCATGTCTCTTAAAGACTCATCACCTGTTATAATGTTCCAATTTCTTCGTATAATATCACTAACCCCTCTAGTATCACTTCCATAAGTCAATGTAACCTTACGGGTGTATGTTCTAACACCCTCTATCCCTTGATTATTATGTGGCGTATCTAACCATGGTCTATATTTGTTGGATCTGTGTGGTTTATTCTTATTTATAACATCCTTTACCATGTTCTCGTTGTACCCTCTGTCAACAAAACACTGGCCCAAATGTGCCAACTCCCCCTCAAACTGACTATCATCCTTACTCAGCCTAGAAATGCGTCCTACCTGTCCTAAGGTGTGTCTCGGATGCATGCTGTCGAACGACAGCATAGTATTCCTCCAACATTCCTTCCTGTAAAGTCTGGAAGAAAACCCCCCATTCTGCTGTGTCAAGCATACATCCAAAAAATCCACAGCAACCTGCGACATGTTCACACTAAATTTAAGGAAGGTGGTTGTGGTGTGAAGGTAATCAATGAAGGACCTGAGCTCCACGTCTGTCCCCTTCCACAAAATGAATACATCATCCACAAAACGGAAGTATTTAAATAAGTGCTCTTTCCAGGTATGATCACCAAACACAAACACCTCTTCCCACTGGGAAAGAACAAGGTTGGCATATGTGTTGGCACAGGGGGTGCCCATGGCAATCCCCTGTGCCTGCCTATATACCTTGCCTATACCCTGAAATACGTTGTTTTCTAATACTAGGGCTAGCAATTCTACGACCAACTCCACTTTATTACGCGGTAGTCCCCTAGTTGTTAATAAGGTCTTGATGGCTCCTATCCCATAATCATTATTGATGACCGTGAACAAATTATTCACATCCAAGGTTGCCATCAAACAAGTCTCTCTTAACTCTCCCAGATTAATCTCACCAATCATGGTCAAAAAATGCCCTGTGTCCTTCAATATATACTGTATGGAAGCCACATATGGTTTCAAAAACACCTCCAACCAAATCGAGATGTTTTCCGTGACCCATCCCCTACCCGAGACAATAGGCCTTAGGGGTGGGTCACTCAAACTCTTATGTACCTTCGGCAATGCTTTGAATACTGGTGTGATCGGTTTTTCAACAAATAAAAACTCTAAATCCTGCTGAGTAATTAGTAACTTTTGATGCAAAATAGTCAACCTGTTGTGTACCCTATTGATAACCCTCCTCACTTCGACTGGATTAATGGGTAAATAGGTGGTCACATCTGACAAAAGCATATCCAATTTCTGCTCATACCAACTGGAATCCAGGACCACAACTGATCCACCCTTGTCTGCCATTTTGATCGTAATGTCGGTATAGCCACTTAAACTAAAAAGTGCCAACCTTTGTCCCTCAGTCAAATTATAATATTTCTCTCTATCCCTACATTGAAAGTATTCAACAAAATCCCGATCACATTGATTAATAAAAAGTTGCAATGCCGGTGATAAAGCCGGTACAAAATTGCTTGGTTTTCTCAAGCCTGAGTGTACAGTATCAGTGTTACCAAACATTTTCCCCAACATCAACCCCCGACAAAAATACATAACATCTAGTAATACGTCTTGATAGCTACACATCCTACTAGGGACAAAAGACATGCCTTTATTCAATACTGCAAGCTCATCGCATGTTAGATCACGAGAGGATAGATTAAAAACAATATTATCAGACTTACTATAAGTCACTCTATAGTCCTTCTCTTTTTCATCAGTTCCTGAAGAGCTCCATGGGCCCTTCTTTTTCATTTGAACTGGTAACAGGTCTAAAAAATGACCTTGCATCGATCGTTGTTTAGGTCTAGCCCCTGCTCGTAGATCTTTGTCCAATGCCTCATTAGAGACATGGTTCACTGTCTCAACAGTCTCAATGTCCGTGCTGGTTGTTGCAGGAGCAACTATGGCTGTGTTAACGAGTTGCCCCGTAGTGGTCAAATCAACGGTAACTGCAACACCTCCTTCCATTCCCTGTTCAAGAGCTGTGCCTACAGCTATATCCTGGTTCGCTAAGTCCCTCAAACCACTGTGAACATCCATAGTTGAGGGCCCTGGATCCGTTACTAGTGGCACTGATGTCGACGCCATGTTGCTAACCGCCGTAACCTGGCGTTCTCTCGGTCCTCCTTTCATCTCATGACGTTTCTCTTTTCTATTGGTATTCTTAGTTGCCTCAACAAATGTTGATTCCCTCTGCCTGTTCCATACAAAAATGTTGCCTTTAGAGAAATCGTCATAGTCTCTATTAATTTTACCCAGTTTCTGTGTACGCAATTTATTATCATTGTCAACAAACAACATATACGTTTCATGTAGTTTCTTCTTACACCAGGGTTCCGTGTACTCCTTTTCTAGCTTATTTTGTAGCAACGGAATATCTTTTTTCAGTGTCGCAACCTCTTCAGAAAAGAAATCAATTAACAACTCCATGTAGGAGAAACTCGTATTAATGTTGATGGATTGCCACCTGGCCAGCAACTTGGGATACCTGTCTCCTTGGGACGGCATGCAAAGCACGCGCATCCCTCGGGGCACAATGCCATATTCCAGGCAGGCTTCTAGGTGGAACGGTTGCCACTGTAAACGCTGTAGGCGATTGACTTTGTAACTCAAGTCCCTGAGATTATCTTCAAAAGTTCTCTCCATTGCCATAGGCATACATGTAACAGTAGGTATGGCTGACTTAACGCCAAAACCTAAGTGAAGTAAAGGATTAGTAGTTGATGTAAGTTGGCTTACACACCATGTCCTTGAAGAAATGTTAGCGGTACCCTGGTCTGCCGCTACATCCATCTCTGATCTCTCCTCAGCATGCATAACAACGATAGACCCCAACAAACAAGCGAAACTAGTCAAAGAAAAAAGGTCGTTGCTCTGCCAAATCCAGCTGTCCGTTAAGAAATACACAAAAGTAAATGAAAAAACGTAGCCGGATGCTGCTGATATATAAAAAATTAAAACAATTTATTCCAAATGTGAATACAACACGTTATGAGCGCTTTCGGGTTAAATCCCTTCCTCAGATATATACATTACAACACATTGCCATTATTTAAAAAACATCTTATCCAATCATCTTTCAGTAAAATACCCGCCTTTTGCTGAGTACTGGTTTGAGAGGAACCACATCATTTAACCCTGGATCCCTGTGTGCTGTCAGTTCCAGGATCCACTTAGTCTCAGCCAATTCAGTGCTCAATCTAATATCCCCCCCCTACTGGTCAAATGCAGGTTAACAATAGCCCTAAAAGTAAAACTATGTAGGGGATATTTCTTCACATGCCTAAACAATGCATTACTTTCATTTGCATTTCTAATATTAGATAAATGCTGGAGTACTCTTTCTTTCAACTTTTTCCCTACATAGTAGCTTGGACATGAACTACACTCAGCTATGTAGACTAAATCAGTGGTATTACACGTTGCCCTCCCCTTAAAAACATATACTTTATCATTGTTCGGGTGGCAAAATTGTTTTAACTTTTTATATATCAGCAGCATCCGGCTACGTTTTTTCATTTACTTTTACATATGGAAAGCAGTTACAAAAAACATATTCACTTCCAAGTTCAAGACGTTATCAAGAAGTACAGTTGAAAAAATTGGGTAAGCTTAACAAATAACATTTCAGAGTTCGTATTAAATATATAGATGTTATGTAGTTCTATCTCGCCTACATTCTTACCTGTGGTTCGGAGCCGAATATCGGCTCCGACTCGGCCGATTTTACTAGCTCGAAGTCTTTCATTGGCTGGGCTAAGCAGGTATCCCATGGTGCACTGCTCCATATCCCCAGATCTCGTTTGCCGCTCGTGTAGCTCGGACGTGGTCTCGCTTGGCTGTGGCTAAGTACCCTCTTTTTTCTTGTCTTGAGAAAAGTTTTGATTCATATCAAAAGCTATTTTCATAGCTATTTGTCTAAGTTTGTTGAGAGTTGTGATCGTGTGATTGTTGTGTGGTATCCCACTGACTGTTCCCTCGAGCTAGGCCCGTTTCAGTTAGAGGGCCTAGTTTTCCTCTTTTTGCCTTCTGTGTCAGTATGGTCTAGACCGTTTGAATTAGAGGTTTGAGCTTCCCTTCCTTGTTGGGTTTTAAATCCCTTGTTGAGCGTTTGTATTTGCTCTTTAGTGTGTGTTTGGTCACTGTTTAGTGTTGGTCACTGTTAGCGTCGTTCCCGCTTTTTGTAGTGTGAGCACCTGTGTGTTATTTTCAGAATTGGATTTTGCCTTGTTGGCTTAGTAGTTAAGATGTCTAAAGATCCCAAGGAGCACAAACCTTCGGTATTCAAAAAGTGCTCTAAATGTGGGTACAAAATGTCCATTACCGATGGGCATTCCATTTGTGTCTATTGCCTGGGAGCCATCCATCTGCAGGAATCCTGCAGTTTTTGTCATGCGTTGAGTCCTAGAGTTCTCCAAGAGAGAAAGAATAAGCTAATTTTAAAGGGACTCTTGAAACCCTCTTTTGAAGAGGTTATGGATTCGTCTTCCAGTGGAAAATCAAAATCTGGCAAGTCAAAAAAGAGATCTCTGGCTCAGTCAGCTTCATCGGAGCCTCTGGAGAAAATCTCAAAAACTGCATCGACCTCCTCGGCTCCACTGTCCTCGGGGGCCGCAGGAAGTGTCGGTATTGATGGAACCGGCGTCTGTTCCAATTTTATTGGAATCTTTTAGGAGCTGATCGCCCAGTCCCAGACCAGCTTCTCCTGAGAGGAAATCTCATTCTCCATCCCGGTCTTCCAAGTCCTCCAGGACCCTTTCGGATGTGGATGTTGATAGGGTGGTTCAGAGGCTCCTCCAGTCACCGGTATTGGCAAAATTGTTTTTGGCTCTGGCCCAGTCGGCTCCGGAGCCTGTCCCGACACCGTCTTCGATCATTCCTCCTTCGAGCGCATCCCCGTCTTCGGAGACAGAATGTTCCGTGCCGTGTGATGTTCCTAGGCCGGCTCCGATGCCCCATTTGGCTCCATCGGTACCGGCATCGGCTCTGACCCCGTCGGCTCCGTCCTTGGGGTCGGGACTTGGGATTCTTCGGTCGGGCCCGAGGGGGACATCTCGGGGCTTGTTTCGGTCCCGAGCCTCCCTCTCGTTGCATCGGCTCGGAGAACTCCGGCCCCCGTCATGGCATCGGAGGCTGATCACTCCTTGAATTCGGGGGGGCCGGCCTTCGAGGCTATGCAGACCGCGCTGGCCAGATCGTCAGCTACATCAGGTGAATCGGTCACTCTGTCCCCCACCACTCCGGTGAGAGCTTCTGATCATCACCCATCCATGGACAGCAGGGCACCAGGGCCTAGGGATACCCCCACGAGTGGTCCCCAAATTTCTGAGGGTCTCTGAGTTCGTGCCTGAGGAGCCTTCCAGAAAGAAAACGTGCAAGAGGAAGCACATAGACTCCCAGGATGAGTCCCTTACCTCTGATACTGACCTCAAGGAATCTGAGTGGTCCTCCAAGTCATCCTCTGATGATCTTTCCTTCTCCGACATCCTGGAGATACTGAAACAAAGAGGTGACTGGCCGTCCAAAGCCCCTTCCGAGGAGGAGTCAGTATTCCTTAAGGCCTTTGGTGCTCAGCCCTACGCCTCCTGGGTGTCTCCACCCTTTGACGAACTCCTTGATCTGATTTGTCGAAGAGTGTGGGAAAACCCTGATTCTGTGGAGCCCGTACCTAGGCGTCCCAACAAGTTCCGCCCCCCCAGGGCAAAGAGTTTCTGTCTAAAGGAGTCCCTGTAGATGCCATGGTGGTGACGGCAGCCACTCAGAAGGAAGTAGCAGAGTCTTCTTTATCCGTCCATCCTCCTAACAAGGAGTCTAGGACCATGGATCGGTACGGGAAGCGTACCCTCTCTTCAGCAACCTTTACCTTACTGTCGCTGAATTACCTGTCTCAGTTCACTCTGCTCCAGAGAGATCTCCTCAAGGAGTTAGGAGATACTCTTGCGGGTAACGTTCCTGAGGCGGTGGCTCAGACGGTTAACGCCCAGGTCTCTACCCTCAACTCCATTGTTAACTCATCCATGCGGCTCATTTTGTATGCAGCCGAGGGAGCAAGTAGGGCAGCAAGCTCAGGGGTTGCCCTTGGAAGGCAAGCCTGGCTGCGCCTGTGCCACTTTGCGGAGGCCTTCAAGTCTTCCTTCACTGATGCCCACTTTAATGGTTCCTCTTTGTTTGGGACCAAAGTGAAAGACACCCTCACCAGGTACGAGCAAGAGGGAAAGACCCTGTCTGCCGTAGCGGTCCGTTTTTCCCTTCCTTCTAGGCTTTATCCCAAGGCCCAGCAGGGGGGGGAGATGTGGTTCAAGAAACCACAGAGGTTTTTTCCTGCCGCACAAGGTGAACCCCCCTCCAGAGGCAGGAGAGGGGGAGGTTACTGAGGGAGACTTCGCCCCAGAGGCAGAGGGGGCCCCCGCAATTCAAGAGATCGCGGTTCTTTTCGTGGCTCTCCCTACTCCCATTCCTGTGGGTGTGCCTGGCTGTGCTTATCCGGAGCCAGTCGGGGGTCGAATTTAGTTATAACCGGAAGCCTGGGAAAGCATTACCCATGACCGATGGGTATTACGGATAATTTCCGGAGGTTATCTCATTCCAATTACATCAGACCCCCTCACCAATCAGAAAAATCCCAGACGTTCCACCCAGTCAAAAGGATCAAGCAGCCTCGGAGGTCTCAAAGCTGCTAGGAAAAGGAGCCATCCAGCGTGTCCCCTCAGACCAAATCGGATTAGGGACTTACTCAAGATTCTTTTTGGTGCCGAAAAGAACAGGGGACCTGAGACCCATACTAGATCTCAGCCAGTTGAACAACTACATACACAAGTCCAAGTTCCATATGATCACACTACAATCGATTCTCCCATTGTTGGGAGAGGAGGTATGGATGTGCTCCATCGACCTCAAGGATGCTTACTACCATGTGAAAATGGACAAGGGCATCCAGGAGTCACCTATGCTTCCGGCTGGGAGCCAGTCATTTTCAGTTTCGAGCCCTGCCCTTTGGTCTCACCACAGCCCCCAGGGTGTTCACCAAGTGTATGGCGGTGGTGACGGCTCACTTGAGACGTCAGGGATTCCAAGTGTTTCCGTATCTGGATGACTGGCTCCTTACCGCCCCCACCAGGCATCAACTAGTTCACACCAGGGACACTACCATCATTCTATGTCACCAGTTGGGTATAACAATAAATTGGGAAAAATCTGCTTTATTGCCCTCGCAGCATGTCACCTTTATAGGAGCAGAATTAGACACCATTCGAATGCGAACATTTTTACAGCAGGAAAGGATCAGAGTCTTACAATAACAGATACACATGCTGATGCCCCTGAGACAAGCGAAGGCAAGAAGGATTCTCCAGCTATTAGGGTCCATGGCAGCAACTATCATGTTGGTCCCTCTAGCGAGATTGCACATGAGAATTCTCCAATGGCTCCTCTTTGTTCAATGGTCTCTCCAAAGACTTCCACTGTCTCACCCCATCTTGCTCACGGACAGATGCAAGCAGTACCTCTGTTGGTGGCTGTGCACCAACAATTTGGACAGGTGAAGGCCCTTCATTCCACCCATCCCGGTGGCCACTGTGACCACGGACGCCTCCCAGATGGGGTGGGGGGGGATTTCTTGGCAGGACAGTCCAAGGCACGTGGCAAGAACACGAAATACATCTGCATATAAATGTCCTACAGATGAGAGCAGTGCTACTTGCGTTGCAGGCACTTCAAAGTGTTCTTCCTCTAGGGACTATTGCGATACACTCAGACAACATGTCAGTAGTGTGGTATCTAAACAAGCAAGGGGGAACCAGGTCTTACCCTCTGTGCAGAGAGGCCATGCGAGTGTGGCATTGGGCAGTTACTTCCCAACGGTTTCTGGTGGCAACGCACATTCCGGGGAAGTCCAACGTGATTGCAGACAGGCTAAGCAGAGCTATTCTGATGCCTTACTAGTGGTCCCTGAATCGCCTGGTTGCGGAGCGAATCTTCAGCACATGGGGTCAGCCTTGCTGCGACCTTTTTGCAAGCCCCCTCAATGCGAAATGCAGCAACTACTTCACGCTGATCCCCCCCACAGGGGGAGTCACCCAGGGACGCTCTGGTTCACGATTGGCCCTCTGGTCTGCTTTATGCTTTCCCTCCATTTCCCTTGCTGTCAAAGGTGATTCAGAAAGCACAATCCTTGGGAAGCAGAATCATTCTGATTGCTCCACACTGGCCTCGCCAAGTTTGGTTTCCCTTTCTTCAGCAATTCATTGTGGACACTCCTTGGACGCTGGACCCTCAACCAGATTTACTGACACGCATGTCAGGACAGTTTCACCCCTCCCTGATGACCCTCCGGTTGACAGCTTGGCTACTCCACTTCCATCGTTTGTCAGACTTCATAATTTCTCACCAGAAGTGGTTCATATATTATCGTCTTCTCATAAACCATCCACTAGAAAGATTTATTCTAGTAAATGGAAAAGGTTTTCTATCTGGGCACATACCAGAGGCATTGATCCTTAAACGGCTCCAATCGCTTTAGTCCTGGAGTTTTTGTCTATGCTTTTCCATCAGGGTTCCGCATCAGCCACCATCAAAGTTCAACTGGCAGCGATATCTAATTTTCATGTAGCAAACGAGCCTAGTCTCATGGCGCACAGAATATGCAAGGCGTTCCTGAAGAGTACTCTGTTGCTCCGTCCCTGGTGTCCGAACCAATCATGCCCTGGGATCTCAATTTTGTGCTACAAGCCCTTACGGTACCACCTTTCGAGCCTGCCGCTACCTGCAAATTGAAATTCTTGACCTGGAAAACAGCCTTCTTAACAGCAATCACTTCACCAAGGCGGGTTTCAGAAATTCAAGCCCTCTATATCAAACCTCCATACTTAATCTTCCATAAGGACAGGGTCTCTCTCGGACCAAACCCTTCGTTCCTTCCTAAAGTGGCTTCCGTGTCTAATCTAAATCAATCCATTGAGTTGCCTGTCTTCTTTCCCCACTTTTCTAACAAGGCAGAATTTAGATTTCACCAGTTGGATTTACACAGACAATTACGCTTCTATCTGCAGTGAACAAAAGATATCCGGGAGTCCGACCAACTGTTTGTTTCCTTTTCGAAAAACTGCATGGGGTCCCCGGTCTCCAGGGTCACCCTAGTGGATATCTAGTTGTTATCTTTCATCTATCAAGATGTTCCAATACCCCAAGATCTCATACTACCCCTACAGCACACATCCCAAAATTTTTAAACACACTGGAAACCCAAATAATATTAAGATCACACTAAACCCGCTATGGAAAAACTTAAACTACCCCCGCCCATAACTGGAAAACTAACTCTGTCCCAACAACTAATAACTTCTGATCAACTAATCCCATGTCCCACTGGGGGCACCATCATCCTAGACCTTGCTGGCACCAATATCCTAGAATCAGTCATTCCCAACATGGCAAATCAATCCCTCCAACACCTGGACCACCCCCACCAATCACCCCCAAATATAAGCTAATCACCAACTAGTAAAGATCCCACCCCTTATAAAAAGCCAACCCCCCAAAACTTCACCCAAAGCCAACTTCATGCTAAAAACAAAAGAAACTTCCATAAAAACCAACCCAAAGTTACTCAACTGAAACCCAAACTGCATGCTGCACACTAATGAGAGCACAACTGTACGAAACCACTGCAAGGCTATCATGAATCATGCATGGAGCAAAATGAAAAAATCCATCTCAAAAATAAAGCCATGCCAAAAACAAACTTCAAAAGGGAAAAGGAAGAAAAACCTGAAATAAAAGGAATGCAAAGAAAGGAAAAGCAGAAAACAAAAAGAAAAAACTTTTGCTAGACTAGAATCCTCCTGGATGCCCAAAAAACTCACAAAAAAAAATTCCAAAAGATTCCAAAGACAACCATAAAGCAAAAAATAACTAAGTCAAGAATCCTATCTTCATGAACAGATCTGCTCTGAGCAAAGCTAATGCTCAGAGCTAAATACTCTTTCTCAAAAATATAACAATCATCAATATACTGAGATAAAGTGCCAGAGCTGGCATCACCCCCGAGATCCAGGATATCACTACCTCCCCCCCAGATCGATTCGTATCTCAATACACTCAATCCAAAAAATACTCTCTCTAAAAGCTAAGTACATACAAATTCCAGTAAACCAGAACACATCCATTCTGTGTACTACATGAACAAAGGCTACTACACTACATGAACCCAATGATGAACTGGCACCTCACCTATGTCCTCAGGTTCATAGGCTCCTCACCTCAGGTTTCGTGCCCACTGGGTGGCAAGCCCAATGGGGATCCACCTTGATCCCGAAACTACGGACACATGGAAAAAAACATCCCATCAGTCAGTGGCCCCTTATCTATATCATGGGAAATATATATCATGGATTTAAGTAACACTTTCAAACACCATGGCAAAACTAGTTGGAACCCTCCCACCATAAGACAAGGGTTGAACCTGCTTGATTCAAACCTTGTTTGATTGATGTTTGAATCAGTCTCCAGGTGGTCAAGGGTAAGGTGGTAGACATCAGCCTATCTAGACCTCAGCATCCTTTGCCTGGACCACACACCAACCTCACCATGTTCACATCCTTAGTATTAACAAGTTGGTTGGGAATTGCATGTCACCCAACTGATACTGTTCCACAAATCAAACACTACCCATACCACAACAAAAAAGTAAGTGACTCCAACCCACAACCAGACAAGTGACAAACTCAGGGTACCTCAGGGTTCAGTCCTGGGTGAGTCTTGGTCAACAGGGTTGGACTTGAAGCTCTTAAGCTCTTTTGCTGCACTAATGTGTGCAACAATTGCAGATGACTGCAAACCAAATGTGGGATATGATACCAAATGGAGGGAACAGAAACAAATGAGGGCCGCCAGATGAACATGGGCTCAAGCTCAATGCATTGGCAGAAGCTCAATCTAAAATGTAAAAAAAAACCTGTAAAAAATGTACCATATAATACTCCAGGTACAGAAAGTGTGAAACAAGACTATAAGAGGTACTTAGGGACACAGACTTACAGTGACAGAGACTTCGGGACAGTCATCTTCACAACCATCATGGCACACACCTCATCACCACACCTCATTTCATCCAGAAATTCCAGATCAAAAGTCCACTTTTCATCCAGAAAAACTTCATCTCCATTACTCATCCCTCATACACCCACCATACATTTACCATCCCTCCATAGAGTCACAGAACAAAAGGCCTCAGAAAGAAAATAGGAAAGGCCTCAGAATCACCTCACTAGATGCCCCACGCTGACACTTTAAAAACTCCAGCCATACTCAGCTATATTCAGCTCAGATCTGCTATCTAGGTCTACTCTGCTTAACATAACAAGGCCATGTCAAACCCAGAAGAGCTGTTGGACATGCTACACTTAAAAGAAATCCCAATCCCAGCTTCAGGGCAGGATCTAAACCAAACCATCACAATAAAAAAAAACATGCTGGAGAGGAGGGGTTCTGACCCAGAGACTCCCCAGACTCTCTGGAATAGATACATGTCAAGCAGAGTGCCTCTTGGACCTCTTCTCTGAACCTTGGATGTTGGATGGGAGAAAGGAAAAAGGACCCCCGTCCTCAGGGTCAACGCCCCTGCTAGGGGTCCAGGAAAGTAAATAATAATAATGGAAGATATAATAGAGAATTGTGTTGGCTGGAAGCATGTAGGCCTAGGGGCTGATAGCCTAGTACCAACCTATGAACCTATGAATCTTTCATCTATCAAGCAGGAGGTAAAGATCTGCCATTTCCAGTCAAGGCTCACTTTACTCGGGCTGTTTCCACATCTACAGCCTATCAAGCCAGGTTGTCAATGGATGATATATGTGCTGCAGCTACTTGGGCTTCTCCTCACACATTTTTTTCTCATTACAAATTGGACGTGGTCTCCTGGGGCAGGTCTTCCTTTGGTTCCACAGTTCTCAGGAGTATTTTCCTATGAGCCACCCAGGATGTAGGTGCTAGGGACGCTGTCCCACTGGTAAGAATGTAGGCGAGATAGGACTACATAACATCAAGAATTTATGTACTCACCATAACGTTCGATGTATGTAGTCCATCTCGCCTCACATTCTTACTTACCCTCCCACCTTCCCCCTTCCTGGAAGATTTGGAGGTTAGGTTGTTATCTGCAGAGTTCCCTTGCTTAGCTTATTCTTTACCTGAATGTGATGTGTGCATGGAGTACAAATGAGTTTCGCAGCAAACTAGATCTGGGGATATGGAGCAGTGCACCATGGGATACCTGCTTAGCTCAGCCAATGAAAGACTTCGAGCTAGTAAAATTGGCCGAGTCGGAGCCGATATTCGCCCCGAACCACGGGTAAGAATGTGAGGCGAGATGGACTACATGCATCGAACGTTATGGTGAGTACATAACGTCTTGTTTCTGAATGACAGAGAAATAACAAGGTGTAGCACGTTTTAAAACTAGGCATTTAGTAAAGCATATAAAAAAATAAAAAAAAACAAAAGATCCGTTGTCTGCTCTGTCTCGGTTCAACCAATGGGGCTTTGGCTCAGACATCAGCTAATTCAGAGGTCTTTAGCCTCATTTGGCTCTGCCTCCCTTAACCATAACTCACTGCACCTCCATCAACCGCCAGATCTAGTTTGCCACCATTCATGTCTATATCTCTGCCTTCGGCTCCACTTGGCTGATTTGATTTCATCAAAGAAGTTAGCATTTTTCTGCTGAATTTAGGTAATATTTGAGGTAAATACTTAGGGTTAGGTAGTTTAGATAATTTTCCCTTGTTCCCCTTCCCACCATTTTCCCTTTAGTCAGTAGGTTCTTTACTGTTCTTTCTGCTTTTTGTATGTGTTGTGGTATTACAATGGATAAGGGGTTTAAAATGTGCATTTCCTGTAGGCACAAGTTGCCGTGCCAGGATGCACACTTAAATGTGTGTACTGTGTCTGGAGTATTTGGACTCTGGTTGCTTCATCTTTGAGAGCTTCAGCTGGCGTACTCTTGATGAGTGTAAGGCCAAGCTCATCTTTAAAGAGCTTTTGCCATCTAGCTATTTTAGTTCTGCTTCTGCTACCAAGTCTCCTCCCCTGGATCCTAAGACTGGATTTGAGAAGCCTTGGCCTCAAGACTCTAGGCACGCCAAAAGGGAGTACAGAAGATCTTCGGCTTCCACCTGTGGACTGGCTCCCTTGGGCTGTCGTCCAGAGATACCTTGACTTTCAACCTCCCCAACAGCATTGGCACTGTTACTGGATCCAGCAGCTTGGAGCCGATCGTCTTTGGTGTTGAAACTAGGTAAAAGGACATCTCTGGCTCTTAAGTATTACGAGCCCCTTCCTGGTCAAATATGCACATTCAGGCAGAGTAGCGTCTCCCTTTTCTCCTTGTACTCCTCTTAGATCGATAGTGTCTTCCCTGTCTCCACCATGATTTAGAGCTTCCCCAGCTTGGATCTGGTGTAGGTCATCTTCCAATAGACCCTCAGCCATCTTCAGTGGCCTTGTCTGTCTGGTCGTTGAGGTTGGTGGACAGTATCAAATATGCTTATCTAGACATCTGAGGAGGTCCTTTTTGCAGAGACAGGTGCAATTAGGGCTCATCCTCTCTGCTCCATCTTTCAGGTTTCTTCCCTTGGCCCCTTCAGATCTGAGGTCTTTAGGGGCCTGTTAAGTTTCCATTCTCGAGATCAGATCTGACTGCCTGGCCATCTTTGGCTCCATCCTGTTCCTTGTAACCTTGATTTAAGTGATCATTTTAACCAGGAGTTAAGGTGTTTAAAAATCGGCTAAATATCTATTAAAGGTTTGGAGATAATCTGTCTCTGAACTACAGGAATAGTGTTTAAGAATTCAGCAACTTAAAGAACAAGGAGTGTTTCATTTAGATGTGGTAGGAAGCAACTCATTACCACTAGGAGTTGAGCATGAACATTGCCAGTTATTTATTAGTTGATGATTTAGGTAATTTTTAAGTGTGGCTGTAATCAGTCTGTCTCAGGGCTATCTCCAGAGTTTAGCGACATAGTTTGAGAACAAGGTGTGTCTGATTTAAATGTGGCAAGGAACAATTTATAACTTGAGCATAACATACAATTTGGACAGTAAAACTGGATTACATGATCTGAAGTAGTTAACTTAATTTGGTCTACAACCTGTGGGTATCGGATCCGATTTGGATCCGAGCCGGCAGCTTTCCAAGCTTACAGATCCGAACTCCAAGCTCCTCCCCTTACCCATAATACCCTGCTACCTCCTTGTAACCCTCAGATCTCATTTGCCGCGGCTTAAGATAACTTCTTAGAACGAGCTCCGAGTTGGTTTGTGAGTAGTTTAATAATAGAATTCTTATTTTTCACTATATTTCCCTTTGTGTGTGTGTGAACCTCAAGTAGTTTATCATAGTGGCTCCTGTGCTTTAGCTGTAGTTTATTTAATTTAGTCAGCTAGTTCCCCTCCCCCACTCGAGTGTGTGAAGGCGTGTGCTGCTTCCTTTTTCCTTTACAATGGCCGAAGGCCCTAAGGCCATTTTTTCTAAATGCACCGAGTGTGGTCATAAGCTATCCCCAGCGGTTGTCCGCACTGGTGTGGAACACCTTTCCACAGGCTGCACTATTTGTGCAGCCTTTAATCCCAGAGCATTAAAAGACAGAAAGGCCAAGTTGATTTTGGCGGGCCTTCTGCCACCAGAACCATCTTCGGCTTCTGCTGTGGTGCCAGCCGTTACCACGGCTGTCCCACCCACCACTTCCGATCCCCTGGCCGGGACTCACCCTCCCTCTTTGGCCCAGGAGGAAAGGGAGGGCAGAAAAAAGGATAAGAGAGAGAAACACCGGAGCCATAAAAGGCGGTTGGAGTAGACTCCCTCGGCTCCGCCACCTAAAGTTGCTGCTTCTCCCTTGAAGGTCTCCGAGTCTACCCCCTCTCGGCTCCGCTCCCCTCGTTTCTCCCTGGAGCCGGAGGAGGAGACTGTCACCTTCTAGGTCATCAAGGCGACCTTCCCGGCCACCTTCGATGGCCTCTAGTAGGTTTACTACGAGTTTGTCGGATGCAGATACGGATCTGATGATGCGTCGATTTTTGCAGGCTCAAATGCAGTTGGGAGTGCTCGTGTCTCTCCCCCCCCCCCCTCCTGGGGGGGGGGGGAGAGCTCAACACCCTTTTTTGCCCCTATTGCTCCTTCTCCGACCTGCCCTCAGGTCTATTGGATCCAGGATTCTTGTCGGATCCAAGCTCCCGGAGCCGTGGGGTGGTATCGGATCTGGAGGGGCTAGTGAAACTTCGGCTCTGTCCAGGTCGGGTCACACTACCCTTTCAGATCCAATCGGGTTGCCTTCGGCACCGATCCGTACGTCGGAGCAGAGGGAACTGCTCGCGGTTCCAAGGGAGAGCAGTTCGCTGTCGGCATTCGATGTAGTGGAGAGGGTCCTCTCGAGGGACTCGAGACCCCCGGTTCTGGCTCCGGACCAGCCCGTCGCTCCCACGCTGTTGAGCCTATCCTCCATCATCCGACTCCAGGGACAGCCTGCGCTGACGTCCCAGATGGTTCCCTTGGAGGAACAGGACATCGCTGGTGAGGCCTCTTCGGACAGCCCCCCCAAGGAGGTGCCTCATAAGCGGAAGTGCAAGAGGAGGCACTTGGACTCACCTGAGTCCCTCACGGAGGACACTGACCTGGAGGAAGGGGAAGGTTCCCCAAGATCACCCCCTGAAGACGTTTCCTTTGGAGACATCATGGAAATGTTACGCATCAGGGGAGGGTGGTCTGCCCAAAAGCCTTCCTCGGACGAGTCCGTGTTTCTGGAGGCGTTTGACGTAGGCCCATCTACCTCTTGGGTGTCCCCCCGCCGACCCCCTGGTAGATCTTATTACTACCAGGGCGTGGAAGGAGCCGGACACTGTGGAGCCAATCCCCAAACATCCCGACAAAATACTCAGCCCCCCTCGGACAAGGCATGCTGGAGTAACGGTCCCCCTGTGGATGCTATGGTGGTGGTGGCGGCGGCCACCAAGAAGGAACAAGCACAGGAGAGTTCCTTGGTGCATCCTCCAGATAAGAATTCTCGGATGATGGACCATTTGGGAAAGCGGATGATCTCTTCAGCGACCTTCTCGGTAAGGTCTCTGAATTACATGGCACATGTTATTCGACTCCAGCGGGACCTGATTAAGGAGTACGCTGGATCACCCCCAAAGTCCATGTCGGCCGAGGACAAGCGTACGTTCTCGTCCTGAATGGCCACACTCAAGTCTATCACAAACACATCCATGCGGCTCCTCTCCCATGCCACGGAGGGAGCGGCTAGGGCTAGTGGAACGGGCGTAGTCTTACAAAGACAGGCCTGGCTCAGTCTTTGCGGAACCCTTTAAGGCGTCCTTCGCAAACGCCCCTTATGACTGTTCAACGCTCTTTGGCAAGACCGTCCGCGACGCGCTTCCCCAGAGCAAGAAAGACGGGAAGACGTTGTCTGCCATCTGGATCCGCTTCTTGGCTCCCCAGAGGTCCTAGTCCAGGAACCAAAATGGACAGAAGAAGATGTGGTTCCGGAAGACTCAACAACCCCGTTTCGCTCCGGAGACCTCGTCCTTCAGAGGCAGAGGAGGACAAGGTGGACGCCGGCCCAGAGGCAGAGGGGGCCCAAAGAACTTTGGGTCGAGAGAACCTTTTTCGGACCGACCTGCGCAGCTGCCCTGAGGGGTTGTCCGACTACTGTTCTCTGGAGGCAGTCGGGGGACGCTTCTCGGAACACCTAGCCAAATGGGAGTCCATCACCGCAGATCGATGGATGCTTCGAATTGTATCCAGAGGATATTCAATCCCCTTCTTAACCTACCCTCCTCAAGCAAGATGAATCCCCGATGTCCCACCCCGTCAGAGGGATGCAGCAGCTATAGAAATTCAAGGGCTGCTAAGAAAGAGCAATCCAGCCCATCCCCCCAGAGCAGTCCGGATTAGGGTTTTACTCCAGGTTCTTTTTGGTGCCAAAAAAGATGGGTGACCTAAGACCCATACTCGACCTATCAACGCTGAACCTGTCAGTACCCAAAGAGAAATTCCGGATGGTCACTATTCAATCCATTCTCCCACTGTTACAGGAGAACGACTGGATGTGCTCGATAGACCTTCAAGACTCGTACTACCACATTCTTATGGGCAGACGATCCAGGAGGTTTCTCCACTTTCGGCTAGGAACCAGTCATTACCAGTTCAGGGTCCTACCCTTTGGTCTCACCACAGCCCCCAGGGTGTTTACCAAAGTCGTGGCAGTAGTAGCAGCCCACCTGAGACTTCAGGGCATACAGGTCTTTCCGTACCTGGACGACTGGCTCCTTACCGCCCCCACCAGGCATCAACTTTGCTCAAACAGAGATTACCTGTTACAACTAGCTCACCAACTAGGGATCTCAATCAACCTCAGGAAATCATCTCTGCAACCCACTCAGATTTTGGATTTCATAGGGGCCAGGATAGACAAGACACAATCCAGAATTTTCTTGACAACCGACAGGCTACACAATCTTTGCCTCCAAATCTTGGACCTCTTACAGTCTCCTGCGCCACCTCCCGTATTGGTCCTGAGGGCCCTGGGATACATGGCAGCTGCCATCACTCTATCCCCGTTCGCCCATCTGAAAATGAGAATCCTTCAATGGACTCTTCAAGTGCAATGGTCTATTCTTTTTCAACCACTATCTACCCCTATTCCTCTCAGCAGGGTGTGCAAGGAGTCGCTTCTCTGGTGGCTTCATTCCAGAGACCTTCGGGAAGGATGTCCTTTTGTCCTACCTCCCCCACAAGTCACGGTGACCACGGACACATCTCTCCTCGAGTGGGGGAGCATTACAGGGGCAGATCCGTCCAAGGCACGTGGACTTCCACAGAGACCTCACTGCATATCAATGTACTGGAGATGAGGGTGGTGCTTTTAGCATTGCAGGCTCTCCATCACCTTCTTCCTCCGGGTACGATTGCAATTCAATCGGACAACATGTCTGTAGTCTGGTACATAAACAGGGGGGAACCAGATCCTATCCTCTTTGCAGGGAGGCCATGAGAGTGTGGGAATGGGTTGTCTCCACCAACCGCTTTCTCATAGCAACGCACATTCCGGGTCGGTCAAACATCTTGGCAGACAGGTTGAGTCGAACAATTCTCTCACCTTACGAGTGGTCTCTGAACTCAACAGTCACGAACCAGATATTCCTCGCCTGGGGACAACCTTGCTGCAATCTTTTCACTTCGCCTTCAAACACAAAGTGCAGCGAGTTCTTCGCTCTGATTCCCCCACCAGGGGAAGCCCCCAGAAACGCTCTAGTTCATGCTTGGCCATCCGGTCTTCTGTATGCATATCCCCCTCTTCCCTTGATAACAAAGTTCCTACAGAAAGCTTGTCGGTTGGGGAGCAGAGTTATCCTCATAGCCCCATTCTGGCCTCGCCAGACCTGGTTCTCATCTAGTACATCCTCCCTGGATCCTAGATCCCAGTCCGGATCTGATTTCCCATCCACTGGGGCTCAAGACCCCCGACCTGGGTCATCTCAAGCTCTCAGCTTGGTTGATCCAGTTCCCCTAATGGCTAGGACTCCCGGATTATCCTCCTCTGTTAAGGCCATCCTATTGGCCGCTCACAAACCATCCACCGGAAAGATCTACAAGAGTAAATGGAAACTGTTTTCCCTCTGGGTAGAGATGATGAATCTAGATCCTTTCACAGCCCCCGTCCCAGCAGTCCTTGACTTTTTCACATATTTTTCAACAGGGAGCTAGTGCGTCCACTATTAAAGTCCAACTGGCAGCTATCTCCCACTATCACATAGGTAACAATTCAGGATCCCTGGCTTCATCCAAGATCTGTAAATCATTCATGAAAGGAGCCTTCTTGTTACGACCCCTGATCAGAGATACAGTACCTCCATGGGATCTCACCATAGCTCTTCAAGCTTCAACTGGGCCCCCATTTGAACCGGCAGCCACAGTGGAATTAAAGTATGTATCTTGGAAGACAATCTTCTTGATTGCCATTACTTCCGCCGGGAGAATTTTGGAGCTTCTCGCTCTGTGCTGTAAACCTCCATACATAATTTTTCATAAGGACAGGGTCTTCCTCAGGACCAGTCCCTACTTCCTGCCAAAAGTATACTCAGAGGCCAATACCAATCAGTCTATCAATCTACCGGTCTTCTTTCCAAATTTTCAGAATAAAGGAGAGTACAGACTCCATTGTTCAGATGTTTACAGACAACTACGTTTCTACCTGAACAGAACAGCAGATATCAGAAAATCTGATCAAGTTTTTGTGTCCTTTGCAAAATCACATTTTGGGAAGCCAGTCACTAAAGTTACATTAGCGAGGTGGATCTCCCAATGTATTCTCCTCGCCTACAAAAGTTCTGGTCGTCCTGAGCCCCTACAAGTGCGAGCCCACTCTACACGATCTATGGCTACCTCTGCGGCATTTTGGTCAAGGGTCTTGTTAGATGACATTTGTGCAGCAGCAACTTGGGCTTCTTCACATACCTTCATTTCACACTATAAATTGGATCTCATATCCGGAGGACGCGCTTCTTTTGGCTCTGCAGTGTTCCGGAATATCCTTCCATAAGGGCCTCCCAAGTTACTGGTAGCTGGGGACTCTGTCCCACAGGTTGTAGACCAAATGAAGTTAACTACTTCAGATAAAGAAGTTATGTACTCACCATAACGTTCCTTCTGAGTAGGTAATTACATTTGTCTGCAACCGACCCTCCCTCCTTCCCCTGGACCTATGGTTTGCTAGTTACGAGCCTGTGTATACCTTGTTCAGTCATCACCATTGCAAAGTGATAAGGGTTACTAGGTTATAGAAACTTTCTATTGCCTTCTCTGGGAAGCTCGATCTGAGGGTTACAAGGAGGTAGCAGGGTATTATGGGTAAGGGGGAGGAGCTTGGAGCTCTGATCTGTAAGCTTGGAAAGCTGCCGGCTCGGATCAGATACCCACAGGTTGCAGACAAATGAAGTTACCTACTCAGATGGAACATTTTGGTGAGTACATAACTTCTTTTTTTACAGGGCAGTTGACAGATTTGTAGATTAGATACTGGGCTGTGATTACATGTAAGTAGATAAATAAGGTGGTGTGAAATTCTGTCCAGTTCAGATATTTTATTGGATAGCAGTGTTGAGTCCTGTATGGATGATTAGCTGCAAGTTTTACTACTTTGAACAGTGACTTAAGATGTTAGCTTTTGCCCTGTGCAAGCTGCATAGTTTTTCTTATTGTTTGTTTTGTGTGTTCAGAATTTGGTGGTCATCAGTGAGTAATCTAAGTAGTTTGGTTTGAGATCCCATTGCTCTGTTTGCGTTGTTGGATAAAGTTATTTTGAAATGCACCATGATTGGTGCTAATGTGGAGATAACTAATGAAGTTAATAAATTAATAATGGGTTGAGTATTGATCCCTGTGGGACACCAGCAGGAACAGGCAAGACGGAAGAAAAGTTAGTTTGCCAATTCACTGCTTGTACTCAGTTGAAGTAGCTGTGGAATAGTGGAAAAGTGGACTGATGATTCCACATGAAGAGAGTCTTTGTAGTAGCTTTTGGGTATGATATGGTATTGGATGTCTTGTAGAGATTGAGGAAAACTAATTAGACAAATTGGCCTTAATTTCTGTGATTAATAGTTTTGATGAAACAGTGCTGCGGTCATGCTGTGGTGAGGCAAAAGTCAAATTGGGTTAG
Organism: Protopterus annectens; assembly: GCF_019279795.1. Classification (NCBI taxonomy): domain Eukaryota; kingdom Metazoa; phylum Chordata; order Ceratodontiformes; family Protopteridae; genus Protopterus; species Protopterus annectens. The sequence continues at coordinate 852,434,441 of NC_056739.1, read as the reverse complement.
GGAGAAGAGGTGATTGTCAGTGAAATGTTTAAGAAGTTGAGAATAGATGCATCTTTGAAGGATTTTTGATAAGGAAAGTAAGACAGCATTTGGTCTGTAGATTTTGCCACTTTTGTGAGGTGTTGGAATGGATATTCCCACCTGCTTGTAAAGCAGGTGGGGAATAAAGGGCAATGTAATATTTTTCCAGAAGTTTGGTGCATAATTTTCACTGACAGATTTATTTAGTGCAATTGAGATGAGTTAGGGTAGGGCATAAGCTGCCCATCTGTAGGTACTCGAGAGATAAATTATCTGGTGGTAAAGAAGTAGGTTTTCACTTTTATAGAAGTTTATTGAAAAAAAAAGTGAATGAGAACTGGATCTACTGAATGCATTAGAGGGAAGTTGAAGTGGAAATTGGGGGATGTAGGTAGGTAGAGTTTTTGGTCACATTTGTTAATGAAGTTACAGACTCTGCAAATGGGTTGAACTATCAAGGTATTTGGTTTGAAGTGACTAGACTAGGCTGATTAGATTGTTCTGGGTTAAGATTTTTTTATTAAGCAGGATGTTTTGGGTTTGTGTTGGTGAGTTTTCGTTTTCCTGAAGTGTGATATAGTGAGTCATTTCTTATTTGATGTTTTCTAGGTTTCTAAAATGACCATATTGTAATAAATTAGCTTGATATTTGTCTTCTTTCCAGGTTTTTAAAGTTTTATCTCTTTCTATCATGATCGTTTTTGTTCTCTATGTCCAGGATACAGGATTAATTTTAACTTGTTTGCTTGTAAAAGGGGATTATCCCATTAAGGGTGGTGAGGAAAATATTGTTGAATTCACTGACAGCACCATCATAATAGCATACGTGGTAAGATTTTTAGAATATTTAACTTGTGGAATATTTGAGAAATTTTCTTTTTGGACTGTAGAAAGACTACTGATCTGATTATAATGATGCTTACTGTGCACATGGATATGGTGTCTAATTCTAAATGTTGAAGGCAGTCACTGAGGGGATCAGGGAGTATACCGAGGGGGAGCAGAGGTAAGAATCCAGTCTATAATAGTTTATCTTTTGGTGTTTTTGCTGTGTATGGTTGGTGGTATTTGAGTTAAGCCATAACGGTATATGGCATTTGAGGTGAATTTGCTATTTGTAGAAAAATTATCAATGTTTAGGTCACTCGTTGTTGTTTCAGGGAGAATGTTGGAGGATACCCAGTATGAGAGTTCTTCTGTGATAGCCATGTTTCCTGTGGGGATAAATAAGGCAGAAATGGTTGTGCTTTTGGTAGTTTTTTTAATTGCATGCAAGAGACAAGGATCTCTGTATTGAGTAGAGAGTGAAAAAGGGATGAGGTGAGAGTTGAAGAATATTTTTATGTATGATGGTTTCTCCAGCTTTTTTTTTTTTGTATTCTGCCAGATCAGAGAATACTGTAACCTGGGGGAACAGTTTCTTCATCTTTGGTTTTAATAGGTTTTGGCTGCTGCAAGAATGTCAGGGTGGTGGGTAGCTATCCAACTTAAAATGTGGCTAGTATTGCATTTACTTTGAAGGTTTGTATGTTGGATGTGTAGGCCGTATGGGATAGAGGAGGTCAGGTGATGATCTGTTCCGTTTAAATTGGTTAATGGACTTTGAATGTGGTATTTGCTGTGAAGATCTTGGGTTGAATGGATTTTCCCACTCAATTGTAAAGCAGGTGAGGGATAAAGGGGAATCTTAAACCACTCATATTTTATGTTGAGTTTACAGAGCTGTGAATTGTTAGGGGAATATGTTTTAAGTAATGAAAGTTGTTATGGTGTAAGATGAGCCTGTACAAAAGTGGTTATTTGTATTTTTGGGTGAGTGAGGAATAAACTGTGGGTGATAGTAGAGGCATAGGTGTTAAGATGCGAGTTGTACAAGCAATGAAAGTGGGAGGGTTGCTAGTAAGGTAGTGGGTGTCCTAGTATTGCAATTTAAATAAGTACTGAAAAGAGGAAGGAAACTGGCAGACCTGGCTAGGCTGAGCAGAGTCCAGAAGTCTCATAAGCCTGGGAAAAAGCAGAAGTATTCGGTGAACACTCTGCTTCAGTCATCATAAAGGGAAGCAAGTTTCTGGCACTGTTGTGGAGCTGGTAGGGTAAAATAGGAGTAGCAGCAGACCGCACTAGGATAAAGAGGGAGGAGGAGGTGAGGGTAGGGCAAAATAGGAGTAGCAGCAGACTGCACTAGGAGAGAGCAGACCGCACTAGGATAAAGAGGGAGGAGGATGTGAGGGTAGGGCAAAATAGGAGTAGCAGCAGACTGCACTAGGAGAGAGAGGGAGGAGGAGCATCAGACTGCACTAGGATAAAGAGGGAGGAGGAGGTGGGTTAGGGCAAAATAGGAGTAGCAGCAGACCGCACTAGGATAAAGAGGGAGGAAGAGGTGGGGGTAGGGCTAAATAGGAGTAGCATCACACTGCACTAGGATAAAGAGGGAGGAGGAGGTGGGGTAGGGCAAAATAGGAGTAGCAGCAGACTGCACTCGAATAGAGAGGGAGGAGGAGGTGTAGGATGAACTGACTGTCTTTAGAGAGAGGATAAAGCATGTTCACAGTAATCGGGCATTTAACTGTTATGTCTCTAGGTGCTTTGATGGTTGTCTTCAACAGATCGCTAACCATTACAGGAGTGGCGAAGGATTGGAAGACGCCAAGTGTGGTACTGTTTTGTGTGTGGTGAAGCAGAAACGTACCAGAAAATCAGAAGCATGCTAACTTAAAACAGTGGAAGGGAAAGTCAGAGAGCATGAGAATCAAGAAAGTTGGGCTGGTTCCTGTCCTAGACGGCAGCAGTCTCCAAGGCAACCATCACAGTGTCAAACAGAGAAAGCTATGAATCAAGGATGACCTGTTTTCTGACTGGATTACCAGTGAACTGTGTAGGAGAATTCAAATACATGTCTGCCCGGACTTCAGCTGTGTAAACTAGTGAGGTTGGTAGGACCAAGACAGAGAAAATGGATTGCTACATTTTTGAAGGGTAGGATGAGATGGTTGCGAGAGGGAATGAGAAAAGTCGGTAGTAGAGTACAGAAGGGGTTGGTATAGCAGCCACTGCCCCCTGTTGTGGTTGTCTGAGGCATTATCTGAGGAAAGAAAGACAAGGGTTAACGTTCTCTGTAATGAGAAAGGTAGATGTATCAGTGAATGATAGTAGGAAAGGATCCAAAGAACAGTTTGAAAAGGCCGACTCAGTGGACAGAAAAGTGATTGTTGAGAGTGATAAATGCAAAACACACTGCATCTGGGTCCCAACAGCCCTGGTGTAAGATGTCAGTTTGGGTAGAACTGATGACAGCAGAACAGTTAAATGGTCTTCTGTGTGTGAGCATCATGATTGGGTCACCAGGAAAAATAAGTAGGCAGTGGCAGCAGCAAACACCATCAGGGTGAGAGGTGCCAAAGGTGGAAAGGTTGTTTCCACTGTACTAGACCACAGTCATAGCTGACCTTAGGCATAGGCCAACTAGGCGGCTGCCTAGGGCACCACCCTAGCAGGGGCGCTTTTCCAGTATTTATTTGGTGTACGTAGACCAGGATGGGGGCACCAGGTGTTGTGGGGGGGGGGGGGGACGTGGAGCTCTTTTGCCTAGGGCACCAGTTAACCTAAGGCCGCTCCTGACCATAGTAAGACCACATCTTCACTGATGTGTGCAGTTTTTGACTCTGTATAAAGAAAGAACCATCAGGCTGCTGGAAGGAATGCAGAGGGAATACATAAAAAAAATGCACCAGATGGGAGGGCAAAGAATATAAGCTGTGATACGAGTTGATTTCTACTCACTAGAGAACAAACTAGGCAAAATTGGTGGTAGTATACAAGATCATAAATTGGAAATGTGAAGGGGTCATCCAAAGCAGGAAAGAAGGCACACATGCATCACTTTAAGGGCCAACTAATCCCTGGATCTCTGAAAGTACTTATTCACTGAAATGTTTTTGGGCTCATGAACTGTATTATCAAAATGAGTGGTGGACAGGTAGTACACAAAAGCATTCAGAAGGGCATATGAGAAGTGAAGTCAAAGTAAGGGGAATAAGGAGGAGGTAAAATGCTAATGTAAGAGGAAGATTAGATTGACTTACTGTTTTCTCTTCCTGTATTTGTGGCCTGGAGCCAGGCCTTTGGGCTTGATGATTCTCATTAGCTTTTCTGTGAAAACCATCCTGCACTTGGCCCTAACAGTTGCCAGGAGACTTTATGAGCTGTAAACTGTCATGGCCATTCCCTCCTTTCTATTTCACAAAAACAGGGTGACTCTTATCCATACTTCATTCCTAAGATAGAGAGTGTACTCTCTATCAGGCTATTTATTTCCTTACTTTCTTTCTTAATCCTTGGTGTTCATGATAAATGAGTGATTCCCAGAGTTGAAGAAAGTAAGGGTGGTTGGCTATTGAGCAGAAGAGTTGTTCAGTAGCCTGGATAGGACTTGACCCCACAAGGGCAGTTAGCCTTGTAGTAATCTATTTACATTGAGCCTGGCACCCATATACTTAAGGACAGAGGTAGCTTATAAATTCCTGGCCCTCAATGTCCTGTTTGGATGCAGGACATAATTTCTTTCAGGAAAACTTGGCTAGGCTTAGAAAGGCCCTTGGGTCGTTAGCCTACTAGCAGTCTGAGTCTATGTCCATGTAAAGAGTGCAATATTAAGAGTTGTATGCATTGTGCTCCTTTCAGTAAAAAGGCTAGCTAGAAGGGCTAAACATTTTGTAACTTTTGTGGAACATAAAAATAAACAAACAAGTAGATTATTTTGTCTGCTAACCCCTCAAATCAGATTTGTGACTTAAACAGAAATCACTAAACTTAAGGAAAATGGAAGCATGTAGATTTGTCAGTGGTACTGTTAAGTGTCATTTCATTGCATACAAGTCATTGACTGCACCATTAAAACACTGGCAGTTTTAATATGTTTAAAGTTGCTGAGGTTTGGTGGAAGTATGCATATTTTTGTCATTGAGGAAGAACAAGCTTGTAGTTAGTATATTTAGGGTGGCCAGGTGGTACATATTCCAGAGCTGCTTGTTTGGTTACATTTATGTTAGTGGTTTGTTACTGTTGGTTATCTTTTGCAGTGTTTTTGGGAACATTGGTAATGTCCTTATGGTATGTCCTGCAAAATATAGGTATGAAAAATAATTTTGAAAAAGTGAAGTAAAATCCACAAAGCTAATTGAATCTTCAGAGATGCAGGCCTTGACTAGTCTTGGGACAAGTCTTTAGAGTGGGGCCACTCCCTAATCAGATGATACCGTTAGGGTTCATCAGCGCACTTCTGGTGATGGAACACAGTTGACCTCCCTTGTTTGCGTTGGGGAACTATTTGACATGTTGGGACCCGCTAGAACAAATCCCAAAATACGGAGACTGAATGGCCGAAAAAATGGACTTGTATGTATCAAGTCTGGGGTTTCGTTTTCTTGGAGTATCCCCTTTATCTCTGAGGTATGGTGCTTTCCAGTTTGTTATATATCAAGTTCAGGGGGTGTGGAGATCTTGACCCCCCCCCCCATATCCCTGAAGTTTAAAGGAGAAGATCATTGCTTGAGATACGCTCTAATTTTCAACCTTAAATGATTAGGAGTCAAGAAGGAGGATCCTAGAAAGGAAAATACACTAGTGTAGAATCTGTGATTGCATAGTCATCCCCAGTGAAACAGTCTGCCCACAGCATAAAACATTATTTGCCACAATCAGCTGCAAGCAGTGGTCAGATAAGGCTCTAAGATCAAGAGAGATCAGGCTAAAGACCTGGAAGTTGACTGGAAAGAATGTACAGCAGTTCAAGGAATTACTCAGGGCTCTAGCATGCCAAGAAGAGGAGGAAATAGGTGGAGTTGAAGAGTGACAGCACTTAAAAACAGCATGTGTTAGAACTACGGAAAAGATATATGGCCGAGCCAGGTATGGAAATAAGGTACATAAGAAAAGATGGTGGTGGAATGCAGAAGTCCAGGAAGTCCTCAAAAGAAAGGCATGCAGGAAGAAGTGGGAGAGAGAAAAGATTGACCAGGCTAGGAAGGACTACTGGTTGGCTAACAAAGAAGCTAAGAAAAGTTGTAATAGCAAAGAATAGGTCATCGGAGGCACTCTGTCAATTTCTGGAAATTGACTCAGTAAGGGGCACAAAGAAACTGTATTAGATTGCAAGGCAAAGACAGAAAGATAAAGATGATAGTCAGACACCCTTCATAAGGGATGCCAGCAACAACCTGCATATCAGTTCACAGGACATCAAAGGCAGATGGAAGGATTATTTCCAGCAGCTTCTGAATGAAGAAAATCCCACAGAAGCTGTACTTCCCCAGAAACAGCCTGCGATGAGAGAAGAGGAGGAGCCCACCTTAAAAGAAGGAAGAACAGCACTAAGGAAGATGAAAGCCAGGGAAAGCAGCAGGCTCAGATGAGGCCACAACAGATATGATAAAGATGCAGGGTTAGATAGGGGAGAAATGGCTCTTGAGGGTAATAATAACAGTGTGGAAAGAAAGGCATATCCCAGATGACTGGAGAATAAGCATACTTGTGCCAGTGTACAAGAACAAAGGGGACATCCACAACTGTGAGGAGTACAGAGGCATTAAACTCCTACCACCTCGCATGAACGTTCTGGAGAGGGTGATTGATAAATGGATATGCAGAGTAGTAGAATGTAAGATGGGAGATGATCAGTTTGGATTCAGATCAGGATGCAGCACAACTGACCTGATGTTTGCATTGAGATAGATACTTAAGCTAGAGATGAGGGAGTCCAACTGGGCATTCTTAGACTTGGAGAAATCATTTGACATGGTCCCAAGAAAGCTGATCTAGCAGTACTGCAGTGGTTTGTCGTCTTGGAAATATTGGTAGAATTAGTGCAGGCTATGTACAAGGACCCAGTGACTCAAGAACGAACAGTGTTAGGCCTCAGAGAGGTTCCCAGTGGGAACAGGTGTACAACAGGGTTCAGTTCTGAGCTCACTGCTGTTCATACTGGTGATGGACTACAGTAGCAAACAGGTGAGGGGACAGATCAACAAAGCTGCTGTATGCAGACGATGTGGCAGTACAGGCAGACTCTGAGCTAGAACTTCAGCAACGGATAGGAGGATGGAATGCAAATCTGAAGGCACACGGGATGAAACTAAGCACAGATAAGATGGTGGTAATGGCAGCCAGTTGGGGAAATCGGAAGAAGCTGAGAATAGAGATAGAAGGGAAGGTAGTAGAACAGGTAAACAGCTTCAAGTATATTAGAGGGGTGGTTGAGGAGAAGGATAGTCTGAATGAAGAGAGTGAAAGCTAGAATTCGAGGGCTGCAGCCAACGGGCATAGAGTATCAGGTGTAGTCTATGACAGAAGAATGCCAAAGAAGCTGAAAAGTAAAGGTGTACAAGACAGTGGTGCAACCAGTACTACTGTATGGTACAGAAACTTGGGCAATATAGGCAGAACAGTTAAAGTAGCTAGAGGTGATGGAAATGAAGTGCCTGCGAAAGGTAGTGGGATGCACACTGTGGGACAGAAGAAGAAATGAGGACATGAGTAGAAGCCAAAGTAGCTCCAATTGCAGAAAAGATCAAAGAGAACAGATTACGGTGGTTTGGGTACGTGTGTAGAAAAGCAGAAGACAATCTGGTTAGGAAGATTTTGGATAGACAGGAAGAAGGTAAGAGAAAGTGAGGATGTCCAGCAAAGAGGTGGATGGATTGTGTGAAAGAAGATCTGCAACAGTCAGGCATGAGTGTTGAAGAAGGCAGTAGTGTGGCACTGAATCAAGAGAGTTGGTGACAGTTAACACGATATCCTGACCCCATGTAGAAAAAGATGGAAAAAAGGTGGTGGCTACTGCTGATGATGATGGAACATCTTTCCCCATATTTCCTCAGGTGCCTGGGTTGTAACTTGAAACCTCTACTGTAAAAACAGAAAAAAAAAATTGGAGGCTGCCGTGTGCCTCCAGTTTCATTTAGTACTTAAATCTGATGTCTCTTTCATTCCTCCTTACTTAATGGGTTATGGATCCATCCACAGATCCAGCTAGACCACATTTCTTCAGAATAGGATCATAGTCTTGAGCTCTTCCCACTACCCACAATGTCCTGCACTCCAACTAATCTCAGGTCTCATTTACCGCCAGTGGAATCAGATGTGGTTGCCTGAGTCTCGAGCTTTTCAGTGGTTTCCTGGATATCTTCTTCTCAGATAAGTGCCTTTTTTTATTTTCTTATCTTAAATTCCTGCAATACCCTTTTTAGTGTGATGGCTGACAAACGCTCTGGGTTTAAACTGTGCTCTGAATGCAGACGTAAGTTCCTGCATTCCAATGCACATTCTTTGTGTTTACTCCTTGGGTGCAGAGCATCTGTGATCTGCCTGCTCTATTTGTGAAAGCTTTAACCCTAGAGCTATAGCCGACCATAGAATCAAATTGATTTTGAAGGGCCTTTTGCCCGATTCCATTCCATGGGCTCAAATCCTGTCTAAGAGCCATGCGAGAGCCTCTGACTGCAAGAAACTCCCCCACAAGTATTCAAGGGTGTCTTCGGAGCCACCTAATAAGGTTGGGAGGCCCTCGGAACTGACATTTTCAGATCACAGACGTACTTTGGCTTCAGTGGATCCAAAGTTCTCTTTGGCTCCGTCTGGGTCCATGGTGATCACTAGCTCACTTGATACTGCTGTCCCCCACCTACAGATCCAAAGCCTATGGATCCAACAACGAGGGGCCCTACACCAGTGCTGGGATTTGAGTCAGCTCCACTCCCTAGTCTACAGCAGACTCCCCCCAGGCACATCAAACCCCCCTCTGTAGCTTCCTCCAGGTCTTCCAGGATTGTTTAGGAGGCTGATGTGGACAGGATGATCAAGAAGACAGTCAAGACTCCGATCCAGCTGGGGGCCTTCTCGGCTCCGTCTCCTACGGGTTCTGCAAGTCTCCACCTTCAAGTCCAGTCTCCTTCTCCGATTTGTTCTTCGGCTTTGGCGGCACAGGGCCATGGCCAATCAAGGGATCCGGGATCAAGTGTACTGAACTTGCCTTCCTCCACTCCGACCATTGCTTTGACCTCCTCGGTTCTGTTGTCTGATCATAGCGAGTATTGGATCCAAGATGCCCTCATTGGATCCAGGGTGGGGGAGGAATCACCTCCTACATTGTCAGAGCAGTCTCTTCCTTTCAGTGCTTTGGTGCTGGACAGTTCGGGTCCAATTCTGCCAGGGATCCAGGGCACAGAGATTCCAGCCCTCTCTTCTTTTGTAGCCTTGGCTGAGGTGGAGTTGGGAAGGGATTTTCCAGGTTCTTCAGCAATCCTAATAGTAGAAAGGGCTTTCTCAGCCCACAGGGATCCGGTCTGTTTGAGCCATGATCTGTCCTGCCGACTTCCTTTGGATCAGAGACTTGAGCCTGTTATTCCTGTTCTGAATCAGCCCGTCTAGACTGGTCTCCAAACCCTTTCCTCAGAGGTTGTCCCCTTTTCTTCCAAGACCTCCCCTGTGCACCCACAGAGGAGATTCATCGTAAGAGGACATGCAAAACGAGACACATTGACTTCCCCTCTGAGTCAATTCCCGAGGATACAGACTTTGATGAAGGGGAGGGTTCCCCCAGATCACTCCCGGAGGACGTCTCCTTCGGAGATATTTACAGATTCTGCACCAGAGAGGTGGTTGGTCAGTATTTTTGGAGGCCTTCTGGATGGGGCCCATCCACATTCTGGGTGGTCCCCCAGTGGACGAGTTAGTGGATTTGGTGTCCAGCCAGGCCTGGAAGGAGTCAGACTCAGTTGAACCAATCCCCAAGCGCCTTGACAAATTTCCGTCTCCCCCAAAGACGGACCTTATTGGAGTAAGGGTTTTCCAGTGGATGCCGTGGTTGTGGCAGCAGCTATCAAAGAGGAGCTATCAGAGCAGAGCTTCACTGGCCATTTGCTGAACAGGCAGTCCAGAGTGATACACAGGTTTGGTAAGCATGTTTACGCCTCAGCCACCTTCTTGCTGAAGGCGTTGAACTACCTGGCACATTTTACTCGCTTGCAGAGAGATCTGGTGAAAGAGCTATCAGACTCTCTGGCAGAGACCATGTCGCCGGAGGACTTCAAGAAAGTCTCCCCCCTTTCATCCCTTGTCCATCTCCTCTATGAGGCTGATTTCCCATTTTACAGAAGGTGCCTCTTGGACAGCTGGCTCAGGCATTGCTATTCGGAGACATGCCTGGATGAGGCTTTATGATTTTGCAGAGCTATTTAAGGTGTCCTTCAACACCCCCTTCGATAGATCCTCACTCTTTGGTCCATTGGTCAAAAAGACCCTAACCTGCAGCAAACGAGGGGAAGACTTTGTCTGGCATTGGGAGTCAAGTTCTCCACTCCACAGTGCACCTTTTCTAGAAATCAGTGCACTGGAATGAAAACCTGGTTCCGTAAATCCCAGGAGTCTACCCAAGATCAACACGGGAATTCTTTCTCTAGGGGCAGAGGAGAAAATTTTAATGTGAGACGCCACCCCAGAGGCAGAGGGCGTCCGCAGAATCTGGCCTTCAGGGAACCCTTCTCTGATAGGCCCTTTCTTCTGAAGCTATGCTTGACTGCTCATTTCTTGAGATGGTCGAGGGTTGATTCTGTCTACACCCTACTTGCCTGGACTAGTATAACACAAAACAAGTGGGTGCTAGAGATCATATCCAGAGGCTACACTATTCCCTTTCAAAACTCTCCTCGGGAGAGTTCAGAGACTCCCTGACGTTCCACCCAGTCAGAAAGAGTTTGCAGTAGCAGAAATTCTAAGTCTTGTGCAAAAACGTTATCTAAAAGGTCCCAACCACACAGAGAATTTGGAACCTACTATCTCTTCTTTTTAGTGCCAGAGAAAACCAGAGACCTGTGATCCATTCTGGATCTAAGCAAGTTAAATTTGTACATAAAGAAAGCAAAGTTCCAAATGATGACTGTTCAGTCCATTCTTCCACTGCTGTGGAAGGATGATTGGATGTGCTCTGTGGACTGAAAGGAAGCGTACTGTCACATCAAAATAGACTGGCACTCCAGGAGTCGTCTGTGCTTCCGTCTGGGAGCCAGTCGCTTTCATTTCAGGACTCTGCCCTTTGTTCTCACCACAGCTTCCAGGGTGTTTACCAGTTGCATGGCAGTAGTCGCAGCTCACCTCAGACTGCTGGGATTCCGGGTGTTCTCTTACCTGGATGACTGGCTCTTTACTGCCCCAACCAGGCATCAGCTAATACAAGCCAGGAATTAATTCTTCATTCTTGCCAACCATCTGGGGATTAGTATAAATCTGATAAAGTGAAATATTTCCCTTTGCAGACATTAGCGTTCATTACTTTGTTCACAGTCAGTCAAATTGCCACTCTTCCCCCTCATTGCGTTCTGACTTTGGGAGATCCTGTACAAACAGTGAATCTAGCTTCTCTTCTGGCAAGGCTAATTCTCCAAGCTGTAGGTTCTGTGGCAGCTGCCATCCCATTAATTCCTCTTGCAAGATATTTTATGCGAATCCTTCAATGGACTCTGGTTGCTTAGTGGTCTCTACCAGCCTCTGTCTGTTCCTGTCAAGCTGACTCCTGTTTGCAGAAGGCATCTTCAATGGTGGCTCCTGTTGGACAACCTGACGTTAGGCAGGCCTTTCCTTCTCCCATCCTCTTCCACCATGGTGACCACTGTTGCTTCCTAGTTGGGGGGTGGGGTATTGCAAGAGAAAGATGGTCCAAGGCACGTGGATACACACAGACCAAGTTGCATATCAGTGTTCTGGAGATGAGAGTTGTCCTCCTCATGTTGCAAGCCTTTCAGGACATTCTCCCAATAAGAACTATTGAGATTCACACAGACAGCATGTCAGTGGTATGGTACATCAACAAACAAGGAGGAACCCACTCTTACCCACTGTACAGAGAGGCCATGAGGGTTTGGGAATGGGCGATGTCTTTGGACCATTTTCTGCTTGCAACACACATACCGGGGAAATCTAGTGTCCTGGCAGACAAGCTCAGCAGGTCCATTCTGACCCCTAACGAGTGGTTTCTCAATCAATTAGTAGTGGACTTGATCTTCAGCCGTTGGGGCCAACCTTGTGACCCATTTGCTTCCCAGAAGGGATGCTCTGGTTCATGATTGCCCCCCCGGTCTCCTCTGTGCTTATCCCCCACTGCAGTTGATCCCAAAGTTTGTCCAGCAAAGGTCTGAAGTCCTCAGTAATCCTCATTGCCCCCTTCTGGCCTCGTCATATTTGGTTCCCCTTCCTCTGGTCTCACCTGAAGTATCCTTCATGGATTCTGGAACCAAAACAGGATCTCCTTTATCACTTCATAAAAGGTTATCACCTTTAATCTGATGTCCCTGAAATTGACTGTTTGGTTTCTGCACTTCCAGTGATCATTCACATGTCCAGGCTTGCTTCCCTTTCCCAGTCGAGATATTATTTTAGCTTCCCAAAAAACAGCTACTAAGCCCATTATCCAGACATCAGACAGATGCCTACTTAAGACTTGACTTCCAGATTACTGAGAATTGAATGCTTGAGTCAGGTGTCTGTCCTTCCGGAATATAAGGCTTCTGTATTTGAGTGTAAAAGTTGCACAGAAATGTTTTGATTTAGTGTGAAAGGGTGATTTTAAGCTTCAGGGCTGACCTTAAACTATCGCACTCTAGCAAAAATGTAGAAAGGAGAGACACAGAAGGTACTTACTCATATCACTGTTTTCGTGTTCAGAGGATCATGAAATTAGTTTATTCAAATGAGACATATTCTCCATTGTGTACACTGCGTTCTCAATTTTATGCAGTTTCCTCTATCTGAAAAGATATTATTTCAGATATCATATATATATATATATATATATATATATATATATATATATATATATATATATATATATATAACATATCGAATCAGTTCTTTGCTGCCAGTGCATTGTTTCTTTTTTAAATCAGTAACACTCATTTCTCAAGTGCTGAAATTTTGATAGTTGGAAGTTTCTACATTTGGGATGGGAGTCTGTGAGTGTGTGTTTGCAGATTACAGTTGCGGCTGTGGAAGGGGAGAGTTTTAATTTTGTGCATGTGTTTAATGTTTGTGATGTGTCAGTGTGTCTTGGGCAACAGTACTGTTAGGGAAAAGGTTGGTTATAAAGCAGTGTGCAAGGCTGCTGATAGAGTTGTGCCAAATGAGTAATATGGAGCTTCTAACTGCTACATTTAGGGAGCATAAGAAAACTATGTCCTCGCCACTTCTTTGTAGTAAAGAATGGTGTAGGTGTAGGCTGTCTGGTCGCTGGGGATAGTGGCAACCAGCTTTACCTTTTAGCCCAGCAGCTCCTGCTGTAGGGTCTTTATCTGCCCGATCATTTGCCTGCCTAATGGGAAATGCTCACCTTCAATGTGGGTTAGGCTCTTGAGTCAAAATGCTGCTCTTTTCAAAGAAAGGAACAGCCACCAGGTAGTCATATGTGTGCTTCACAGCAAGCTCATTTTTAGCTATACACTTAATAGCAGCAGTGTTATATTTTTCATGTTTAGATTGATATACGTGCTACTTGCAGAATTGATCACTTTGTTGATAATACAGCTCTGTATCAGCTTTAAGGCAGTCTGTTAGGCTGCCCCCCCCCCTCCAAAACTGTATAGCACCTTAGTCTCTGATGCAAATACAGGTGTTATTAAATGCCATCTGGTGTTTGAGAGTCTTTTGGATTTGTGAAGGGTAGAGCAGGAGGGGGATTGTGAAGTATATTTTTTACAATGCACATTGTAGCCTGCTAAAGTGCTGGACAGAGTAAACTGTTTCTACACCCTTTGCTGTTTTAACAGACATTGTGAGCTCATTGCATTGAGAGGCATAGTATCCCTGCTTCTTCTCTTTGAAGAACCAGTTTACCTCTAGTATTCATGTTATTGGTACATGTGTGCCACATGACTCCACTGAGAGGAGGGTGGGGGTCCTAACATGAAACTCATATGCATTCATTATTCCCTACACCTACTTTACAAATCCCATATCACTTCCTTAACGCCACGTGCTGATAACTTTAAACAGAGGATTAAGTAAATATTCCAGCCATTGAAAGTCCCCATATACATTCTACATTTATTTTTATGCCTTTCTTGACAAGAAAAGTGTAACTGGGAAAGGCAAATTTAATTTGAGATTCAGAGAGAAAAGCTTTAGAACTGATAAAAAATTTGATGAACTAACAAGCAAGTATAAATATGTAATTTGTACAAGGACAAGCAAATGTACACAGTTATATCAGCAGCAGACATAGCACATAAGCAAGTACCGAAAACATAAAGGAGAAGGGTATTCAAAGTGCATGTACTTGTAGAAAATACTGTTTTTGAGTTTACAGTAATAAGTTTTCATATTTGCAGTGAATATGCAGAAATATGCCAACTGTTCACTAATTTTGCATGTTTTTTTGCCTTCATTGCCTGCTGATCATGAAATCCTACCTTGGTCAACTGTCCCATTTGTTCCACTTGAATGAGGTATAAGGCATGTGAAAGGGAATCATCCCTTATGCAGCCATTGGGATTGTTTGCCTTTTTTCTTTTAAACCTGGCACCCATTAATTTGCTCTTTAGTGTCCAAGGACTTTGTGTGCAGTGGGACTTTGAAATGCACATCACATCTCCGTGTGACCTGAGCAATTAGTCTTATTCCCTTGTGAACAAGCATCTGTGTTATCCCTGGTCTCCATTGAAGATTTCTTCTGTACAGTGTGTGCTTACAAGCATGTTACCTCTCCTTCAACCTGATTAGTGAGCAGGCATAGATCTAGTTCCTCTCCACACTGGCTCCAGCAGGCACCCAAGATGCTATTCATGTTTGGGCTGACAGGTTCATAGTCAGTGCTTTATATCTCTGTGCCAATGGAGGTGATCCATGCTCTTCTTTATTATGTATGTAGCGGATGGTAGGTAAAGGAGAAATGTATAGGAATGAAGAGCTTGGTTAGATTGGTGTTTGAGGATGCAGCAGATAGTAATTGTCAAGTGGGTATGTCAGGGCAGAAATCAGGAAAGAAAAGTGTTAAGTACTATGAAATGTGGCAGGGAAGAGGTAATGTGTAAGGTGAAAGGGCAGAAGTAAAAGGATAGTGAAGGAAGAGGTTAGGGTGGTTAGAGAGGGCCGCTGCAGGGTCCCCTAACCAGGAAAAGCCGAAAAAAAAACAACAACAACTTCCAAGATATTCTACTGTATTAGTTTGCCTATACAGTATCTTTAATCAGTTTCTTTATATTTCTAGCTGGCCTTTTATCGCTTTTCCTTCTGCAATGCCACTTCCTTTTAATCATCTCATAAACGCTTTTTCCTATCCATATCTTAAAATTAAAGCCAGTTTCCACCTGGCTTTGTAGTTTTTATATATCAACCTTGTAAAAATGTTATCCTTGCTGCCATATATACAACTCTCTTTTTGGAAGAGTAATTATCTTACAAGCAATCCTCTTTGTCCCTGCATAAATAAATAGAAATGCAGCCTTCTTCCTGCCGGTAGTAACAGAGAGAGACCTTGTGAGTTGTGTATTATCAAAGGGAGAATGAACCACTGTATTGTCTATATCCTTTCTATCATATTGAAGCAAGTCCCTTTCAGTTTTTGAAAAAAAAATATTTTCCTTAGTTTAACCCCAAAGATCCAGCCACTGTATCAGCTAACTTTAAAACCAAGTAAGTTATAATTTCTGTAAAAAGGGAACATTCCACAACTCTTGTTTCCAGGGAATGTAATTTATATGTGTAGTTGTTATGAGTGTGAATTTTGTAACAGTTTGTAGCCTGCCAGTCTTCTGCATTTATCTAATTCCTGAAAAATAATAGCCAATTCTGATCTTGTTTATACAAGTATAATAAAAGATCATCTACATTTAAAAAAAACAAGTGTATTTTAATCCCTGTAACCTGTGTCCATTACTTGGGTTTTGCCTTAGCCTGCTTGTTAAGGATTCCAAATATAAAGCAAACAAAAGGGAAGAGAGTGGGTATTGTTGCCTGGTGTATTTTCGTAAGTTAGATGCACAGAGTTTCTCTCTGCCTTTTTTCTGTCTGTTGCCCCCTTGATATGCTGACAGAAATAATTTAACAAGTGCCTCTGGAAATTTTAGATAGAATAAGAGTTGTAAATATCTTGCCAGCACACTTGCCTTGTCATGCTTTTTCACGGTCTGCTGAGGAAGGATGTTTTGATATAGTGGAATCATCTGTTAATGAAGGCTTTTATTAAGTCATAGAGTGGTCCTGGCAAGTATGAATCATATTTGGTCTTAAGTCAGTCAGTAGGGAGAGTTTTCTGGCCAGTCTTTTAGATGGCAGTAGAAAGCTTTTAACTTTAGTTGAGAATAGATACTGGACAGTATAATCCCAGGTGAAGAGCCTTTAACAGGTAAATAACAGTTATTACCTGCCTCCAAGACTGTGGTGTTATCTGAATTAAGAATGTAGCCCTGACTGTGAAATTATTCAAAACATTTTAGTGTCTAGATATATTTATACAGACAAGCCATAAGGGCAGGGTAGTTTACGTCTACCCATTCAACCAACAGCTATTGTACTTATAAGAATTATGCCTAAAACTGGTGGCTTATTCAAAGGTACAGAATAAAAAAATAAGTTCAACTGAGACTTCGTTCCTAACAACTTGGATGCATATAACTGTTCATAAAATGATTCTGAACAGTTTACTATATCTCCTTGACAAATATTCCTTTAACCACCCTATCCACTGTTTGGTATCTGAACCTTAACTCTATATATAGTTTCTGTTAAGTAGATCACTTCAGAGTACCTTTAGTCAAAAAAAAAAAAAAACTTTTTGAATCTCAGAACATTTTTCCCCATTTTTATCCATGGTATCCTTCACTTGTATCATTTGTTATAAGATTGTATTGAACATTGATCATCTCAACTTAATATTGACCCAGCTTGTACCGTAGATCCTTCCTTGATATAAATTCCCTCAGAAACTTGGTCTGTTTTAATAGAGTACCATTTTTCTGGAATTAAACCTTCTGGTCCATTGCCTTTAAATGAGACCACTGTGACGTTAAAGTTTCAAAAGAATTGTTCTCTTTGACTTAAAAAAAAAAAAAAAAATCACTCTCCAGTGACTGCCAAATTAGTACTTGTATGTATATAATTTTTATAAAGGAGTGCAGTCTACGAATGTTAATGGGAAATTCTACCCGTTAAGTTTATTCTTTCAGCACTAAAATTCTGTCAGTTGTAGAGGGGGAATTACACCTATATAAAAAAAAAAAAAAGGGTGTTACACTGACTGAACAGTGCAGTGCTGTTCCGTCATTGGCTAGTAGGCTTTTATCTGATATGACCAAAAGACATAATATAGATGGCAGTATCTAGTGTTTGTTTCAGAAGTATGCAAACAACTGACTTCTGTGCCATGACCACTTGCTTGTGTTGCCCACCTTCATACATTCATAGGTAATTACTAGGCTACCTGCCCCATGTGGGCCATTTTAAGCCTAGCCATTTTCCCTTTTTGAGCTTAAAATAACCTATCCCATTTGGATATAGATTGGTCTTGCCCATCCTAAGGTTGATAATTATATATTCCCCCTAATGAGTATAACTGCAATCATACCATAAGTAATCTGAGGGGACCCATGCATAGGATAAACCATTTAGGAGCTGCCTGTATCTGTTAGTAGTACAGGGGGCAGTTCTGGGGTAAATTTTTTGCTTCCCATCAGTAGATTTAAGTTGAGCTTGAATATGGGCAGGGATCAACTTTGTTTTATGTGGATGTAGAGTCTGTTTTATGTGGATGTAGAGTCTGTTCCACAGTAGTGGTATCCTCCCTGAGATGTACCTTTCCCTCAAAACCATTCAGTTGATGTTCCAGAAGAGGTTTAGATCCCTAGATTGAGCATTTCTGATGCTGTTTGACTTGCTGATGTGCAGTAAAGCCATCAGTAATGGGTCGGAGGATGCCTTGTATACCAGACACAGATCACCTCTTAGCAGTCTATAGGATACCAAGTGTAGTAATAGGGCTTTGAGTCGGTCCTTGTAGGAAATGTTGTGTAGGCCTTTTATCCTTTTAGTAAAGTATCGCTGTGGGCGTTCCACGTGTTGCATGAACACAGTCACTTTGACCTCTTCTCCAGAAGTTGCACATCGTTTTGAAGGACATTGATCCAAAGCATCTTGCAGTGAGTTTTCTTTTTTTGCTTTTTAGACATGTGTCTTACAGAGTAGCACTTGGAATTCTTCCTGTGTATTCTGACTACTACAGATGGCCCCTTGAAATAAGGTACAGTAGATATGAGTAATCGCCGTATCATTTTTTGGTTATATTTAAATAATTTACCTCCCAATTTCCAAGTCTGATATATACCTCATAAAACAATACTAGAGTATTGACCTGCATTTGTGATGCAAGGCTAGGCCTAAAAAGCCCCCCAGGGGTCATTAGCCATTGCTTATGATCAGAAGTGCCTTCAGCAAGAATTTTTTTTTTTGTGCTTCACTCCTGTATTTCTTGACCCATTGAGCTACCTTTGGAATTTCTGTAACTAAAGAACACACTTGGTTTTTATTCCTTTAGTGTTTCCTTGTAGAAGGAACATGGTTTAAGAAGGAATCAAGAACTAGAAATTAATAGGATGTGCTGAAACTGGAGTGATGGAGTGTGATGTTTGTAGGGGTGGTGCTTTTTTAAGTGACTTGGGAAGGTATTACAAGCAAGTGTCAACATGCTTCACTTGTATGGATTAATACCTTGACCACTTGTATTTACTTGTCTTAAGGAGAACAGATGCATTGTTTTGCATTTATTTTTATGAAATGTTATTTGTTTTGTATTTGCATAAGCCATATGATTTTGGAGTGCTTTGTTTGTTAAATTATTTACTAGTTGTGTATGATGGCATTTTGCTTTGTCATGCAAGTAAATGAGTTACAGCATACATTTCTGTAAGGGAAACAGGCTTATGCCAATGTCCACCAGCTTCTCTTTGTGTATTTACTGAGCCATCTATTCAGTAGTTAAATTGTTTAGTTTTACCAGTGATACTAATTCAAAAGATCATTGCTTTCTCTCTCTTGGATTTTATTGTGTGCGAGTGTTTTATGAATCTTCTTGTATTGCACATTGGTTTAACATTTTGAGAATCTGTGAAAGTTTATTGTGCAGTCCTGGGTTTGAGCCCATCCTCCTGCATTTAAGTACGGTCACTTTTACCTAGGGACTTCATTAGCACACCATGCTCTCTTGATTGTTTAAAAAAAAAAGAAAGCCAGTTGTCCTTTGTGGGCATGATGGGCTGATAAATGAACATGTTTCCTTCCAGGTTTTAAGGGCTGATAAATAAACAAAGAAGTTTGCTGTGTTTCTATCCTGTGCAGGGTATTTTAAATGCTGTTGTCATGGTGTAAAGCTGTAGTATTTGTATTGTAAATTAAGTGTGCAGTAGTAGTATTTTTGTAATGCAATCTGCCATGCTAAAAATGCATGCATTTTTATTGTTTGCAGGTTGTTTGTGTTGGATCAGTAGATGAACTAGCAGCACTGACGGGAGTGAAGGTTTCTGATCTTCACAGAGAGAGGTTAGTAGTTTGCATGATTTCTGTTGTTGCTCTGTACTGAAATGATCGTTTCCTCCTGCTTTTTAGTAATGTATCTTTTTTTCTCCTGCTAGCTTTATGTGGGCTTGTAAGCAGAAAAGGGAAGGAATTAACTTTTATATTTTGCATGCCCATTTAGAGCATTCAACTCCTTTCTAATTTTAGACTTCTAAAATGAGACCGAGCATCTATGGAATGTGCTGTGTATTCTAGGCTGCATATTGACTCAGTAGGCAGTGCTGTAGATTTTGGTTGTGAATAGACTCCCATTCTTGTATCTTGAAAAAGAAGAGCAAGACCCAGTCTGCTAGCGTTTAGTACAGTGATGTACAGCCAGCTGCTCTGACTCTGTTTGGGACATTGCTGCTTGAACTGAAGATGCTTATGGCTTATTTCCATTGTGCCTGTCCTTGCATATTCTCCTCTGGAAAGGTCATAACAGTAAATCAGAACAGAAGAATTAATCCATCTTTTTTTTCATCCGGTTTGTTTATATTCCCTTGAGGATAAGTGCAGGTCTTGAAGGAGCATTTTAAGTTAGTTTGTGTCATGAATTAGACACTCGGCTATAACCAGTGTTGCTAGGATCTCCTTCAGCTTTTCTTGCTGCTGTCTGTATCACAAGTCCTTCTTTAACGTCATCATGTTCGCCTGTGTAGCAGCTTACACTTATCTTTGAAAGATTTTACAGAAAATATCAAAACCTTCAGGTGTGGATTATCTAACTTTTTTTTTATTACATGGTATTGTGATGTCTGGCTAATATCTCACCGGACTGCCACAAGTTAAATGTGACGTCCCCCACTACCTGGGTCAATAATTGAGCCTCAGTTCTCACCACTGACTCCAGTGTGGGAGCATCATGGAAAACACCAGAGCACAGAGCACATGAGAGTAACATTCCACAATTTCTCTTAAGAGCACAACAGGAACATGCTCTATTTTCCTTGAACTGGACTGTATACATCTGCCCACCCCAAATGTAATCCCTTATCATGCACTTCAGAGCAGTGTGTTCCAGTTTAAGACCTCTGACTTACTCATGCTCAAAATAAGTTTCCAGCTGTGTCCCCTTCCCAATCAAAATGGTAACACCGCCACCAGAGTCAGACAGGTCTACACTCCCTTCAAAGGGTGATCAGTTATTAAAAATGAAATATCAAAATAAATGATGGCTTTGACCAGAAGCAGCCAGGCATTCAAAGCTAAGTGGAGTATATCAAACGGGTATAAGCACACTCTAATCTCTAAACAACACAATGATTGTCCATCCACAATATAAAATAATGAAAAAAAAGTTTAATAATAAGTAAAATGATTACAAGAATGTAAATTAGTAACTTTCAATAAACACCAACATTCAATCACCAGAAATATGAAATTAAACTGTAGGATAGGATTCCATCATTTTAGAAAAAAGTCCATCTACATTACTAAATTTTCCTAATCTAACTAGAGAATGCTGTCCCTGATCTAATCAGCAAGACAAAGGCAAGCATACAGTTTTTTGGTGAGTCCTCTTTCCTGGGTATGCACTACACAGCACTGTAACTGACTGCAACTCTTCACAAACTGCCTAGCAGCTAACTTCAGCAGTCTGTTTTATATAGTCCAGGTTAATAGTCTCAACTGTCTTATTTTAAAATGTCAGCGTTTTAAAAAAGTAGTTTTTCCTGACAATCAGCTGTTCAAGTAATCACCTAACAACCAGGAATATTCCAATGACATCGCCTACTGTTCTGTGCAGACAGTTTGCATTCTAGAAGCTCCATCACAAACGTGCAATTATAAATGTATCAGAACGCTGACAGATTTTTTAAACATTTTGTATAAGCAGGGAGATGCTCAACATTTTAAAAACCTATTTACATTTTCACAATTAGATATGCTGGCATATACAATACAAGTTAATCTGAGAATCGACACAAATCTCCTGCCAGACATGCCAACACAGGTGACAGTGTTTCTTTTTCACAAGTATCTTTAAAGATTTAATTTTATTACTCAGTACAAAGAAGTAGAGGTGAGGCAGCCGCACAAGAAACGTACAAGAAAGAAAGGTCAGTTTAGCAAGAGATGGTCCAATCTTCAAGTGGGAGCCTGAGTCTGAAGATAATAACCCCTTGAATTCTAGAGTTGATGCACAAGAGGATGCTTTTCATTGGACTGTGTAGTGCAGGGGAACAAAGCCCTGACTGCAACCCTGATGACCAAATGTGCGATTAAATATTGGAGGAGTCCGTTGATAGGAGTGACAGGGTGTGTGTTTGGGTGGTGTAGGTCTGTGTGTGTGTGTGGGGGGGGTGCTGATGATCTCACCCAGGGTGCAAGCTCCAGTGCTGAAACTAGAGCTTTGATGGAGGCAACAGTCAAGATTCTAGGTCAGAGGGAGTTGTTATGGGGACATGTCACTACGCAAGTGTGGATGGTTCTTTCACTACACATTTTCCACCAACCATGTGATATAGCCAAGCATGTTAGGGAACAACTAGAAGCTAAAAAGGAAAAACCTATACTGCTGCAATATGATGGCACCTGCCCCTTGGTCTGTTTGTGCTCATAGTGGCATTACAAAGCCCGATAATCAGGTTTGCTGCCTTTCTGGTAATGAAAGACCCACCCACCCAGTCATGGGACATGTTTGGGGTATGATTGCAACTGTATGGTCAGCACTGAGGAGGACACCTACTGAGTTAATGGTGATGCGGGAGGAAGGGGTAAGGTCAAATCAGCAGTAACTGGTTTAAAAAAAGGTACATGGGGGGACTTCTTTCAGATGATTTCCAAATACTTAGATATGCTGTTCTCGTCCAAAGTGCAAAGGTTTTCCTAATTGAGGATGGGATTGCCTAAAGACTGCAATATACTGTAACCTTCTTTGCATCTGTAGCTGCCATTTTAGCAGTTGAGTGTAAAGTGGATGAGGGTGCTATTTGTCCAATTCAGCTGGACAATTTACAGTTCTTGATTATTGCCAGTGCTGTTTTTGCATTTTGTTTTATAGTGCTGCTGACGAGCCACAGGTTGAAATGGTTGCAAAGTCTACACAAATAAGAGATGATGGGAAGAGTGAAGTCCCCCTTATGTGGTGGGTAAAGGGGAATTGTCCTTCCTGAGGGAAAAAGTATTAGGATTTGATGTTGTCGTCTTCATTCTTTCTCACAGTAGTCTGAGATCCGACCTTCTGATCTGGCTTGGCTACATTCTCCAGACTTGGATCTTATTTTTGAGCTCCTCCCTCTTACCCACAATGCACCGCACCAACAGAAGCCCCTCTCATTTCGTTTGCGCTCACCGTCTGGACATGGACTTCTGCGCTCTCAAGTTGTGGTTATTTTCTCTCTAATTTCTGGCTACTGATTATTACAATTCATTGGTTCTGTAAGTGATCTTCCCTCATCCTAGTTAATTCCTTTAGCATGTGTGCTTGTGAGCGTTTTCTTTTCTTTTTTAAAAAAATAGATAGTTTTTATAGTTAAAGTTTAAGGTTAAAACCTTCAGTTAGCTTCTTCTAGAGTGTCCATTGTTTTTGGCAGGCTTTGGTTCAGTAGCATCATATCTAAAAAAAATCCTGGGTTCAAGCATTGCACTTCTTGTGGGCATAAAATCTCTAATCAGGATCCGCACAAGAGTGTGTATATTGTTTAGGTGCGGATCACCTAAAAGTGGAGTGTATAAATTATGCTTCTTTAAATCCATGGGCTCTTGCAGACAGGTGTTATAAGTTCATCTTAAGTGGTCTTCTTCCATATTTGGCTCCTGAGACTCAGACCTCTTCCTTGGCTTCAACTTCTTCCTCTGTTAAAGAAGCAAAAAAGAGGTCTCTCCCTGCTTCTCTGAGAGATCCTCTGGAACAGAAGGCCAAGTCGAAGAAAATTTCGGACCTGACCCCCCCTCGCATCCAAAGAAAGTGTCTACCCCATTAGATCCACCATCATTCTCTGATCCAGGGAGAATCATATCTTTGTCATCCTTTCCATCATCGGCTCTTGTGTTGAATCCTTTGACTCAGGAGATGAGAACTCGGAGCAAGTCTCCTTCCCACTCAGTCAAGATCAAGTACTCCTGACTTCCTTTGTCAGCTTCTTCCAGATCCTCTAGAAGCTGATCCGAGGTGGACATGGACAGGATAATGAGATTTCTCAAGGCCCAGATCCAGATGGGGATAGTCTCTGCTCTGACCCCTTTCAGATCTTTGAGCTACCTGGGCTACACCATCAGGACTCCTTCTCTGATCCAGCTGTTGGCTTTGGAGTTCCAGGTTTTGGGACTCCCATGTGTTTCGGGTTTGGAGCAGGGGAATCTTCCTTCCTCGACACTGATGATACCCTTGATCAGCCTTGTTCCTATTCCGTCGGAGCCGAGTGGATCTTGGAGCTTAGGTGTCTATGCTAGATCTGGGAAGTGGGATTGGCGCCATCTTTGTCGGAGCTATCTCTTCCCTTAGGCGCCTTGGCCCTTGACAGTTCGGGTCCAGTCCCTTCTGGAGACCATGGATCTGGTGTGAGTCCTAGCTGCTTTCCCCCTGTGGCTTCAGCTTCAGGGGAGACTAAGAGGACCTCTACTGGTCCATTGGCCTTTCAAGTAGTGGAGAGGGTTTTCTCCTGAATTGGAGATTTGTCATCAAATGTCCCTCAGCCCTGTACCCCCATTGGGTTGGGGCCTTGAACTTTTTCATTCTGTCCTGAGTCAACCCGTAGAGTGTGGCCTCCAGGATCTCCCTGCCCGGGAGGGTACCCCTTCTTCTGATACTTCCGCAGAGTTCCCTTCTGAGGAAGTCCCCCGGAAGATGCGCAAAAGGAGGCACATTGACTCCCTGATGGAGTCACTAAATGAAGACATTGACTTCAATGGGTGGGAAGGATCCCCCAATCCCCACCCGAGGACATCTCCTCCAGAGACATTCTGGAAATCTTGAAGCAGAAGGGTGGGTGGTCTGCCCAGTCTCCTCCTGAGGAGTCAGAGCTCTTGGAGGCATTCGGGGTGGGCCCATCTGCATCCTGGGTGACACCAAATCCCCCAGCTCCCCCACCCCCGGTCAACAAGCTCGGTGATTTGGGTTCCCGCTGGTATAGAAGGAACCAGGCACCATCGAGCTCATTACCAAGCGCCCGATAGTTTCTTGGTTCCACTAGTAGACGGAAAACATTAGAGTAAGGTGTCTCGTAGTTGATGCCATTGTGGTGGTGGCAGCCACTAAAAAAGGACTGGCAGAAGACTGCCAATGTCCATCCACCTAAAAAGGAGTCTAGAGTGTTGGACAGGACTGGAAAGTGCTTTTACGCCTCAACCACTTTTGCGCTGAGGTTGCTAAGTTACCTAGCTCACTTTACCCGGCTGCAGAGAGATCTGATCAGCGAGCTTTCAGTTTCTGTCTGAGTCCTTGCCTGTGGAGGAATTCAAGAAATTTTCTCCCAAGCTGGCCACCGTCATCCATCGTTAATTCATCAGTGAGGTTAATTTCCCATACAATGGAATGTACCTCATGAGCTGCCGGTTCAGAACTATTCCTAAGGAAGCCTGCCTGGATGAGGCTGTGTGATTTTGCAGCGCCCTTTAAGGCGTCTTTGTGAATGCCCCCTATGATAGCTTTTCACTGTATGGACCATCAGATATGCTGTCATCCACAGAGAAATGGATGGGAAGACAATTTGTGCTGTAGGAATCAGATATTCTACATATCCGAGGTCCTTCTCCAGGAACCAGCATGGAGGCAAGAAAATGTGGTTTCATAAATCCCAAGGGTATTTCCAGGACCCATGCAGAGAATCCTCTTCTAGAGGCAGGGGGGGGGGGTTTAATGGTAGGCGCCACCCTAGATGCAGTGTGGGTCTACAAAACCAAGGCTTCAGAGAGACATTTTCTGACGAGCCCTATCAGCGCTCTTGAAGTGCTGCCTGACTGTCCATCTCTGGAGGCAGTCAGGGTCGACTCGCTTTGCACTCAGAAGCCTGGACCCATTTGACTCAAAATCACTGGGTGCTAAGCATAACATCTGGAGGCTACCACATTCACTTTTTTTTCCCTCTTCAAACATCAGCATGAAATTCCCCGATGTGCCACCCAGTCAGAGGGGGCAGACAGCACAGCAGATTCTAAAACTGCTGCAAAAAAAGAGTCATCCAATAGGTCCCTACTGAACAAAGAGGATTCAGAAATCTACTCCTGCTTTGTTTTGGTGCCGAAGAAGACAAGGGACCTAAAACCTTTTCTGGATCTAAGCAAGTTGAGTTGTTATGTAAAGAAGTCAAGGTTTCAGATGGTTACGGCTCAGTCCATTCTGCCACTGTTGCACAAGGCGGATTGGATGTGCTCAGTAGATCTCAAGAATGCTTGCTATCACATCAAAATAGATGGGCAGTCCAGGAGATACCTGCACTTTCGGCTGGGAGCCAATCATTTTCAGTTCAGGGCACTGCCCTTTTGTCTCACCACATCCCCACTGAGTGTTCACCAAATGCATGGCAGTTGTAGCAGCTCACATGAGACTGAAAGGATTCAGAGTGTTTCCATACTTAATCAATTGGCTCCTTATCGCCCCCCCATGAGGTGTTGGCTTATTCAAGCCAGATATTACTTAATTCAATTTTCACACTCCCTGGACAGCACTATAAAACCTAAACAAATCCAACTTGATTCCTGTGCAGGAACTAGAATTCATAGGAACGCAGCTGAACACTAGGAATCAAATAGCTTCCCTTCCCTTGCACCACATAAAAACATTGAGGAATCAAGTCCGGGAATTCTTGTCCCATCAGTCCCTCCTGCACGGCTAGGCTTACAAGTCCTAGAGTCCTTGTCAGCAGCAATTTTGTTGGTTCCGCTAGCAAGGTTCTTCATGCTAATTCTTCAGTGGACATTGACAATGCATTAGTCCATTCTCTATCAGCCGCTGTCCACTACCATCAGCTTGACTCCAATTTGCAGGTGGCACATCAGCTGGTGGATTCAGTCGGACAACCTCTTTCTAGGCAGACCATTCTTAACCCCCCTCTGATAGTCACAGTGACCACAGACACCTCCCAGTTTGGGTTGGGGGGCATTACAATGGGAAGATGGTCCAAGGCACATGGTCCTCCATTAAGACCAGGTTGCATCTCGGTGTCCTAGAAGATGAGAACAGTTCTAACGTTGAAAGCCTTTCAGGATGCTCTCCCCCTGGGGACTATGGAAGTTCACACAGACAAACATGTCTGTAGTCTGGTACATCAACAAGCAATGGAGGAACTCTTGTGCAGGGAGGCCATGCGGGTGTGGGAACGGACATACTCTTCAGACCATGTTCTGGTTGCAATGCACATTCTGGGGAAAGCCAACAATTTGGATTGCAGACTCAGCAGATTCTTCCACCTTCTCATCTAGAACCTCTATTGATGACATTTGTGCCGCAGTGACATGGTCCAACAATCACACATTTGTGGCAAAGTATAAGTTAGATATTGTTTCTAGGAGCAGGGCTTCCTTTTGCTTGATGGTGCTCCGGCATATCCTTTTATGAGGGCCACCTGGGAATCATTTATCTGGGAACTCTGACCCTGTCGTGAGGAGGAATGAAGAAGACAACATCAGATTAGAAAGTTATATCTTGCCATAACTTGGCATCTGTGTTGTCTATCTTCATTCTTCCTCACTTTCCCACCCAGTCATTCCCCTGCCTCATTCTTCTAGAGGATTGTGGAACATGGTGGAACTGTTGGGTCCCATGTCTGTGTCTAGTATGCCGTTGTTCTTTGCAGTCTGGGTTATAGATGTATGGAGTCAGTAAACTCAATCTGAGGTGCGTGGGTGGGTGTAGTGCATTATGAGTAAGAGGGAGGAGCTCATTAGTTGGGTCCAAGTCTGGAGAATGTGGCCGAGCCAGATCCGAGACCTTATCGTGAGGAGGAATGAAGACAGACAACACAAATTACAAGTTATTGTAAGGCACAACTTTCCGTTTTACATCCAGACAAAGCTAAAATGGATTGTTGCCATCCATTTATAACTT
This sequence comes from Protopterus annectens, assembly GCF_019279795.1. Taxonomy (NCBI): domain Eukaryota; kingdom Metazoa; phylum Chordata; order Ceratodontiformes; family Protopteridae; genus Protopterus; species Protopterus annectens. The sequence goes on along the minus strand of NC_056739.1, from coordinate 852,406,846 downwards.
TGTCCATAACTATTACAAAGATTCATATTGAAACTGCTCCTTGTATACTTATGTTGTTGTTGAGGAATCAAACTAAAATGAGTGTATTGACTTAGCAGCAACTTACCTTGAATGAACAGTCAAATTACACAGCCAGGACTGTTATAATTTTTATAATGAATTTTATTTAATAAAAAAAAAAAAAAAAAAAAAAAAAAAAGTTGAGTGCTTTTGTCCAAAATTGTGTTAGTAAAAAAATGGACTTCATCAGAAGTTGCTTATGATTATTTTGGATGTAGAGTCTTATATAGTGTAAGAACTTGCATTCCAGGCCAAACTTTACACTGACTATTCCTGCCCTTCATATGCAGCCATCCTTTGGTTGCTGCACTGGTGAATATTTTAATATAGATGCAAGATACAATACTGATTTTGATACCATGCTTAGATCCTTGTTAATCTGTCATATTTTCAGAAATGTGTGAGGTCCAGGTCCAAGATAGCATGAAGAAAATAGCAAGAAGAAAAAGGAATCCTTCCCATCTCTTCGACTGATAAGTAAATTTGCATGATCCAGATAGATTCCTTTAGGTTCTTGGCAGTGTTCTTGAGGGTGCTAACTTTCTCAGGCTTCATTTTATCCTGTTATGAGTCTCCCTTGTAGAAACTATACATTTTAGGGAATAATGCCTCAGTTGCCATAGAGGGCATCCTTCATAATCGTATAAAAGGTAACAGAAAAGTGATGAAGTTGAGGCCTCGTGAGACAAAATAAATACTACCTCCATTTTATGACCATTCTAAAGACATAAATGGGTTAATGTCCATACTCACAGGCAGCAGCAATAAAAAAAAATTATAAAAACATGCAAGGCACATTCTGATTGGACATTTTGGTTCTCACAGGGCAGATCCAACCCGGTCGGTTTAATTATTTATGTGATTTTAGAGCGGGGTTCTGGTTTGGAGCATATATGTGATGTTTTATAGTGCCTGTCCACTACTGTTTAGTGTCTGTAAGTTGAAAGACTGGTAACTTCTGTGAAGGTTGGAGTCTGAGTACTGAAAGTGACAAATGTGTGTGGTCACATAAGTGGTACAAGATAAACAGTTTGGGTAAAATGCTGATGGTTTTTTAGATATGGAAAATTGTGGTAAAATGCGACCTTCTTTTAAAGAAATATATAAATTACTCTTATCTCAAGGAATTTAACTCCCAAGTAAAAGGCCTTTTACTGGAAAGGAGTTCCTTCTCAGCAGATTCATGCCAGATAATGTAAGAAAAACAGACTTCTAACAATTTCAGTAGAAGAAAGAACTAATTTGTCCAGGAATCTTAAAAGCAATTTAGGTTTCTTCATTCTTCTTTACTTTCAGTGTCACCTTTAGGAAGCTTTTCTTAGGAATTGTATTAGGCCTTTACCTTTGTGTCAGATATAAGATTATGCAGTGCATTTATAATGCGTCTCTTTGGGAAAATCCTGTGGAAGCTGGCAATGTATATGTATTGTTCTACAATTAGTAATGCATTACTTGCACCAAATTTTGAAGTTGAGGATTCCGCATACTTTGGAAAAAGTCAATATCATGTATTTTTTTCAGTTCAAAGATAGCAAAACTTCTATTCTAGATTTTTTCCACTCTTGAAGAAAGTCCTGTAACAGAGACTAGTCCTTGACTTATCAGATCTGAAAAAGATTTGTAGCAAGAACAATAGAACTATTACTGTATACACACACATTATACTGTTTTTCGACTGTAGGGTCTGTGGGGAACAGTAAACTGCAAGACTGTTCCCTCTTCCCTGCAGCTTTACTAAAGCATTTTAGCAGCTGTCACACTTAGTAGTTCTCTTTGAATCATTTTCCCGTGCAGGACAAGTAGATTCAGACAACCTAGACAGAATTTCTAATTAATTAGCTATTGTAACAAGACCATTTCTGGTACCCCAGTGGTATAAATCTTGTGTTCTGTAAATACCTCTTACAAATGGCACATCAGGAATGTCTGAAACTGGCTCACAGATTTTTGCCCTCAAACTGAATATGTAGGTTCATAGGTTAGAAGGCTAATGGTCCCAAGAGGCCTTTTTAAGACTAGCCATGCACTTCCATATTTAACTGACAGGTTAAATTAAATGGGTGGTGTATAGCTGTGTTTAGGTGGCAGAGCATTTACAAGCCATTTTGTCCAATAGGGGGACAGGTGCGAATCCAGGGGTAAATTTTCAGTTTCAAATCCATTGGTCCAGGTTACATTTGAATAAGGTAAGGGATTAACTCTGCTTCACATGGATGGAAAGCTTGTTCCAAAGTAGGGTGTTGTCTGAGTCTACATATCTGCTCCTCGAACATGTTTATTTGTTACAAAAGAGGTTTGTTCTTGGATCTAGTAATGCTAATGCTGATTGATGCGCAAGTCCCTCAGTATTGGCTCACGTGATGCCTTATATAAGCCATATAGAAAAAACCTTTCATTTGTCTGTAGGTGAGTATAAAGTTAAGGCTTTGAGAAGGTCTGCATATTCCATTTGTTTTTGTGCCTGTAACTTTTTGTTTTTTTGTCATTTTTTAAGGAATATTTGCAGATGCTTCATTTGTTACATATGTGTAGTAAGGTGACTACCGAAGTACAGTGGGATAATGACATCTTTGAACCTGGATGTCACACCCTTGCTAATGAGTTGAGCAATATAGTATGATTTCCTTACAGCAGTCGAGAAATGTTGGTCCAAGTCAAGTTCACTGTCTGCATGCATTCTGAAGTCCCTAACCACTGGGTCTAGTCTTAAGGATATATTGTCTATATAATTTCTGGCATTCAAATTCAGAGCATGACTTTAGCACCAATTAAATCTGTGACAAAACCTCTTGGAGGATATTACTGTTTTTAGGGTCAAGCTGAGCTTGCAGTCGTCTGCAAGCTTAGGCAACCAGAGGCCTTTAACATTACCTTTGACTTCTGAAAAGTGGATGTCAAAAAGGAACAGCCTCAGCACCAAGCACTGAGGAACTCTGGAGGTGACTGGCCTTGTTATGGAGGTAGCGTCCACTATTCTAATCTTCTGTTTGCTGTTTGGTTCACTCTAGAGGTTGTTTCTGTAATGGAATATGAACACAGTATGTCTGCCACACCTAGGTTTGATTTCCATATTTTTATTTGCTTGCACAATAAGAGTCTCTGATTAAAAGAAATTTTTACAGAACTTCAAAGGTCATGAGATGTTTGACTTAGGAATGGGGTCCATTCCTATCATGGTATTACAAACCCAAAAGATTTGGAGAAATTAGAAAAGGCAAAAAGCGATTTAATATGGTGTAGTATCTATGCAAATGAGAAAGCAAAACTAATCAAAAAGAACAATACCAAATATATTTGAAGAGAAATACAGGCATAGGAATTCGGGCATGGAAAACTTCACAATACAAAAAAAAAAGACAGAGGAAACGTAGAAAAGGAGATTAGTAATGGAGACGTTAAAGAAATAGAAACTGAGGTTATGGAGTACCTGCAAAGTGAAGGATTCAGTGTAGAAAATCTAATTTAGAAAGCATCACAACAGGATAGAGTAGTGGACCTCCAAATTAAGGGGAAACCAGTGGAATGGGAAGTAATTGGTCAGGTGCCATAAAGAAGATATGTTGGAGCCTTCCACAGTAAATCAGTATAAATGTTCACTTGAAGCTGGACAGCAAGGGAAGGAGCAGGAGACCGTGGAAACTCTGACACAGTCAGTGTTGAGGAGTGATGGGCCAGTGCGTTCCCATATGACAGAGCAATGGATGGCACAGGATGAAATTGAAGAGAATGTGCCACAGGAAGATGAATAGAACCTCCTGCGGAATGCCTGGAGGAAATGGGAAACAAAAAATGTGCCATAGTTTAGAAGAAAACAAGCTAAGAGAAGAGTTGCTTGATTTTAATTGAGATAGATAGACATATTAAGATCAATGAAAGAAATAGACTGCAGAAGGTCAATAAAAAACAGAAAGTCAGAGGGTTGATAAAACATATGAACACAGTAATTAGGACTGTCCATAGAGATCCAAGCGATATAACAGAAGTAAACAGGATGTTATACTGTGCAGCTAAATTAATAACTGATTAAGTTCTACCACAAGAACACAGGGTAGTGAGGGAAATGAAAGGGAGAAATTGAATGCCATCGTGGAAGTATCGAATAGAGAAAACTATAAAGCAATTAAGACAAGAAGTGTCACTGTTAGAAGAGTATAAAAGAAGGAACAGATCAACAAAAATTGCCTAGAAAGATAGAAGTGATAAAAGCAATACATAGTATTAGAACAGATCAGGATCTGTCATATATCATCGCAAATAAATTAAAGCTCTCAGTACAGGTGGAAAAACTTAAGATACACAGATGAATATAAAGGGAAAAGTACAAAATAAGCAATTGATGTCCCAAAAAAGTTTTTATAGAGAATTGGGAAACAAAGTAAAATTAATTGAAAGACCACCAATAAAAGAAGAAACAGATAGATTTTGGAGAAGTATCTATGAAGATCCTGTGGAACATAACGATGTTAAATGGATAGAAGATATTAAAGAAAGAATAAGAAGTTTAAAGGTACAGGATATGAAATGGGATGAACCAACAACCAGAGATCGAAACAAAGTTAAGAAAAGCCTCTAATTGGAAAACCCCAGGCCC